>NW_026571036.1:34069947-34447447 GCF_026225935.1 Boleophthalmus pectinirostris | reverse complement strand
TTGGAGTAACCCAGACTGGAGTGTAGCTGAAAGCTGCAAATCAACTTGGTGGGCTGTTTCTGGAAGTTGTCTAAGACTGGCTAATGGTGTAAAAAGAATAAAACAAATAAATAAATAAATAATAATAATACCTATTAATCATATCACTGGTATCCTCAAAGGTGCATTGTGTAACTCGGCGAAGGGTCCATCATCTGCTTGTCCCCATATAGATGTGCACATTCTTCTGCTGGATATGATCTTTATCTGGGCCGCTGTATTTTGGTGTAAGAAATCACCAGATAATGTAATACAACACATCCACTATGCATATATCCATTTTCTACTCTTTTCACCAATTTATTCTTAAGTACTATTTCCTAGTATTACAAATGATCTTTCCAGTAATGTGTGATATGTAAAATATAATGAGAACGAACAAAGATAGATGGATTTTATAAAAAAAGGCACATGGCACAGCTGACTCCATTCACAGCTCTTCTCACATGCTTCCCTTTAACACGTACATCCACGTGTTAGGCACATAGACAATATTATAAATGGACATGGCTTAAGAGCTTGCGTTCCAAATAGGAAGTTTGCATGGAGGCTCTTCTGGCTCCTTCTTACCCTGGCTCCCGTTGACTTACATTGGAATATTGTGGCCCCTCTGTCTGTAACTGCATTTTGGTTTCAAAATGTTTGAGTAGTCCACATTTTTATACTGTCTATGGTTCGGCCTATGCGGCCTAGGAATAATAAAAACACTTGGGATTACAATGTAACTGTGTTCTCCAGAGATGAGTTTCAAACCATTCTGAACAGTAAATTTGTTTAAAGCAGTTTGGATTTCTTACTAATCTTTAAAAATCTCCACTGCACTCACTAGATAAAATACATAGTTCAGATTCTGAATATTTTAGACTGAAAACTTCCAAACTCAGAAAGCTTGCCCCCATATCAAAATATCTTACATATATATCTATATATCTATCTATCTGTCTATCTATCTGTCTATCTATCTATCTATCTATATATATATATATATATCCTTGAAAAGTCACCTTATCGTGGTGGAGGGGTTTGAGTGCCCGAATGATCCCGGGAGCTATGTTGTCGGGGGCTTCATGCCCCTGGTAGGGTCACCCAAGGCAAACAGGTCCGGGGGGACGTGTCAGACGAAGAACGGTTCAGAAGTCCCATATTCCCATATGATGAGTGCAACACAGAGGCCAGTTACGTCGCCCGGATTGTCATCACCGGGGCCTCACCTTGGAGCCAGGCCTGGGGTGGGTGCTCATCAGCGAGCACCTGGTGGCCGGGCCTTCCCCCATGGGGCTCAGCCCGAAGGAGCGACGTGGGGCCGTCCTCACGTGGGCCCACCACCCGCAGGAGGATCCATATGGGGCCGGTGCACAGAGATCTGGGCAGCAGTCGACGGCGGGGGCCTTGGCGACTGGATCTCTGGACATGGAGACTAGCTCTGGGGACATGGAATGTCACCTCGCTGGGGGGGAAGGAGCCTGAGCTTGTGCGGGAGGTTGAGCGTTACCGACTAGATATAGTCGGCCTCACCTCCACGCACAGTTTGGGCTCTGGAACCCAACTCCTTGAGAGGGGCTGGACTCTCCATTTCTCTGGCGTTGGCCGCGGGGAGCGGCGGCGGGCTGGTGTGGGCCTGCTCATTGCCCCACAGCTCAGCCGCTGTGTGTTGGAGTTCACCCCGGTGAACGAGAGGGTCGCGTCCCTGCGCCTTCGGGTCGGGGACAGGTCTCTCACTGTGGTGTCGGCCTACGGGCCGAACAGCAGTGCAGAGTACCTGGCCTTCTTGGAGTCCTTGGGAGGGGTACTAGACAGTGCATCGACCGGGGACTCCGTTGTTCTCCTGGGCGACACCCACGTGGGCAACGACAGTGACACTTGGAGAGGGGTGATTGGGAGGAACGGCCTCCCCGATCTGAACCCGAGTGGTGTTCTGTTACTGGACTTCTGTGCTAGTCACAGTTTGTCCATAACAAACACCATGTTCGAGCACAAGGGTGTACGTGGCACCAGGACACCCTAGGCCGGAGGTCGATGATCGACTTTGTAGTCGTGTCATCTGACCTCCGGCCATGTGTCTTGGACACTCGGGTGAAGAGAGGGGCTGAGCTGTCAACTGATCACCACCTGGTCGTGAGTTGGGTTCGCTGGCGGAGGAGGAAGCCGGAAAGACCTGGCAGGCCCAAGCGTGTAGTGACGGTCTGTTGGGAACGTCTGGCGGAGCCCTCTGTCAGAGGGACCTTCAACTCGCACCTCCGGGAGGACTTCTCCCGGATTCCGGGGGAGGCTGGAGATATGGAGTCTGAGTGGGCTCTGTTCTTGGCCTCTATTGTCAATGCGGCCGCTCGTGGCTGTGGCCGTAAGGTCTGTGGTGCCTGTCGCGGTGGCAATCCCCGAACCCGGTGGTGGACACCGGAAGTAAGGGATGACCTCAAGCTGAAGAAGGAGTCCTATCGGGCCTTGTTGGCTCGTGGGACTCCTGAGGCAGCAGTTCTTGCAAAACAGTCTAGTGTATTCTGATTCCTGACTTAGTCGCTGGAGAGAAATGAAATTGAGAGGAGGCACTAGGAGGTACCAGCCTGGCTAATAATTTGGACTTCCCAGACAAAAATGTTGCTATAAAGCAAAAATCAATCCATTGGAGAGTTTGCTGTCAGTGTCTATGCAACAGAAATAAGCAGTTGTCCACAACCGTAAAGAAATTGACTGTTGAACTGTTTACGTTGGTCTTTTCAATTTCAAGACCAGCAATTTGACAAAGGGAATAAATGACTGGTTTATTGGTAAACATTTCCAGGAAAACTACAAGACAACGTAAAACTCCAGACAGCTGACGTAAACTTAACAGTATTTTCTACAGGTACATGGTTATACTTTCCCTAGTGACTGAAACTGCAATTTGCACTCTTTGATTGAATGTTAGCCCATCTGTAAAAGTCTACCCTCCAGAAAGATTGGAGATTCAATGGCAAAACATGTCTTCTATTTCTTCAATGTTAAAAAAAAAACTGCTACATTCAAGCATGTTCATTCATGTTTCCCAATGGTCAGTTAGTAATGCATTTCAGACTTGCTGATGAACATTGGTGATGGTTTGGGTCTCCATTATTGCTCTTGTGAATTTGAAGGAGGTGCTTCACATTTTACAGTCCAAACGAGAAGTATAAATAGACATACAATAATGGTCAATAAGATGAATATCCATTCCAATTAGAGAGGAGAAAGCATGGAGAAATTGTGTAATTGTGATTCACTAAAATGTGGAAAAGGATCCGGACAAAAATGACATACTTGTACCTGAAGATAGATTGAAAACTGAAGATAGTTATTGTGAAGATGGATATGTAGCGAACTCTGAAGAAGGCAATGATAATGAAACACAAAAGGTCGGCATTGTAAAGTCTAATGAGTTTGAATTGCAGTGTTCAACTCAAATCTACCTGATGTCATTTGTAACACAGAACAAGACTGATTAAAGATAAGATCAAGATAAGATGAACCTTTATTCGTATAACCTTTATTTATTCATCCTACAATGAGGAAATTACAGGGTTGCAAGAAAAAGTTCATGAAAAGTGGGAGAGTAAGAAACATGCAATCAAAATAATGAAGATAAATGACTGAGAAAAGACTCAAATGTAACTTTAAGGAGCTGACACCTGTATTATTCCATCAAAGTTAAAGTTAAAACCATACTTCGGAACATTCTGCATAGAAATAGATATGTTTCATGCCATACTGTGGAACATTTTAGCCAGAGGGACAACATGTCCATGGCAACAAGCCGGAAGAGACCGTCCCTTCATGCTAAATAAGAGTCAGGTTTGTGGAAATGTGAGCCTGTTTTTTAAGTTTCTTCAAGGCATTAAAAGCTCTTTACACCAAGAAACCACTTACTCATTCACACACACGTTCATACATCAGTGTTCACAGACATTAGGGGTGAGGGAGTTAAATGTCATGCCCAAGGACACAGCGACAGCAGCTAGAGTTGCACCCCCAACATGTGAGTCATTGGATCTGACCAGTCTTTTGGTGATGTTTATGTTGAGAGCGATATTGGAAGTGGTAACCTTCGGATCAGTAGACAGTATCACTGGGTATCATTAAGAAATTGCCGATACAATGCATACCGTGATACATAGGCCAAGATATGATACATACCTCGATACATAGGCCAAGATAAGATACATACCTCGATACATAGGCACAGATAGATACATACCTCGATACATAGGCCAAGATAAGATACATACCTCGATACATAGGCCAAGATAAGATACATACCTCGATACATAGGCCACGATATGATACATACCTCGATACATAGGCCAAGATAAGATACATACCTCGATACATAGGCCAAGATAAGATACATACCTCGATACATAGGCCAAGATAAGATACATACCTCGATACATAGGCCAAGATAAGATACATACCTCGATACACAGGTCACGGATATGATACATACCTCGATACATAGGCCAAGATAAGATACATACCTCGATACATAGGCCACATATGATACATACCTCGATACATAGGCCATGATTCAATACATACCTCGATACACAGGTCACGATATGATACATACCTCGATACATAGACCACAGTATGATACATACCTCGATACATAGGCCACGATATAATACATATCTCGATACAATGCACTTTCGATTTGATACAATACATTTCAAATCGATTCAGTACGGTTCAATAAAAAATATAAAGGTTACATCATTGTTCTAATACTAAAAGTCTTTGTTAAACCACTTCTTGTGCAAAGTTCATATGAAACACAAACATTTTTATCATCAAAAAAATGTGATGCATAAACGAGTTTCCTTCCTTTAAACAAGCAACAAAACTGTAGCGCTGTAACAAAATAATTTAGTAAAATATACCAAAAAATACTCTTGGTGATATATCAATACAGCAGCCCACGATACTGTCATCACATTAAACAATATTTCAATATTTTTGCACACCCCTAGTGGACAGACAGTCCAAATGAGCTGCTGTCTCCCCTAATAAAACTACAAAAACTACAAAACTGAAAACATTTAACATTTATTTTAGTCCATTTTTATTTTTAAAACTTTTATACAAGTGGCTATGGCTATGGTTATATAAAGTGCACTATATGGACAGAATGAATTGCAGGTAAGGTGACTGAGTGCATTATTATACAGGGAGAGATTCACATTATGCTCCAGTACTGCACATGATCACCATGATGACACATTTATAGAACTCCCAGTGTCTATATAGTCTGACAGCAGCAGGAAGCAAAGACCTGCCTCTAACCTCCCTTCTCCTTCTACTTTGTCCTGGGGTTGTTTTTGTCCACTTGCTTTAGAAACATGTTTTTCTTGGACTTCTCTTGCTGCAGTCTCATGAAACTGAACATGAATCTTTAGTTGAAAGACTTTACAGCATAAATAACAATCATACATACATATCTTTGCATTGCCCTTGGTATAGAACATTATGTTCAGCTCAGGACAATGTGTGGGTTTGTTCAGATATTTCATGGCCACGTTAAATAAGTAAATGAGCAAATAAAAATGTAAATTATTAAGTAAATAAATATGCATGGATATGCAAATACTGTACATCAAAATGCAAAACACCACCCTGCTTGTCTCGATTATTACAGTATGGCATTGAACTTTTCTCTGTTTTCATAAGGCCAAATCAGTCTGAATGCATTTTATAGCAATAAAAACATCTGAAATTTAACAAATGCTGTATAGACTATTTTATTGCCATAACATTTCAGGTAAATCCTACTAGAACATTTGGGTAGTGGCCCTTGAATAGCTTTGTAGTTATAGCGATTTGTTTTAAAATGCAAGGGAATATACAAAATGTGAAAAAGAATATTAAAACGTCACTCAATTCAGCTTTAAGAACACACATTGTACTACTGAAACCTGTTTGCAGTAGCTCACCGTTTACATAACTGAGGGTGTCCTGCTCCACTCACTATAATTACATTGTTTGATACAGTCCTTAAAAGGGAAAACAGAGGTCAGAGCCTCATAATTCCTAGAAAAAAATTATAGGACCTTTTAGGATATTTCTAGGAACAACCTGCAGCCTTCATCAGAAATGGTCTATAAGGACACAAACATAAATACTTTTACCTTAATTAAACTGTGTACATGTGTTGAATTACTGATGGGTCACAAGAAGAAAAAGACATTAGAGAAATATTTGAAGCAGATTCACAGCCAGTATTTACAGGGGTCACTAACAATGTGTAAAAGGTGAGTCTGTGTTGCCCTCTAGTGTTCAAAAGTGTTCCATACGGTATGGTTACTCTTACTCAAGTAAAATATAACAGTACTCTTATTTACTGTAAAAGTTTTTGTTAATTTATTATGAGTCTAAACTTAATTAAAAATCAGATGCGTTCAGACAATTAGTTTCACTTACAATGACTTCTCGAGTGATTTTCCCAATACTTTTTACCAAAACTTTTTTTTTTTTTTTTTACTCTTATTTGAATCATTTCTTGCACCACTACTTTGTACTTTTACATCATTTTGAAGTAACAGTCCTTTTAAGTATAATTTTTTGGTTTCACCCCTCAGTCTACTTACTTGAGGAATACTATGTTTATGTTTTATTTGACCAACCAAAGCGTTATTTATAAACCTTCAAACTCTGAAATTTAACAATTTAGTTGACCTTTACACTTTAAAAATCATGTTCGAAGTAAATAACAATCGCTTGTCAAAATCATTTCAGAATATGTTCAAAATCCTAAATAGCTGATATAAACTTGGAGGTACGGCCATGTTTATCCAAAAGAAAATCAGAACAGACATTATGAAAGTTTGTATATCTGTTAAAGGGGTGGAGATCTGGAACAATTAACCCTAAAATTGTACACCACTCTCTTTCATTTTATAAAGAAGTTTAATGTTTAAGTCTGGGCAGATACATGAATTATGCTGCTTAGTTTGTGCTTTAATACTTTGTTGTACTGTTACTGATTTGTTTGTTTCCTCTTGCTGTATTTATGAAGATGAACTGGTGTCAAGATGACACCCTGGACAAAGGGATAAAGGGTAAAGGGCATAATAAACTCAAGCCTCAGCCTACACCTTTTCATATGTTAAATATGACTGACTTTGAAATAATGTCAGAATCTACTTGTGACTGAAATCAATCAATCAATAAAAAAAAAATAATAATAATAATTAATATTAACTATTGTGACACAATTCCTTTATTATTATTATTATTATTATTATTATTATTATTATCATTATTATTATTAATTTGTTTTTAATGTTACTTTGCTTGGAACTAAATCAGAAGCTTTTTTTTTTTACCACATGCAATTCCACCTTTGACCACTAGAGTGAGCCAACCCCCTTTGACATCATCTCCCATATAATCTGTTCATTCTCTTCTCAGCATGTGCCTCCCCGCAGTCTGTTCACTTTTCTCATGTGTCCAACTTTTTGCTTGATTGCCCCCTCTCCCCCCTTTAGTGTGTGTGAGCGTGCACGCGAATCCCCCCTGTGCGTGTGTGGGGTCGTGCACGCGCCTGATTCGCTCTCACTGTTGTGGAACAAATTACGCAGCGGCTGGGGAGCCAAATGACTAATCAGTGGTACACAGATTAAAATCCAATTGTGGCAATTTGAAGCCACACAGGAGTAGTACGGGAAATTAACAACTACAGTATCTGCAGCGCCGATGTACCTGTTAACTCCGCTCTCCATCTTTTAATTAGGCATGTTCCACTGACGGGAAGGATCGCAGAGATGAAAAGACTATATGTTAAAGAGAAGAGAGGGTTTAGATCTTCTTACAAAGCGGCAGGTATTAAATTATGAATAAAAGAAAGGAATAATTATTATGTGATTGGGTTGCGGTAAAGATCTATGTATCTCCAACACTGATGCTCCCTTTTGATTGGTCATGAATTGTTCCATTACGTGCAATCGTAATCGTAATCGTCTACTCCAGGTTGAAGCTATTCTTTGTTTTAGTTTTTTTCATCTCAATTATTTGTATTGCACTGAAAAACCTAGAAAAACATGCTTCCTTGTGAGTGAGCTTGCGTCTTCACAGACCTGACTCTTATTTTGGCCTCCTGCTGCTTGTGTCCATGGAAATGTTGTTCCTTTGGTTATAATCTTAGTATCTATCTCCATGGAGAATGTCCCAAAGTAAGGTTTTAATGGAACCTCCGAAAAGATACAAACTTTACCTTTAAAGTGTAAGACAGGTTCCCATATTTTTCAGTTAAAGTTTTTCAGTTCAGTCAAGTGTAAATAAATGAGCAAAAGAAATGAAAGCGATCACTCTACCTACTAGTATGTCATACACAAAAGTCCATCCCAAATGCAATGACAATTTACTTCAAAGAAACACATTTTCTGGCAGAGGCGTTGTCATTTATTTGCATTTGTCAAATAGCATCTAATGTATAAATTAGACAAGCTCTGAACCTTGTTTACAACTACTCGACATAACAATTCTGAAAATGTACTGGACTATTCAAGGACAAGGCTCAGATTTAGGTCAGTTGACAATGTATTTACTTTCATAATGTCTGAAGTTTTATTTACACCATGGTATTTGCTAGTTAAGTTAGTTTGACCATAACAGTTATAAAATAGCAAAGAAAGAAAGAAATATACTTACAGATTAGGTATGGTTGATCATTATTATGTAGTTATTAAAGGTCCTAGGTCCTACACTCAAAATAGATTCATGTGAGATTTAACCTTTTTGTTTTGTTTCATTCACACATTTGAGTAATCCTGCATTATTAGTGTATCTACATCTCCAAAGCTAAAAATGCTCTGTTCCACCTTGTGATGTCATGAAGTGCCAGGTTCCAAAAGAACAGCTCCTTTTACCTTTAGTTCAGTAGAGACAGACAAATCCAGAGCTGAAATTATCCAAATGATTCTAATGAAATAACATGGAGTTTAAAACCACATGAGTGTTTTCTGTTTGAGAGAAGAACTCAGTCTAAATATTTGTGTTAAACATGAGTGAATGAAACAAAACACAACTCCAGACGTGTTTGTGATGAGGAAACATTATAACATAGATCAGAAAATTGCCTAATATGGGCTCTTTAAATAATGATCACATAAATGACACAAATTAATAATATGTATACAGTGCATCTCCATAAACTTTTAAACTTTTAAGTCAGTTATTTTCTTCCATTTCATCCATGTTTTTTCTCAACATAAAGACTTGAGTACTTGTGACTCCTTGTAAATAAACCTGAGCCAGAGACACCTCTTCACTGTCCATTCTGGAGTGAATTGTTTTATCTCTAGCCCTCTTGTGTTCCCATAGCTCTATTTTTCATATTTCCACTCACCCCGGCCAAGGACGGGGTATATTGTCTTATACAGTCTGTTTGCTTATTTGTTTGTAAAGCTCTATAAGGCCCTTTGAGGCAAGTGTTTTTGTGATATTGGACTGTGTAAATAAAACTGCAAAGAACCAAACTCGTCAAGGTCAACTGAACTGAAAAGACCAATCACAGCATGGCGCGTTATTAACAAACAACACAACAGAGTCAGAAACTACAGCTAAATCTTCTTAACCTGGGGAGCCCTGTGACTTTATTCTATTCAAGGGCCTCAGCTTACTCATTATAGGTGATATTTTGAGGACTTTGCTCTTTTAAAATATACATTATTTGGTTTTAAATTGTTAATTACTATGTCAACAACACTAGATTTCCCTCTGGGAAAATCAGGAGCCACAGTGAGTTACCCGTGGCAAAAATGTTGTGTCCTTAGGCAATGCACTTCATTCACATTGTCTAGTATGAATGTGGTGTGTGTGTGAGTGTTGGTGGTAGTCAGAGGGACCAATGGCACAGACTGGCAGCCTTGCTTCCATCAGTCTGTGCCCTATGGTGAGTCCCTGCCTCAAGTGGAGGAGTTCAAGTATCTCGGGGTCTTGTTCATGAGTGAGGGGAAGATGGAATGTGAGATTGACAGGCAGATTGGTGCTGCGTCTGCAGTGATGCAGTTGCTGTATAGGACTGTTGTGGTGAAGAGGGAGCTGAGCCAAAAGGCAAAGCTCTCAGTTTACAGGTAAATCGACTTTCCTACCCTCACCTATGGTCATGAGCTTTGGGTAATGACCGAAAGGACAAGATCGCGGATACAAGCCTAAATGAGTCTCCGCAGAGTGGCTGGTTGTTCCCTTAGAGATAGGGTGAGGAGGCCAATCACAAAGGAGGAGCTCGGAGTAGAGCCGCTGCTCCTCCATGTCAAGAGGAGCCAGGTGAGGTGGCTCGGTCATCTGTTCCGGATGCCCCAGGAAAGACCCAGGACACGCTGGAGAGACTATGTCTCTCAGCTGGCCTGGGAACACCTTGGGGTCCCCTCGGCAGAGCTGGAGGAAGTGTCCGGGGTGAAGGAAGTCTGGGAGTCCCTGCTTAAACTGCTGCCCCCGCGACCCGACCCCGAATAAGCGGAAGAAAATGGCTGGATGGCTTCCATCAGTCTGCCCCAATGCACCTGTGGCTTCCATAGTGTCTTACCACCAATGTAAAGCCTCATTGAGTGTCCAGAAAGTGCTATGTAAATGCATTATAATCATTTATTATTGTTCAACACTGAGACTAAATTTGGATGAGACTTGGAGCTATACCTGGATTAGAACAGGACCAAACAAAAAGTACATCAGGACTAAACTGCACTTAGTCTGGAGACAATAATAGTTGGCGAATTGGTGAAATTTCCCTTTTCAATTATTATAATTTTATCTCAGATGATAAATGGACCACACACATAACAGGTTTGTTTGGCTTGAGTAAAGTGGCTAGTAAAAGATTATAAAATTACAGGCTACAGTGTGAACTCCTGAATAGCTCAAATCTACTGACTATTTTCAAATGTGTGAGCTGATGAAGCAGGTGTTGATAACAGCAACTAATGAAAAATGTTGGATTGAAAATTGAATTGCAAAACCTCCAAAATGAAGTAGATGTAGAAAACAAATAATAAATAGATATAGAAAAGCATACAGCAGAAAAAAATGTATGAAAAAAACAAGAAGTATATCTCCCATTCGCATTCAGCAGCAAAATGTATACAATTAGCAACATACTTTAAATTAGTCAAATAAAATATGAACAGACAAAAAATCATCTTCTTCTCTCTTCCATTTATTAAAGGGCAAGTCAACACCATGACTACAATCTAAATGCAGGATCTTAAATTCTAATAAACAAAACATAAACAAATGATTACAATCTCAGCCTGAGGTAATGTGGCTAAAAATAGAGTTGCTTTATGTTTAGATCATTTCAGTTTGCACATATTTCCAGTGGACATATACTGTTCATTGGTATTATCTGATGGTGGACCTCCCTGCACCTGTTTTATGTTTGAGAGAAGAGCTCACCCTAAATATGCAGGGTGTTAAACATGTGAATGATACAAAACACAACTCCAGGTATGTTTTTAGTGAAAAAACAACATAATAACGGATCAGAAAATAGCGTAATATGGGTCTTTTAAATTGGTTTCACCATTTTCACATGCAATAAATCGATTTGCCAATGACTTGTTACCAGTTTCTATTTAGTCCATGGACCATAAGGTACACTACTTGTCAATGAATCATTAAAATCTGTGCTTTGTGGCCTGGTCAAACCCCATTACTCCTGTTGCTGCTTAAGGGTTAATATCATTACTATCCTCACCACTGGACCTTTGTTTCTCCAGGTCTACTTCTCATATCAGGGTTCAGCGCTGTCCATCTCTCTGTACATTTATGTTCAGTAGTTGTTTTATTTTCTGTTTGTTTTTTTGTTTTTGTTATGGGATTTAATTATAGACTACTTCAGTTTGTTTTATTATAATGATTTCTAAACAGGGTATTCTCTACTTTGGCTGGCTTGGGCTGTATTGTATTTTATAACGTACTTATACTTTATAAGGCTACTTTGCCATGTTATCTCTTTGTCTTGATTGCATTCTAAAGTTGAAGTTTAATTTTAGAGCTTCAATTAAGTTTTTGCGATCTTCTGAGATATGCTTATGAAGAAATTTTCTGCCAGAACAAGATTGATTAAATTCTTGAATAATACAAGCAAATTCATTGTTAATTGTTAAAAGTTCAATTTGTGGACTAAACAAACTAAACTGAAATATAGAGCTAGGCATGCACATGAGAAAGTTTCTATAAGCAGAAAGTTTAGGTAGTAAAGAGTAATGGTCCAATGACTGATGCTTGTGGGACACCATAGTTTATTTTACATGTTTACTGATGTGCATAATCTCTTCACACATAAAAGCATGCAAGGCTACATTCAGCATTTTCATAGTTGTAAATAAATTGTTGTTTTAGTTTATTGTATTTTAAGAGTGCATTGTGTAACTTTTTCGATGAAGGGTCCATTTCCTGCTTATCTCTAAGGAAACGTTATTGCTTTCCTAAAATGTTTTACAGTAAGGCATTAACTTCTCTCTACCTATGGAGACAAACATGTTACGTCAAATTACAGGTCAGATCTGTGGAGAGGTGACCCCGCTCACATTGAGAAAGTTTTTCGGCCATGAAAACACCTGTAATTGAATACATGCAAGATATATCAGTTTAATCCCATTTTGTGGAACATTCCTGGTAAATATACGTAACATCTCCATGGAGACAAGTGAATAGCAGACCCTCAACAAGAAAGGTTACATAGGGCACCATTAAAAATCTGACAGACGCGGTTTTTCCCTCTGGGTTTTTAACTATATGAAAAAAACAGGTAAAGATAAGGCCATGTGTGTGCATGTGCAGTTATCTAGCTTGTATAATTGATGTGAACAGACTCGAGTGAAATCTCTGTGGCAGCCATAGGAACAGCACATGCTCATATTGATGGATGCTTGTGTCAATCTGCTCCCTCTCCTCCTCTACCCCCTCCACCAGTGCTCCCCTCCTCCTCTACCCCCTCCACCAGTGCCCTTCCATTGCACAAAAGGAGCAGTCTGGTGATATGCAGTCACCAGCTGAACCCAGACATAAGGATAAAATGGGCTGCAAGCAACACATTGCAAAAAATAAAAACAAACATCTAACTACAATGGTTAAAATTGACCTTGAAGGGCCCATATTATGCTTTTTTTTAACCTGTGTTATAATGTTTCCTCATCACAAACATACCTGGAGTTGTGTTTTGTTTCACACATAAACCTTGTATATTTCGTTCTTCTCTCAAACTGAAGACAAGAATACAAGAAGTTTTTAAACTCCATACACCTTCACTAGAATCATTTTGAGGATTTCAGCCCTGAAATTGCCAATCTCTACTGTACAAAAGGTAACTGTTAACTTAAAAACTACCACTTCATGACATTGAAAGGTGGAACTGAGCATTTTGAGCTTTGGAAATGTAGACAGATAAATAATGAAGGATTGCTCAAACATGTGTGAACGCAACAAAACACAACTCCAGGTGTGTTTTTGATGAGGTAACCACATTATAACATGGCTTAAAGCTCACAAGAGTCAATTTTGTATAATATACGACCTTTAATTTAAAATATTAGTTGTGACATGTCAAAATTTCCAAAGGTGGAGAAGGCTTTTTAAATTTGGAGCTCTGAACTTTCCTTATTACACTGGCATCTACTGGACAAACAGATACTCACAACCAGTTAAGATACTTCTGTATAGCCACAGCTGCCTTGGGACTGAGTGACAAAACCATGCCTGCCAATCTGCACCAATGGTTTCTGAGACAACCCATTAATCCCACTAACACATATAACACAGTAAACTTAGGTAAAGTCACTTGGCAAGTGTGTTGCCTACTGGCACAACAACAAAGTGTACCAGTTGTAGCTGGAATCTACAGTCCCTGACAAAAGTCTTGTCGCTTATCCATTTTGTAGAAACAAAAGCTTATAACTTGACTTTAAATTAATCGATTGGTTTTAGAAATGTCTCATATGAAGCTAAAACCCTCCCAAATTATGCTCAATATACTAAAATAAATTTGCTTCACTGAAGAAAGATTGATCATTTAATGAACACAGAAAAGTCTTGTCGCCTACAGAAAATTGAACAAATAATTTACTTCAAATACAAAACTATGTTGCATAACGTCAGTGAATGAAGTAGTGGTGCTGTGAGATCCATATTTAATATCTTGTATGACTCCATGAGCTTGAAGGACGCATCCATGAGGTTCAACAATGATTCATACAATTTGTTGATGAAGTCATCAGGAATAGCAAAGAAAGCGTCTTACATACCTCCCAGAGTTCATCAAGATTCTTTGGTTTTGCCTTCCATGCTTCCTCTTTCATTCTACCCCAGACATGCTCAATGATGTTCATGTCTGGTGACTGGGCTGGCCAGTCCTGGAGCACCTTGATCTTCTTCACCTTGACAAACTTTGATGTAGAGAGATAGAAGTATGTGATGGAGCACCATCCTGCTGCAAAATTTGACCCTTTTTATGGTTGGGAATGTAAGAGGAGCTAATACTTCTTGATATTTTAGGTTATTGATATTTGCCTTCCACCCTGCAAATGTCTCACACACCCCCAGACTGGATGGAACCCCAGACCAGGATTTTTCCGCCACCAAACTTAACTGTTTTCTGGGTGAATCTTGGATCCACGCGGGCTCCAGTAGGTCTCCTGCAATATTTTGTGGCGGCTGTGATGTAATTCAACTGAGGATTCATCTGAGAAATCCACCTTCTGCCACTTTTCCAGTGTCCATCCTTTTAGCAGGCTGTGGGTCCTTGGCAAATGCCACACGTTTTTTTTATTGCCTTTTGTTTAGTGCTGGTTTCTGTGCACTGATTCAACCATGGAGGCCATTTCGAGACAGAATTCTACAAACTGTTGTGGTTGACACAGGGACTTGAGGTGACCAGGCCTGGTGGAGTCTGCTGCAGTGGAAAAGGGGCCTTGGATTTTTGAATCAACAAACGGTCCTCCTGAGCAGTTGTCTTGTGGCATCTGCCGGACCTGGGCTTGTCAAAAACATCTCCAGTCATTTCAGATCTTTTTCTTATTCTTTGTACTTGACGCTGAGACACATTGAAGGTGTCACCACCTCAGCAGTGGATCTGGTCTTCAGCCTCTTGATAATTAACGCTTTGGTCTCAGGGTGGATCTTAGGCATGTTGTCAGAGGTCAAGTTGCAGTTGATGTGAAGGTCTGGTGTGCTGGGCTTCTTTTTATACACACCCACTAATTGATTGATCAGTAACTGATCACAGGTGAGGCTGTAATCTAGGATTGGGTGCATCATATGACAAGACGACAAGACTTTTGTCTTGCCAAAATCTGACCTTTCTGTGTTCATTAAATGATCAATCTTTCTTCAGTGAAGCAAATTTATTTTAGTATATTGAGCATAATTTGGGAGGGTTTTAGCTTTCATATGAGACATTTCTAAAACCAATTGATTAATTTAAAGTCAGGTTATAAGCTTTTGTTTCTACAAAATGGATAAGCGACAAGACTTTTCTCAGGGACTGTAACCACAAACTTCCCTATTACAGGACCATATGAGTAACTTTTGTGTAGTGTATTTGAAAAATGTATTTGAAATAGGAAGCATTTATCACCAGGCCTTTAAAGTGTCACAACACTTTTGAATGAACATCAAGTTTAGTATTTAGCATCTTCAAATCTTCAGTGGACTAACAGGTGCAGTCTAAACCAATCAGAGAAATGTAACCTGCGTAGCTTTTCATTTATTTTCTTCATTCATGGTTAGGGCTGGGTATCATGTATAAGTTGCTGATACGATACATACCTTGATACATAGGCCACGATACGATATGTTAAACCACTTCTTGTGCAAAGTTCATATGAAACACACACATTTTAATCAACAAAACAGTGAAAATGTCAAATGTGTTGAGTTTCCTTAATCTGAGCAAGCAATAAAACAGCAGCACTGTAACAAAATAATTTAGTAAAATATACAAAAAATACTCTTGGCGATATATCGATACAGCAGCCCACAATATCAATCATGTATGTATCATCACCTTAAACGATATGATATATTGATATTGCAATATTTTTGTACACTGCTATTCATGGTGGGCTCACAGCTAATCAACACTGAGACTCATTTTGGACAAGACCTGGAGGCTAAACCTGAACTAAACCAAGACGAGACCAGGCCTAAACGAGGACTAGAACAGGACCAAACCAAGTCTACAGCAGGAATAATCTGAGATCAAAGCAGGGCCAGACTAAACCATAACACTGCCTATGAGTGGGGATAACTGGTCTATTGATAAATTTGCATTTTCAATTATATTTTTTCTCAAATATTAAATGTGACAAAGACATAACAGATTTGCTTGGCTTGAATAAACTGACTGGTAAAAGATTATAAAATTACAGCGTAAAGTGTAAAATTGCTGGCATCTTTTTTGCAGTGTGTGAAATATGAGACGTATATTAATGATGGAGAAGACAATGCAAGATGGATGACCACAAGTAGAAAATGATATGCAGGCAATGACGCATATAAAAAGCTACAAGGTGTGTTTTGTTAACTCCGCCAAGTGTCCCAAGTGAAGCCAAGACTTTATAGGAAGCTGCTTAGCATTCTTTCTCCTTTCCTCAACTTTGGAGCTGGCTCAGCAGAGAACACATAGATGTTAAAGTGCTGTGATTAATTTAGGAGGCAGTCTGCTTTTTGGGGACGGCAAACGCACTTTCAGACAGCTTCCATGTGGAGAGAACAATGGGTTATACAGCGAGTACGAGAATAGAGGAGAGACAAATCGTGACCCATATCAACGTACAATGGTTTGTGTATAGAGCAGAGATGTAAGTTGTGTAAGGGAAAGGCCAAGGTTTGAATAAGGAGAATGCATCATCAAAATAGCCGTGGTGGGAAATGAAGTGGCTACAAATGTGTTTTTACCAAGGTGGAAGCAACTCACTGGAAGAGGACTGTGCCCATGAAAGTTATTGCTTTGTTCTTGCTTTGCTTTGGGGTTTATTTACAATTTACAAAAGAACTCAGAGTAAGGCTAAATTAAAGGTTAATTATGTAACATATACAGTTTGCTTACCGCCACCTTGTCTCTATGGAGATTTTATTGCTTTGCCTGGAATCTTTCACAAGGCATTGTTTGACTTTATTAAATTACAGGCATTTTTACTGCTCAGAAATATCTCAATAAACATGCATTTACTGGTGTTTAGATCAAACCTGTAACTTGCTTTTGAATGCCATATTATGGAACATTCCCACCAAAGCAGTAACATCTCCACGGAGACAAGGTAGGGATGAACCTTAGATGAGAAAAGTTAAGTTACATGGTGCATCTTTAAAGGACTCGTATTGTGCTATTTTCTGATCTGTTATAATCTTGTTTCCTCATCAGAATTTTGTTTTGTTTCATTCAGAGTTATTTAACACACACAAAAAAAAAATGCTTATTTAGGCTCTTCTAGGTTCTTCTCTCAAACAAAAAACACTCTGTTCCATCTTGTGGTAACACAGGAAGGGCTCCACTGGGTTTTGAACTCCATGCACCGTCACTAGAATCATTTGGATCATTTCAGCCCTGGACTTGCCAATCTCTTAGCCAGGCTGGTGCTGCCTAGTGCCTCCACTCAATTTAATTTCTCTCCAGCGACTAGGTCAGGAATCAAAATACATTAGACAGTTGGCAAGAACTTTGGACGTTGTAGACTGCGCACCGGCCAATCAGCAAAGAGCTGTGAAGCCATGACGTCAGACTCAAGCGCCTGTCTGGGTCCCTTTTGTGGTACAGCACAACAGTAAACAAAGCGGTTGAGATGGATGTACACAAAGCCATACATTCTGTGTTGGCAATGATTTCCGAGATTGAAGATTTAAAGCCAGAACAAACAGAATATATGGTGAATTCTATCAAGGTGAAAGACGTTATTGCCCTTCTTCCTATGGGATTTGGTGTATTACATGCGTCACGACCAAATAGTGGCGATTGGTTAACTGAAAAAAGTAATGCTGCGAAATCAGACAGTTTCCACAAAGTGAAACCGAATGATGAATCAGGCTACCAATCTCTAGCCATTAAGGTAGCTATTAACTTGAAAACTACTATGTGACTAGGTGAAACCAAGCATTTTGAGCTTTGGAGTTTCAGACAGACTAATAATAAAGGGTTACTCAAACATGGAAATGAAACAAAACACAAATGCAGATATGTTTTGGTGAGTTAACAACATTATAACATGGTTTAAAGCTCACAAGAGACCTTTAAGCATTGAAGAATAAAACATGATAACTTGAGTTATGAACATGAAGCATTTGCCTGACTCATGTGTGTAACTATCAAACACCACATCGGTCACACAGTAAACATACATTACCATTTTACTCACACACTCCCTGTAAATCCACTTATCAGCACTTGGAGGCGAGACTTTCAAACCTGATTTTATCCTGAACGTCTCACATATCTCCGCTGTTCTGACTGATCGAGACCGGGTTTGAATCAAAGAACAGGCTGCAGTTTGATATTAAAGGAGAAAGATATAAGCTTATTGAGGTCTCATTGTCCTCGCTCCATGGCTCTTCATATCCCTGTTATTACCTGAGTCCTCTTGGTGTTGGTGAAAGCAGATGGAGACTTAGCTGATGATGAGGAACCAGCAGGGACTGATGAATTAAGCACCACAAATGGCTTGAAGCACTTATGGTAGTTTGTCTTGGGACCTTTACGCTGTGTATGTTTACATGTATGTAGAAGAATTAGTCTAGTCCACTTCAAATATAGATTTTTTTATTTTTTTTAACCATATTACTTGGAGCTCTTTTATTATTTTTATTATTTTAGAGGTTCTGTAATTTGCAAAATAGACTCTTGTGAGCTTTAAGTCATGGTATAATGTGGTTACTTCAAAAGCATATCTGGAGTTGGACATTTGAGGAACTATATATTATTAGTCTGTCTACATCTCCAAAGCTCAAAATGCTCTATTCCACCTTGTGATGTCATGAAGTGGTAGTTTTCAAGTTAGCAACTACATTTTGCCTTTTGTTCATTGAAGATTCTCAATTCCAGGACTGAAATTATCCATATTATATAGTATATAAAGTGTAAAAATGCAGTGGAGCACTTCCTGTATTACCAAATTACGTCACAAGGTGGAACAGAGTGTAGAACTCAGCCTAAATATGCAGCAACACAACTTTTATCAAACGTGCATGTCTGTGTTTTTAAACCATGGCCACTGATCCTTCATTATGCATTAGAACATAGAATACTGTACTGAATTAATAATAAAGCAAAAAACACGACATAATAACAATGTCTTGACAAGTACTAGATTATTTATTGATACTTTGCACTGCAGTGACATCACACTGAGGGTGTTCTATAATGCATTTCTATTAGTTTACGTGTGAGGAACTTTAACAGCCAAATTAACTCACCTGTTGTAGTTCCAAATCATTTTTCTGGTCAGATTATGTTCAAATGGAGCTCAGATTAAGTCTAAGGTTACGTTCAGACTGCAGCCTGAAGTGACCAAATTCAGATTTTTTCGCCCCTTTGTGACCTGTATCTGATCTTTTAATGACAGTCTGAATGACACAGATCCAATTTTTTCAAATGCGACCCAGGCACCTTGGATATGTGATCCTAAAATCAACACATATTCAATCTTTTGACATGCCCTTTCAGTCTGAACGGCCAGGTTGCATTCATCCCACCTACATGTCGTAATAACACAGCACCTGTTGCGAGCCAATATAGCCCAATGTTCATGCGTTTGCTTACTCAAATAGGCTGCCGAAGACATGTTTCCTCCTGCGAGAGTGGTACAAGTAGGTGCTCACAAATTCACAAACGCTTTTCTACTCATACAAAAATTGAACTCAAACTGTATCAGTGAAGCAGCAAAGCACATAACAATCCCACCACTCTTGGCTGCGACTCCACACCCACACGTTCCTACACGTTCTGCGGACGGTGCTGCCACTGCCCCACAAAACGCCATGGCCAAAAACCTTGTGTTTGTCCTTCTCATCTCCTCCTTAAAACAAATAAGCTGTGCACATTCTGGCTCTGGTACGACAGCAACTTTAAAATCGTCAGGCGCTCAATCTTAGCGTCCATGTTTAGGCTACTTCTGTAAACACTGAGTACACTCGCTGCATGTGACGTTGTTGTGTCCTCCAATGCACATACTTTTGGAGCATGTAAAGTTCACACTGGAGTTGAATTCAGCATAAAGCCCTGCAGTCTGAACGTAGCCTAAGTTGAGTAACAGAACCTCTACTAGTGCCTACAGTTAGCATCACAGCCCCAGGAAATGTTAATGACATCAGCAGCAAAGTATTAATTGATTACCCACCCTCAGTACGCCACCTCAGACCCACCACAATAGCTACAGCTGCCTCAAGGTAGTTGGAAAAATGGTATCAATGGTATCCCTGATTTCCACTTGCTCTCTAATATTCACCTAATCGCATAACACATGTTTTCTGGTCTCTAAACTTCAAATGGCTCCATTGCTAGCAGTATCCAAGAGGTCATTTAAATTTCACACACACCGTATCAAAAATGAGTGGTTACATGGGACTAAACTGGACCAAACCAAGTCTGAATCCGAAGGACAAATATGAACAGACCCCCAATGCAATGCACTGTACGCCATCAGTATGTGTTACACTGACAGTCTGTTGTTGTATACACTGATCCATATTGCTTCATGTGGCGTCTCTGTGTTGGTGGGCCCCGCGGTGAGCACTGGCCCGCTCTCTTGGCGTCGGGCGCGTTTGTGTTTTCGTTGCCATGGTCGCCCGCGGTGCCGAGCTGGCAGACCGAGGACCGTGCACCCATCTGCTGCTGGAGATTATATGAAACCTGTAAGAGCCCAGGACTTCACCTGTTTGGAGAGGCTCGTGGGAGATGGGATTAACAAAAATGCACTGACAACGTACAGGATGTAACAAAGAGGGGAGTACTTTGATTGTATATGTTTGACTGTACAGCTGCCAAGTCCATAGAGAATCCATACATAGCTGCTTTGATAAATTGGTTTATTAAATAGCCTGTTTACTCCCACGATTGTTTGATGTAGAGATATTGACAAAGTGCAGAGTAAATAATAAGCATTCCCAGCAGTTTTCTTCAAAAGAAATAATTTTTTGAAGACAATGCCTGCCTTAGATACAGAAATGGATGCTATATAAAACGGTAAATTATTGCGGCATTGAAGGTTCAAACAGACTTTATTGTCCTATTGTCTCTACTGGGCAATGATGGTCCAGGTCTTAGATAATCAGTTTTGAAGTTTATGGTGATCCAGATTTCAGCTCCATAATCGGTTGTGCTTTTTGCTTTTCTCTTACAATGTGGATCATATATTTTTTTGATATGTACATTTGCTTAACTGCCTTAAAATGTTCATAAAGTTTGTGTAATTCAGCAACAATTTTGTTATGTAATGAGTACACATAATTACTGACATAAAATGGAAAACAACATTCAAAATAAAATAGGTGTTACAATCCCAGAAAGAAAAAAAAATCTCAAATTGTCATCTTTTCATATGTGATTATAATTAAAGGTCCAATATTATGCAAAAGTGAGGGAAAAAGTGTGAGTTTTATGCCATATTATAATGACTTTACCTCCTCAAAAACATACCCAAAGTTGTGTTTTGTTTCATTCACACATGCATCTGAAATCCTCTGTCTACACCTCTGAAGTTCAAAATGCTCTGTTCCACCTTGTGATGTCATGAAGTAGTAGTTTTCAAGTCAACAGTTACCTTTTAGTTCAATTCCAACTCTGAAATTATTCCAAATCATTCTAGTGAAGGTGCATTGCAGTTTAAAAACACATTTCCTGTATTACCACATGACATCATAAGGTGGAAGAGAGTGTTTTCTGTTTAAGAAAAGAACTCAAAGCCAAAAGATGAAGGGTGTGTGTGTTAAATGTGTGAATGAAACAAAACACAATTCTTGGTATGTTTTTGATGAGGAAACATTATAACATAGATAGAATTTAGCGTAACATTGGCCCTTTAAAATAGGTCACATATATACTACGGTCATATAGCAGTAGAGATGATAATAGGCAGCTGTTTCTACTCCAGTGGTTTAAGTGTTTACAATGAAGTACGTGATGTGTGAAACGAGTGATGCTGTCACATGACACAGTGAAGAAATCAAGTCTTCTGCCAAGGTTAGTGCAAGGCGCCCTCTGCATCCAAATGGCTGTAAAGCAGACTGCGCCCTGCCCGTGATGAATGAGTGTCAGGTGAGGGGGAGAGGAAGAGGAGGAGAGGAGGGAGGATGAAGAGGAAGATTTGGTCCAGAACGCTTGAAGTCGGCACCTTTCACTCTACCATCTGTAGACCACTGCTGTGTGGGAATGTGCTCTTTCATTATAATGTGCCAGTGGATGTTTTTTGGTTTTTTTTAATAGTCGTCCATGAATGCATTGAAATCAGTAGCATTTGTGTACAGATTGTATACAGAAGTGAGCTAAGGGAGTGTGGCGCCACCTATAGTGCTCTACTCCAGTCAAATGAAGCTCACAATGTTAGCAGTTATAGGAATTTATTTACAGACAAAATAGTTAAATAAAAACACCAGGATCATGTAGAGCTGGTTAATACAAACATTTTAAGACCAAAATGACGAGGCTCACTTCAGCAGTTACAGAGAGAGGGTAACAATTTTTTAATGTAAAGTCAATTGGAGCCAGAGTCGACGGAGCCAGAAGCGCCCTCATGAATACTTCCTATTTGGAACGCGGTGGCTAGCGGGTTAGGTATGTCTATTTATATATACAGTCTGTGACAGACTGCCCTCCTGCCCTCCCCCATACAGGCCTTTGAAGTAAATACAACTTTTGTGTTCCTGGCAATGATGAGTTTCAATAATAACTGATAATATATATTTTTTAAATATTTTCATATTTTTAAAAAGTGCATTCATTCATTCAAGAGCAAATAATTCCAACTTCATGCAGGCCTAACTGAGGTGACTTTTACCATCACTGAACATCAGTAGGACACAGGTCTAAACCAGGACTAAGCCAGGACTAAACCAAGGACTAAACCAGGACTAATCTTGGACTTGAGAAAGAGAGAGAGAACCCCGTACCTACTGAACAGGGTGTCTGCAAAGCGTGATAGGGCGACACTCAGTCCTGGTTCAGTTCTGGTTTACTCCTGGTCTAGTCCTGTTTTAGTTCTAGTTCAGTCCTAGTTCAGTCCTGGTTTAGTCCTCCTGGTTCAGTCCTGGGATGGACTCTTTGGCGCCCCCCAGGGAAGGCTGGCCTCACCTATTGAAAACCGCTGCTCTATGATGATGATAAATTTGTCTTATTGATAGAAAGTAGCTTAAGTTGTGAATTTGCCTCTTCTGAGATCAGCGAGGTGGGGTCCAATTAGAGCTCCTATTTATCTCCTTATTTTCATGACACTCCTTTTGTTGGTGAGGTTATTGCAATTTTGTTATGACTATTTAGCCAATCAGAAAAGCTGGACACTTGTTGCTAAGTAACGGCTCACAAACTTTGCATTTGCATAGTTTAGATTTTAAATGTTGAGAATTTAACACCATGACGGATGTCTAGCCATGCATTTCCACATATTTTTTTTAATGTCAGCTCTTTGTTGTAACCTAATAAATTAACATAAATAGATGAATTAATTCAACTTTTCAATTTAAGATGTAGCGTTCAATTCCCCCATCGAGTCAAACTTCGATTTATCCAGGAATGGTATTATTAGCACAGAATGTATAGTAGTTTGTGAATCCCTCTGGCTTCAGTTTTATCCAATATATTTAATTATGTTTTATATGAGATGCCTCCCTATGATGTAAACTGTCTATTTAATTTCACATATATTTGTTAATTGAAAAGTCCTCTCCAGCTTATGTACGTGCACAGCAGCTTAAGTTGTTTACAAAGCCCTCTCCACATGCAGACACTAACGCTTGTATGAGAAAAGGCTCCATGCACGCATCCTTCACCCCCCTACTGCCCCCAGAACACTCCGCCTCGTGCCTCTCTGACCCTTTGCCCCTCTCCAGAGCGCGGCAGATGGGAGAACAGCAGATAGAGCTCCTATGCCCGTTCACCGGCGCATTCCAAAACCCAGCCTTCCCCAGTCCGGTCCCGGTTCAGTCCCGGTTCAGTCCCGGTTCATCCCCGGTGCAGCCCTGCCAGCGCCGCCGTGACACAGCCAAACCCACGACACTGCAGGATACCACAAGCCCAAAACAAACAAAAACAAACACTCCAAAATAAATTCACAATCAGCGGACAGAGCCAAATGATGATGTGGTTATCAAGGTGGTGTCCAAGTTTTAATGGGCTCAGTGTTAAAGGTGCGTTACGTAACTTTCTGGAGGGTCTGGAGATTCAATGTGTGTGCGGAACTCATAATTTACTTAAAGGTGCACTGTGTAACTTTTCATTTAACTATCTCACCAGGCCAAGTTACAGGTCAGATCTCCTATAATGGAAAAAAGCAAGATATATTTGTTTAAAGCCATACGGTGGAACATCCCATGCAAAACAATAACATCACCATGGACACAAGCAAACCGCGGACCCTCCACCAGATTAAGTTACAAAAAGTTATTTTATCTAATGAGTTTTTGAGGCTTTCAGCAGTTCTATTCCATGCAAATTGTAGGAGATAAACTGAAAACTGAAGCTTTTTGTGTCAGATGCTCTTCCAGTTCAAATCACATCAGATCAGTGTTTCCCAAACTTTCTTTTCTGGGGACCCATATTTTAAAAGTCACAAACCTTCACGCCCCAAGTCAATAGACAAAAATAAAGGTGGATTTGACCATTACTGAACATTAATGAGGATAATTTATTGTTGACTGAGTGATTGTATCTCTCTGAACAATTAGTATTACTCAAGTTTTAAACAATGAAACCAGCAATAAAAGGATCCATAAGTTGCCTATTTGGACATTAAATATAACCCATTTCTTTTTCTTTGCAACATTTAATTGAACCAGCAATATTGGTACAAAATAGCCAATAAAATAATTACAAAAAGATTAGAAATTATACAAAACATGTCTTAACATTTCTAATAAGATAGGTGGGCCTGTCTGGGTTTTTGTATTGTGTTCCAATCCAGGGTGCAGGAGGAGAGTGCAACACATAAATCAGGGGCATATCGGTAGGGCTGGGTATCATTAAGAAGTTGCCGATACGATACATAAATCGATACATAGACCACGATATGATACATATCTCGAACAGTGAAGTTTCGATTCGGTGCGATATATTTCAAATCTATTCGATACAGTTCAATAAAAATAATAGCTAAATGAGGGCTGTGATACTTAAGTCTTTGTTAAACCACTTCTTTTGCAAAGTTCATATGAAAAACAAACATTTTAATCATCAAAACTGTGAAAATGTCAAATGTGTTGCATAAACGAGTTTCCTTCCTGTGACTGTTGAGAAAATAAGTTTCCTTATTAATTTAAAAGTGCAAGTCCTGTGTAATGTAATCATACCTGGGATTTATAAATGGACCTTGAACCTTTAGAAATACCTGGGTTGTACATTGCAGTATTCATTCACTATTTTTAGTAGCCACAAGTGCCTTGGGACTGCCTTGGCTGCCAGTCTGAGCCACTAGCCTCCCTGACTCTCACACAACATCATTTATTACCATGCTTTAGTGTAGTGCTAGTGTACTTTTTACAGTGTCTATTGTTCTCTTGCAATTTAGATTTTTATAAATGTATTTTAGAATATATGGCTGGATAAAATGTTGCTTAAAAGGGGTGCACTTGTGTAACTTTTTAGGTTAGAGGTCCGCTACCATTGATATGCTATTGCTTTGCCTGTAATGTTCCACAACATGGTATTAAACTTATATAAGATGCATTTATTCAAGTATGGGTGTTTTTATTGTTGTTTCTATGGAGATTGAATAGATTAATGCCGTACTTTGGAATACTGGAGTTAAAGCAGTACCATCTCTATGAAGACAAATAACTGGTGGGTCTTGTACCAGAAAAGGTACACAGTGCACCTTTAAAATATCAGCATATTATGATTTGTGATCTATCGCATATTTTCTGGGCCAACTGTTTCCTGGTGTATTGATCTCTTGAGTTTGCCTCTAAGTGTCTTGAAACAATGCTCTGTTCTGTGCCCCATGGGTTAGATAAGATAAATGTATTTGGTATATTACTTGAAGATCCACTGTGGGGAGTAAAATAGCTGTTCTCCGAATGTCTCTCAGGACCCCGCTCCCAAAATACAGCTGTGCCTTTTCCTGCTCCACTGGTGTCCTATTGTGGGCTGTGAGCTTTGTGCGCTGGCATATAAAACCTCCACACGACACAAAGATCTATTGAATAAAACAACACTATGGGCTCATATTGTGTTTGGAGTCAGATATTTCCAGCACCATGTTGTTTGTCTTTTATAAATGCGTGCAGTCTTGCATCAGCAGTCAAATGCCACTTAACACTTAAACTCCTGTTGAGACTTGTGTAATGTGTGAGAATTTAAAAAAAATATATGGCAGCTAACAGGCTCGTCAACAGAAATTTTGGGGCCCAGGGGTAAGAAGCCTCACATGGGCCCCCCTCTGCTGTAAGGAAGGAGGTCCAGTTCTGGGCCCCTAAAATCCTACTGCTCTGGTAGCTGTCCTGTGGCAAGTTCAACCCAAGAACTTAGTATAGATACCTTCATTTGTACCTTTTAATCTTAAAAATAAAAATAAAAAATGAAGTAAACGCAAAAGGAAAAAGTATAGTTAAAAGGTCTTTATTTAAATGACCAAAGCCAACATGTTTTGATCATTCATGTTCTTCATCAGGGCTTATCTAGAGTCATGAAAATAAGAAGACATATTAGTATTAAAGATCTTGTGCCAGATTTTTCCTCCTTCATGTATTTGAACAAAATGCGTCTTACCCTTGTACAGATATATATATTTATATATTATATATATTATATAAGCAGCTCTTGAGAATAAGTCTGCTCTGTGCTGTCTGCATCTAATCAGAACACATAATGAGGAAGTGTGTGTTAGCATGCTAGTTGTTGGTAGTTTTACCATCACGGCAAAACTGGGCTTGTCTTTGAGAAATGTGAAAAGCGTTTAAAAACTCATCACACTAAACAGAATGCATAAGGTGAGTGAGGAATATATTTGGAGCACTGCAAACTCTTTAAACTGAACTAGTTCCGTTTATCTTGTTTTAGAAATCAGATACCTTTAAATTATGACATTCACACATTCATTTTACATTTTGTTCTTGGTAAATTGCAGTTCTGATTTAAAAGGATCTCCGGCTACTTTGACATGCTGGTCTTATATGATTAAAGCTGGCGTCAGTTTAAATACGTGAATACACAAAGCGCAATAGGGCAATGGCTGTTCTTAGCCCCGTGGAGCACAGAGCTCTGCGCCAGTCCTTTCACCTGCAGTCACCTGACAGTCTACGTGGGAATACTGATACTCAGTCCTGGTTCAGTTCTGGTTTAGTCCTCTTTTTGTCCTAGTTCAGTCTTGTTTTATTCCTGCTTTAGTCCTAGTTCACTCTTGTTTTAGTCCTAGTTTAGTCCTATTTTAGTCCTGTTTTCATCCTCTTTTAGTCCTTTTTTAGTCATAGTTCAGTCCTGTTTTAGTGCTGGTTCAGTCCTGGTTTAGCCCTGTTTTAATCCTGTTTTAGTCCTAGTTCAGTCCTGGTTTAGTTCTGTTTTAGTCCTGGTTCAAGCCAGGTTCCAGACTGGAAATTACAACAGAAAGCTGTGCAGTGTGGCATTATTTCAATTGTTGGTGTTAGCAAAACTGAGCTTAAGCACAAGTTGAACCCGACGACAGAAGAAAACAACCTTGTAATGACATTACCCAGAATGCTTTGCGACGTAAACAAATATGGCAAACTACTAGTAATTGCATTTTCTCCTTTTTTATTTAAAAACAATATTACAAACAAACATATTTTAGTTTTTTGGTATTACATATTTATAACTGACGCCAATGTTAATCATAAAAGACCAGCTGGGGATCCTTTTAAAATGTTTGAATAATAGAAACAGGTCAAAATTGCTGAACTGATAGACTTCTCTGCATTTCACTGTCACGACAAACTAATTTTTATTGGTATATTTTATAGTTTTAAAAAGGCTACAAGACATGTTTTAACTCAATTCGTATGACATGGAGTCTGAATATATTTAAATAACCACACATTTTTAAAAAGTGGAAGGAGATAGGGATTAATTTTCCAGGCACTTCAATGACGAGCATGGTAACCTTCTCTAGTGTTCTTTAAAAGCTTTAGAAACAAATACATTTATTTTCTGTGACAAAAACACAAATACCCTTGCATCAAACCTCCTCAAAGGTAACACTACTTAAACCGTTTTATGTCTCTCAGACAGTTTTACATACCCACTGCTGGTGTTCCTAACCCAGTCAATCCCCATACACCACTCCCCAACCGCGAACCAGACGAATCCAGCGTGCCACAAAATCAATGCTGCTTTTCACAAGGAAATCATCTCTGCTTTCTTCTCCTCCGGCTCCCTCTCTCCCACCAAGACGTGAAGACAGACCCATGTCGCCTGGATGGTCACCGATAGCAACAGTACAGGGCTTTACAGATCGATGCGGACTTGCCAAAAGATGGGGAGAGAGGGGGGTATAAACACTGAGGATTGCTCCGAGGTGCTGGGGCATTGATGTGTGATTAAGGCCCAAGATTCCCCATGCCGTTCGGAACCGTGAGCGAGGCTGGTGACGCGGGGGTAATTGGTCTGAGCAAAAATCAATGGGATTTGGTGAGTGAGCTGGTGGACAGTGAGGAGCAGCGGAGACATTTTCAGCCCCCGGCGAGAGTTGACATTTATGTTTGAATGGGCCCCGAGCCTCAGACGACCCGAGACAGGGGGAAAACAGAGGAAGTGTGCCACCAGTACAAACAACAGTGACGTCAACTCCACACGGAACATGTATTGCAAATGGTGTTGAAACAAGAATTTGAAATGTCATATAATTTCTTATTCAATGTTTAAGACACCCTCAGTAACTTTTCTGGTTTTAGGATCCACCATGCTTGTCTGGTGATGTTATGGTTTTGCCTTGAATTTTCTTCTACATGACATTATACTTGCATTTATTCAATTACAGATGTTAATACTGCTAAATGTTTTTGGTCTGGTGATGTCACCTACTGCTTGTCTTCATGGAGTTTAAAGGAACATTCCAGGTAAAGAAATAACTTGTCAAAGCCTGATCTCATCACATCTCAGAGGCTGGGCCCGGCTAGTATTTGGATATGAGACCACTGGGAATTCCAGGTGACACAGTGGGGTACCAATGGCAAAAAACTTTGTTGTGTCCTTAGGCAAGACACTTCACTTCTACATTGCCCAGTATACTACAATTATAGCTTACAACCACTGAGTGTGGAGTGAATGAATAATGCTCTGTAAAGGAGTGTCCAAAATGTGCAATATAAATCTGATCCATTGTTATTATTGGAATTAAACAAGCAGTTGGAAAACTGCAGTGCAGCATCGGCAGTGATGCGGTCACTGTAACAAACTGTTGTGGTGAAGAGGGAGCTCAGCCAAAAGACAAATCACTTGATTTACCGCTCAATCTACGTTCCTATCCTCACCTATGGACATGAGCTCTGGGTAATAACCGAAAGGACAAGATGGCGGATACAAGCGGCCAAAATGAGTTTCGTCCGCAGGGTGGCTGGGCGCTCCCTTAGAGTTAGGGTGAAAAGCTCAGACACACAGGAGGCGCTTGGAGTAGAGTTGCTGCTCCTACACGTCAAGAGTAGTCAGCTGAGGTGACTCAGGCATTTGTTCTGGATGCCTCCTGGGCATCTTCCTCGGGAGGTGTTCCGGGCACGTCCCACCAGAAGGAGCCTCCTGGGAAGACCCAGAACACCCTGGAGGGACTATGTCTCTCAGTTGGCCTGGGAAAGCCTTGGGGTCCCCTCGGAGGAGCTGGAGGAAGTGTCCGCGGTGAAGAAGTCTGGGAATCCCTCCTTAGACTGCTGCCCCCACAACCTGGTCCTGGATAAGCGGAAGAAAATGGATGGATGGATGGATGGAGTTGGAAAAGTGACATAATGCATCTTTAAATAAGTAAAAAGTCTTTACCCCGTCCTATTGATGACTACCTGAAGGGTGTGGCAGATCAAGTACACTAGTCACTGAAACCACTTAGAGCAAAGACCCAAACAGGTGACCAGTTTCACTTTCGACTGACAAGGCGCACCACCCATCAGGAAACAATGTTAAAGAATCTGTGACTATCAGTTACAGAATTACACATAATGAGAAACCATGTATGGGGACATAACAGAACTTCCTGCAGTCTAATCTGCCTCATTACTGTCAACTAGAATAAATTAACAGTCACCATCCTGCTATTTGGCCAACTCTTAAATAAAAACATGTGGCGCAAATTAATTATAGTGAGAGGATCCAGGTCAGTAGCTCCATTTTCTTTACAAATCCAGCTCTCTTGATCTGCCGAACATGACAGTGCTCCATATTGCGGCCTTCATTTTGAAAAAGGTCATTGATGATGTGGGGACATGTGACGAGCTGACAGCTGTGCCTGGCAGCCCTCTCCCTCACAGCGAACACCAATTAGAGAGGGTCTTGTATCAATCAGAAATCAAATAACATTTCATCAAACCTCCTGTCTGTTATTCAGCCCCCCCTGCTCCCATGTGACCGCCGTGAATCCCAAACTCCATCAGCGCACAAATCTCTGCCTACAGGAGCTTTTGAATATGTGTGTTAATGTAATAGACACATATGGAGACGAGCGGAGACGAGGGCAGCCAGGGACAGAGCAGGTAACCCAGCCAATTAACACTTTAATGAGGTGGTCCCCTGCTACAGGCCATCGCAGTCTTCACACAGAATATTATAGAATACAGGCTAATTCACCTAGATACTGTATTCAGACAACCAATGAGGTGACAGTTAAACTAAGGTCATTTGGAAAAGATTATGATCGTGGTGCAGTGTGGTACTTAAAGGAAGGGAAAGTGTGTTTTTGGTTTCATGAAGACGATGTGCATTTTGTCTTCTTTTGCATATTAACTACTTGGGTTCTTTTTAACGATAATACAGCCATACTCAAAGTGTTCTAATCAAATATTGCTTTTACTGATAACAATCGTAATGTTGATTTATTCTTTATTACAAAAACACTGGGCATAATGACTAAATAGTGTTATAATTTGATGTTTTTATTCTCAAGATGATTATCCAATTAGAAATCAGATTGAGCTTCACATGAGTCATTTGGATTGCCAGTAAACACGTTTAGAAAGAACACAAAATGCCGTCTTCCTGGTCTGAACACTCACCATCAGTTCCAGCAGCCAATCATCAGTCAGTGCTAGTGCGGCCTCTGCAGCTCAGTGAGTGAATTGTGGAGGTTCTGAGCTAACAAGAGCTATGGACTGTCTATATACTGAAAACTAGGATACGTGTATGTGTTCTTTAAGCAGGTTAAGGGCCTGTTTACACAAGAACGCTTGCAGGGAAAAACGACAAAATATTTTATCGGAAGTGCCTTTCGTTTAGATGGTGACCGCGTTTTGGGGGCTTAAAAACACAAAAATCTGAAACCACACTCCAGAGTGAAAAAGCTGAATACGCTCCGCCGTAGCATTTCCGTCTACACTGCCCAAGACACAAAACTCTGGTCAGATCTGCTCATGTCACGTATATGTTTACATCACATACATGCAGTACACAGAAACAAACATGTCAGATCATTTCCATGCGTCGGACCTTCAAGATGCTCTGGCAGCTCTAATAAACTTACAGGAGGCATCCCAACAAATGTACAGAATATGCAAAGATAATATTAGTGAACAGAGAAGGATCTGCAATCACCTCTGTAAGATTCTGGATGCATCAGTTCGTCGCAGGTGAGCCAGACGGCTATGGACGAGACCTGGGAGAACCAGTCGATGGTGGGGCAAATTTGTGGAAGGAGTAGCTGATGAAAATGCTTGTTGTAAAAACGTCTGTATGCTGCTTTAAGTACATGCACCCCAATCCAATTCCACAGACTTTTGAGTCACCGTATGCACGCAGATTTCCTCCTGAAAACGCTCATCTAAACACAGAATAAAAAGTGAAGACACGACGCCACTTTTGTTTCTTCCATTCAGACCATCATCATAGAGACGTAGCGGCATTGGCAGCCCATGTTCAGTTCATGTTTATGACTGCAGTTCCTTTTTAAACCAGTAAGAGGGCAAACTATAAACCCTAACTTCAAGTTTGCATGTTCTCCCCCATGCTTGGGTGGGTTTCGTCCGGGCATTCTGGTTTCCCCCATCAACCCAAAACATGCACTACAAATCCTCAAGCTGAGGTCCTGACCAACTTAGCAACAAGATCATGGAGATAGGTCCTTGGGCGCCTCATGTGCTGCCCACTGCTCCCGAAAGGATGGGTGAAATGCAGAGGAGAATTTCCCTACAGGGATAATAAAAAGTACTAAAAAAATCAAAAACAAAACATGGACCTGAGAATGCCTTAAAAAGCAGATACTTTTTGGGGCATTCTAATCAAAGAACAAACTCCTCAAGAATGAACTAGATTGCATTCACTCCACAGCCTCTATGCTGCGGTTCACTGGATAAACAAATAATCACAATATTTATCTGTATGCTGTGTTTACAGTTGCCTACATTGGCGACTCAACAAATCATTGCATGAAATTTCCCCAATCAGTTGTAGTATTTGTAAAACGTATTCTCCTGACTCAAGTTTCCTCATGAATTAATCCGTACAATAAACCCTTCCAATCCCACGCAATGTAACTAGTAATTCTCCTGACATACTGTGACATGACTGCAGCTAACAAGCCTCTTAGCAACAGCCTATAGCCTTTGCATGAGAAAACCGTACTCACGAGACTCCTCTTTACATTAACATCCGTCTCTTCTCTGGTTACTTATTCAGTCCTATAGCCCGAGGAGAAACACAAATAAAACTATCACTCAAGTAGAAAATTGGTCATCTGGCTCCAACAGTGAGATCTTCTCTTGTTTGATTCTGCCATACATTTATTTAGACCTCATTAAGTCAGGCAACGAGAATTTGCATTTTTATGTAGTGCTAACAACACCTGTGTGGAGACAATAAAAGTAAGTGTCATGTGATGGATCAAAGGTGATGCATTCAGATTCCTAAGAGGTAACTCCAGCAGAGCGCCCTTCTGCTCAACCATTGTTTTGTTTCTGCAAGCCGTAAAATGTGCACACAATAATGCACCTCACACTGGAACAGACCACCTGCCCCATTTTGTGTTATATTAATTGCCTCCAACCAGCCAAGGTGTACAGTTCCAGAGTCTTCAGGATGGGGATATGAGCTGTGGTGCATAACAACATTCTCTGTTATCCATAGGTGATAAGCTGCACTTGCAAATAAGTATTGCTAACCTGGTGGAGTGGTTTTATCCAGTGTGTAGAAGCTGTCTCCTTCTCAAGACCCCCCAAAAACCTTCTCTTTTTATTTTATGTTGGCTTTATGTTGATATATATGATATTATTTTCTTCAGTATTTTCTGTCGTGTGCAGCGAACTCTTCATTTGATCATTCTCTACTGGTATTCTCTTATTCTACTATGCAGTTCAAACAGGGACACTTTCAAGGTAGTGGTTACAGTAACTATGTACTTTATTCTAACAAGGTGAATTTTTAAGTTTCTAGGTTTCTCTTTATCTCTTTTCATCTTTGCATATATTATTATAAATAGCTAAGAGGAGATGTATTTTTTGAAAATGGTGATACACATGGGCTTCATTATTTTAGCACAAACAAAAGTTGAATGTCCACCACCAAGATCTGCAGCTATCCATATTAGGGCCTGACTAATATGGGCACTTAGAGAAATATCGGAGATTGGCCCAAATCTTGCCGATATGGGCTGATAGTCCACGTGGGCATGTTATACCTCATTATAAAGCTTAGGCTCTTTATATTATGTCCATTTAATCCAATTAACAGACAGATAAGGGTACTAATATGTGAAGCCGCATCAATATTTCTAATTTGTCTGTTTGTGACGCCGTACTGCCCCTGAACACACCCCCAGAGTGCTTACACATGCAGCTGCTGTCAACATGCTGGAATATATTATATTTTCAGATGATTTTGAGTCTAGATTGAGACAACATTTATTTGTGAAGACTTGTGATCTGAAAGGTGCCTGTGTGAGCAGTGACGGTCACAAATGTGTTGATTTTTGAATCTACTTTTGTTTCTTCTCAATGGTTAGCTCTTAGCTGCTGTAGCTTCACACATAAACAGCCTATTGTCTCATACACTGGCCTAGTGGAAAGTGACTATAGTGACTGTGTGCATATTACAGGACCTGCATTGATGTGTAAATGAGCTGTGAATAGAGATGTGAATGATCTTTACACATATAATGAATTACCAAGGCGCCAATGCATTTACCGCTAAAGGCTAATAGCATAGTTTACTGACTTTCCTTACTGGCTAGATTGAATGTCATGCAAAAATGCCATTAGGCCTACCTACTGTCTTTAAATATGACTGTAAAGAGGCAGATTAACAATAAATGCAGCCTAAACAAACCCAATATAAAATCCAGTAGAGTCAGACCTAAGTTTTATAATCAGTTGCAGATTTATAGTGAATTTTTACATCACTAAAGATATATCAACTTTAATATTGGCTATCGGCACATCCAGCTCCCATTTTATCATTATCATATCGGCCGCAAAAAATCCATATCGTTCGTGCCCTAATCCATTTGCAAGGTCTGGCAGCATAGTGCATTGTTGGTATGGTGTTGGTGATAACGTACAGTATAAAGATCAGTCAACAGTGCTGTTTTTTCTTATGCAGTTTTCTGATCTTTGTTACAGTGATTCTTTTCACCAATAGTCCTATAATTTCTTTACCAAATACATATCTGGATTTTGCATTTTGTTTCATTCACACATGTTTAACACATATAGTCTATATCTTCACTGGAATCATTTGGAGTAAAAGGTCGCTGTTGACATGAAAACTTCAGCTTCATGACATCACAAGGTTGAACAGTGCATTTTGAGCTTTGGAGATGGAGACAGACTAATAATAAAGGGTTACTCAAACGAGTGAATGAAACAAAACACAACTCCAGGCATGTTTTTGAGGCAGTAACAATATTCTAACATGGCTTAACGCTCACAAGAGTCAGTTTTGTGTAATATAGAATTCTTAAATGATTATGTTTAGGAGTATGTGCCAAGATCTATATTCACCCCTCTTATATAGTGCGTTGTCATTTTAAATCCATACCTGTGAGCCCTTTACACAGGTGTCACTAGCTCTATATTCCCAGTATCCCTTTACAAAGCCTGATCTATTCTTGTACAATATGAAAAACTGCTCGATCCGTACAGCACTGTTTTGCACATCAGAAGACTGTGGACAAACATGAGACCGAAATGCATGAATAATTGGGCAGAGCAAATCTTACCAGTGTGTAATGGACTGAGCTGTTGTGAGCCCTGAGAATTTCTTCAAATATCAAACACAGATTAAGAAAAAGCATCGGCGGCCAAGTCACAAACACTGCATGGCGAGCTGATTAAATTTGATTTAACTGCCTTTGTTCCACTTTAATGGACCCTCTAATGTAGTAGTACTGTTATTAGTTTTACTTGTAATGAAATTAGTCAAAGCATTTGGATCAGACAGGAGTGCATGGCAGATGGAGTTATGGTGCCTGAGATAAGCTATTTCCCATTGAAGAGAACACAGAGGAAGTCAGGCTGGTGTAGCTGATCTCATTTTGATCACAAGTGTCGGACAAAATCTTTCTGTGTACGTATTTAAAAGCAATCGTGTACTTTGTTATCATCGAAAATCAAATAGCAGCAATAGAAGATCTTGGCTCTGTTTATATAATCTTATAAGGAAGCATTCACAATTCAGTTTTAATGGCATTTTAGTGAATACTGAGTTCATATTTTCATGCTATTGATACTTTGCAGCTGATGTCATCAACATTCCCTGGGGGTGTGATGCCAACCAAAAGCACTATTCTGTCTGAAGAGCTTTATTTTAACACAATCTGACAAAAAGAGCTGATTTGTTTTTTTTTACAACAGGTGAGATCATTTGTGTGCATAAACAAGCCTCCCACACATAAAATTAAACACCTAAACAGAACCAAGAATGCTCTTATTGATCACAGGCTTTTGAAAGTTGGTTATTTAAATACATTTTTTGAGTTTTCAGATGATCTTAAAACTTTTTGCCTGTGTTTGCTAATGTGTAATGTTTGCATTGTGTCACTATGATAACTACTGAACATGTCGCCAATAGAAATGCATCATAGAACATCCCTAAGGTGACGTCGCTGCAAAGAATCAATAGACTTGGTTTGGTGCTAGTCTTGGTTTAGTCCTATTTAGACCTAGTCTGCTTCATCAGCCGGTTTCACTTCGTAGAAGCCGCCTCATCTCGCAGCATTAGGATTCGTTCACTCGATGGTAGGCGGTACTATTTTTTATTTTACCAATCTCTGCTATTTGGTCATGACATATGTAATGTGCCAAATCCCGTAGGAAGAAAGGCAGTAACGTCTTTCTCATTGATAAAATTCTCCAAACATTCTCTTTGTTCTGGCTTTAAATTCTTGATCTCGGGAATCATTGCCAACACAGAATGTATGGTTTCGTCTACATCCATCTCAACCGCTTTACTTTTGTGCTGTAACACAAAAGGGATCCCCACAGGCTCTTAAGTCTGACGTCATGGCTTCACAGCTCTTCTCTGATTGGCGCGGTCTACAACATCTGGGGTTCTTTCAAACTGTCTAGTGTATACCTCATTTCTGACCTCGTCACTGGAGAGAAATGGAATTGAGTGGAGGCACTAGGTGGCCCCAGCCTGGTTAAGTTAGACCTTGGGCAGTTTTCTATGGTTGAATTTGCTGTTAAACTGTCAGATTGCAGATTTGTTTGCCTGGTTTCTGGTTATGTCTGTAAATACTAGACCTATCCACATGAAACAAAAACTGACACAAAGTCAAATGCCTTCTCTGTCAGCACAAATAAACAAAAGGGAAATCTTAGTTTGTTATGGATTTGTTGTATTTGTCATTTTTGCCATGTCATGTGACCTTTATCACATGATTCACGATTCTTATAAAAAGCATCTTGTATTTGCCCAAAAGAATATTCCTTGGAGTTGTAATAAATCCACATACCTAATGCTAGATGTGCCTCGGATATCTCTCTTTTCATTAAGGCTGTTTTATGATACTGAAGAGCATCTGGTAGGCTATTTCATTCAGCTTCAGATCCAGTGAGCACTCCTGGCCTCATTTTTCTTTAAAGGGAAATAATTTTTTTTTTTTTCTCAATAGCTTTTTCAGACAGTACAGACAGGTTATTCAAGCCCAAGGATGTGATTGTTGCCAGTTTAATGAACTTTAAATCAAAAGATTAATATGGACCAATGTAAATCTGTGGAGCCAATCCCAAATGATGTTATGACTCAACTGTGAATCATAAGTTTTGATATTTCCCACAGTAAATGTCACATAGAGTTATATAGGCCTCTTCCCTCCATCTGAAATTATGACATCATCAAATTCTTGAAAGTGAACACAGTGTATTTCCACTTCGACAAAAACAAAGCTATCTGTTTCATCTTGAGTATACTCTTGTAGAATGATCAAAGCTGTTTCTGACTCACCCTGATCTTAACTTAATCCAACTTCCAAAATTCCAAATCGTCCTGGAATAACACCAGTACCTCTGTGAGCTCACCCCTCTCGCGTTTCTCATCAGGGTGGCCAGTCTGATGCATGGTTCTGACAAAAACCTCTTGTTTATGATCACACAACATCTGTCGCCCCCCAAAATCCCTCCTCGTATTCACCGCTCAGTCGTTTTATCAACTGCAGGTCTGTGACACCTTAGCTGCAGTTTCCCATGTTATCGAGTAGCTTGCAGAATTTGATTATGTAAAAATTTTAGATAAAGGGTTGAGGCCAGTACTAGTCGATGTGTGATTTATGACTTAGTAAGAAATATCCAAAGAGAATTCATATATTTTTAACATGATTTCAAATGTAATTAACAATTCCACAATTTTAAAGGGTCTTCAAAATTGCACCCATTAAGTTAAGTTTGCAGAAAAACGAATCACTAATACAAAACCTTTGCCTTTTGATATGCTCACTACACTTTCTTCCATACGTTTATATACTATACTAACCTCAATTTTCGTATATTTCCAATGTCAAAACATCACTGCAAGACATTGTGCTCATAACGAACCATGTCATCCCATGTATTTGGCATGAACGGCGTGTGACAGCGCCTTGTGGCTCCAGAGGCCCAAGACGATGGCAGTTTCGTCTCATCAAAGCAGATAAACACGAGTGCAGTGATCAAACACACAGCACGTTTAATTAGACCGTACCAAACAGCGGAGACGAGAAGATGAGGAGAAGATAGAGAGACTGTCCGACCCTGGAAACTGGAACCTCGCTGTCTGCCGAATGTTGTTGAAGTGAAGAGGATGCCACTTCGGATTCCAAATGCTAATTCAAAGAGGATTTGTGCGCACTTTTTCTAGGTCAAAGACTTGAAAAGAGTTTTTGTGTGGTTCAGATAATGTGTGATCTAGTCTTCTGGTGTGGAGCTCATGGACTTGTCAATGGAAAATGTAAACAAGTTGAAGCTTTCATGGTTGGTTGCATGTGTTCAGCTGGTAAAACGTTTGTCTTTTGTGTACGGCATACAAGATAGTAAAATTCAGCTGCATCTAGTTGATATGCTGTCATTGAGCAACTTTATCCAACTGTGGTACTGTGGTGTGTGAGTGATTTGTTGATTATTATGACCAAAATTGTCACATTTTCATCAAAATTCGGCATGTGTTAAGAGTCATTTCAGTGAGTCACCAACACAATTCAACCAGCCAACTGACCAACAGATCCTGTATGAACACCATACACTGACCTGCTAATATACTCCACCAAATACGTCGTTTTAAATAAAAAATAATAATTAAAGAATTCATGATTTTGTGAAATGTGAATGTTTTTCCCCTGTATCTATGGAGACCATGCAGTCTACAGAGCTAACTATGGACGTTTAAGATGCTACAGGCTGTGTACACCATATGTGGCTGCACATGTGGCAGAAGAGACCTTCAGAAGAAATACTTTGCGGCAATAAACACAAAGGATTGGATTGTGTGAAATTATTTGCTTGTTTTTTCCATTTCCATGGAGACCATACAAGACATTTGAGATGCCACAGGCTTTTCACACCATATGTGGCAGCAGATGTGGCTTCCAGAGGAAATACTCAAAGACTTTCTAAACAACAGTTTGAGGGAATGAACCATTTCATCACCAACAAAACACCAGAGTGGATTAAGAGCGAGGCTTTTCCTGTTGTGTTCACCTGATTCTCCCTGGACACTGCTTTGATTCTGCAGGACACAGGGGGAACACTTTAGGCTCTTCCTAAAACTGCCCTGACACAGATCTGCTGACTTTACCTGACCAGTCCTCCTGTTGCACTGCACTGAGACCTTTGCCTGAGACACAAAGTGTAAATGTTGCAACAAGACTGCAACAGTTTGCTGCAGCAAACCTTGAATTTCTCTCAGGATCCATAAAGCATCTCTCTTTCTCTCTCAATAAGTCAAAAACAATAGCTTACTATATAGTTAACAAAAGCCTTCGATACATTTAATATGAATCTCATGTGGGTATATGAATGATACTGACAAACACCATTATGGCATTGTTTTTATCACTTTTACTACTATAACCATTGTAAATTTGTTTGTATTTTGTAATTGTCTTCAACCATAGCATTTAGTCAAATAACATACAATCTTTCTACCAAGCCCAAACCTGGAATTTACTACAACCATTGCCAAAGACCTTACCGTGTTAACTGCACTTCTCCTTTATTTTTCCTGTTCATTCTCTTGGCACTGTCATTGTGTCTGCCTGTATTTACTCCAAACAGCCCTCCTCTCTCCTCATTCACCGCCGCCTTCTGCACACCCAAGGGTTTTTCCCCATGAAGCTGCGACCCACTTATCGCTAATTACAACACCAAATACTGCAAAGAGCTCTGCCTCTATCCTTCCTCTATGTCTTTAAGATTGGATAGATTACTAAAGGCATGTCACAATATCACATTTTAAAGTTACGATTATTGGGAGGAGAAATATTGAAATTTTACTTATTCGTGATTGTTAAAGGTGCACTATGTAACATTTTGGTTGGGGGTCCATCTTCTTGTTTCTATGGATATGTCATAGCTCTAGTATGAAATTCAACAGATCTAGCTTACATGTATTCAATCACAGGTGCTTTTATTGTTCAAAAATACCTAGGAAAACAGGCATTCTGACCGAGCGGGATTGCCTCTCCACAGATCTGACCAATAACATCTCCATGGAGAAAAGCAGGTGCAGCTTTAATAGGCGTAAAACGTTGACATTGTATTTATTTTTTTATTATATAGGTCATATTTTCTCACATAGATACACACTAGGCCTATATCAAAAACGCTCCACTGAAAACCCTGTGTGTACATGGAACCCCCAGGCGGACGTTTGTTTTGTTCACAGGGGCGTGCAGTTGATGAAAGTGTGTCACAGTTGACACGGCAACCCAGAGCGATGAACGATCACTATTGAGAAAATGACAAAGTGCAAGACAACATTGGCAAAGCTATTAGCAGACAGTAATAAAAATGTTGACATGTTTATATGGCCTCGTATGTAATCTCCAATAGGCGCTTTCAAGTTTTAGAATTTGATTAAGTCATAATCTCAGAAGGTGGGCAGAGGCCTCTACTCCTCTATTCGCTATTTACATCCATTTGTATTATCTAATGTTCGCTTGAATGTGCATGTCATTTTTAGTCTAATGGTTCATTCAGACCAGAGCATCACAGCGTCGAGTTTAAATGGAAAGTCTGTGGATGCGCATCTAGGGCGTCCTGTGTTTTTGCGGCGCATCTTCAGTCGTAAGCAAGGCATGAATCTGGCGTCGACTAAACCAGGACTGGACCAGGACTGAACCAGGACTGGACCAGGACTGAACCAGGACTGGACCAGAACTGAACCATGGCTAAACCAGGACTAAACCAAGACTAAACCAGGACTAAACCAGGTCTGAACATGACTAAACCAGGACTGAACCAGGACTGAACCAGGACTGGACCAGGACTGAACCAGGACTGGACCAGGACTGAACCATGACTAAACCAAGACTAAACCAGGACTAAACCAGGACTGGACCAGGACTGAACCAGGACTGGACCAGGACTGAATTATGACTAAACCAAGACTAAACCAGGACTAAACCAGGACTGAACCAGGACTAAACTAGGACTAAACCAGGACTTAACTAGGTTTGAACCAAGACAAAATCGGGACTAAACCAGGACTAAACCAGGTCTAAACCAGGACTAAACCAGGATTAAATCAGGACTAAGATAGGACTAAACCAGGAATGAACCAGGACTAAACAAGGACTAAACCAGGACTTAACCAGGTCTACAGCAGTGCCATTGGTGGAGTAAATATATACACACTACCTCCACCGCCAATCACCTTCACTTATGTGTTTTATGTAATAAATACACTAAAGTCACTCTCGACTGGGAAAACAAGGCACTCGCAGACCATAACGGATGCCCTGGACATGCATAAAGTATTTTTCTCCCATTGGTCCATGGCATCCAAGACACGTGTCGGAGGCGTCTGAACTCAACTGCAAAGGCGTCCAAATAGAGGCGTCCAGGGCGTTTTTTGATGCCTTGGTCTGAACGCAGGATAAGAGACTTGTTAAAATGTACAAATCAATCATCTCAACTGTTGTAGTTTCAACTAAGTCAGTTCTTTCTGGTCAGATTGTGTTCAGATTAACTCGAGTAACAGAGCTTCTAACAGAGCAGTGCTTTCAGTTAGCTTCACAACCTCAGGAAATGTTGATATCAGCTGCAAAGTCTCAATAAGGTTATGGGAGATTTATGTTTCTTGAAAGAAATATACAAACTTGTGATTCACAAATGCTGAATCTTATCATTATTTGTTAGGGATTTGTTCCACAAAGTCCTTTTAACTGACAACAAGGTATTTGGAGTTGAATAATGACACTTTCCACCTTTTTTTCTATTTACACTGTCTGAAAAACTGTTGAACTTTGTACCATTTTCTGTTTCTTGTGGATAGGTCCAGTAATTACAGAGAAGTTAACCATAAAACAGCTCAACAAATCTGCAATCTGACAGTTTAGCAGCAAATTCCACCACATAATTCCGAAGTGTCCTCCAGCATCATTTTAGACTATAGACAGTCTAGAATGTTGATGTGATGTGAAACCAACCTACTGAAATGCTTGGATCAACTTGGGATCTGTTATGGAGAAAAGGTTGCAATGAAAGCTTTGTGGTAAGGTTTGTGTATAAACAAAGAGGAGACATAATTGAAATTGTACGCCCACTGCACAAGTTTTAGTTTTGTTCCTTGTTATTGTAACTTTCCACAACAGAAGTGTAATTTGCCGCAGTAAGGATAAGCTCAACCCAAAACCACAAACCAAAGCTTTTATTTTTACAGTGCAAAGTCCATTACCATGGCTCTTCTTTTGGCTATTCCCGTCAGAGGGTGCAATATAAAAAAAGCAGTTACAGACAGAGGGGTGGCAATTTTTCAGTGTCAATCGGAAACAGGGGCCCCATTCACACTAGTACGTATTCGAGTTGTTTTCGTTGTGGATGCAGTGTTTGTCCACACTAATCCGATGGAAAACGCCTCCAGAGATGGAACGATCTGGTGCCACCAGCTCCCACGAATTCATCTGAGTATGGATCTGATCCGGCACCATGTGGACACCTGAAAACGCTGATACGCTGACATAGGAGCTCAAGATGATGTCCTTATTGGACCACATCACTGTGACTTGCGCCTTCCTGATTCGCTGGGTTCGTAACATTGGTCATGAGAAAGGCATATTTCATTCATACATCATGTGATTTCCTCCTTTGTATGTGGGAACTCTTTCTCACTTGCACAGGCGTCCTCAGATGATGGGTAGTTTTCCAAAAACTCTGCCATTATATCCCCATACTTGGTTTGCACAGATTCCCAGTTCACACTCTGAGCTGCCAAGCTCGTCTTAAAATCCAGTGTTATGCTCAGAAACAACTGAATCTCGTCATTGGTCTACAAAAAGACTGTTTTCACACTTGTCATCTTCCTCTGCTCGAAATCTGCTGCTGCAACTTCAGACACGATGCTCCACTTCCTTGTTTTTACCACCCATGTGACGTTGTGACGTTGTGACGTTGTGACGTTGTGACGTTGTGACGCCAGCCTGGACATTTTGAAAGTTAGCTATGTCATTTATATATACATCCTATGGTCCAGAATAATGAAAACTCTGGACCGTTGCCATAGCAATTACAAACTAAAAAACAAAATGGTATCTTTTGAATGGGCATTCATCCTCAAAATTGCACCATATTACAGGAAGCTGAAATCCCCAACTAGCTTAGATTCCCACAAAGCAAATATGTGTGTTTTTCAAATTGGATAAGATGAACAAACTCTCCATTGGATTTACAAATTTTAATGAAAAACTTGACCAGAGCAAATAAAAGTGATAATTAAATACAAATAACCAATGTTTAGGTATCATAAAGGGCAATCTTGCTCCATCATGATCTTCAAATAACAATAAGAGCCAACAATCTGCTCTTGGGTATAACGGAACTTGAACAACAGTTTGTGAGCCTTTAAAGGTTGAATCTATCTTGAGATGGTTGCACAGTCTAAAAATATGTTACATCTCCAAGGCCTTGTAATGAGCACTTCCTGGGTGCACCTGAGGGGAGGGTGGGGGCTGTGTATATGGCTGCTGTGGCTCTATCACTGTAACATCAACAACAGGCGGACACACAGAGGGGCAGCCCATTCATCACTCAGCAAACAGACGCACATGGAAAAGGCAATACACGGGACTGTGGGCAACTGCAGATGTGAGGTGTGTGTGTGTCTGTATGTGTGTGATTTTCAGATGAGATGTTACTGCTTTTCTTGCTTTTATTGCTATTACTTTGAGCGCATTCACCTCTCCACAGATCTGACCTGTAACTTGGCCTGGAAGCACAAACTACTTGTCTCCATGGAAAAAGATATGTCCATGAAAAATGATATGTTTAATGCCATACTGAGACATTCCAGACAAAACTATTAGAGGTGACCATACACTGTATAAAGAAGTGAACTAAGGGAGTGTGACACCACCCACAATGTTCAACTCCAGTCAAATGAAGCTCATGATGCTAGCAGTTATAGGAGTGAATCTGGAGCTGAATTTAATATTAGGAATATTCATTTATTTTCAGACAAAATAGCGAAATTAAAAGATCAGGGTCATGTTAGTAGTGTTGTGGTCAAGACTGCTCTAATCAAGAGCTAGACCTGTCTGAGACCACAGGGTCCTGAGACTGAGATAAGATCAACACCTCTGAGGGCTGAGACTGAGACAAGACCAATACCACGGTCCCTCGAAACCAAATAGAGACCATCTTTGTCATTTTCTATATTTGTATATTTTGTATATTATGTATATTTGTATTTTACAGTTACAGCTGGCTCATATATATATCTATGTTTTTATAAATCATCTCCTTTTGATCTGATAAATGTTCATTTAAGCTTGAAATAAGCCAAACAAACTGTACTGCACTTAAACAATCTGTGCCCCTTTTTTGGACCCTCACCCACAATTTGAGAACCTTTTCTTTATGATAACTTCCACTGACACTTTACAGAAAACTGCTTCAAAGCGAATAAAGTAGGTAGGATTTTTAATTCTGTTTTTTCATATTCTTAACTGGAGTTACATTCTCTTACTGGTTTTGCAGTGGTATTTAGCACGCTCTGCACATTTGTACCGCACACCAGTACACGTTTATTGCTGACAGCAGCAGCCATAATGAAATATGACTGACGAGTGCCAGGCCTCGAGTCCAAGACAAGACCGAGTCTAAGTGCCTTCAAGACTGAGACAAGACCGAGTCCAAATGCACTTGAGTCTGAGACGAGACCAAAACCATAAAAACGGTCTCAAGGCCTGTCTCGAGACCAAGATTGGTAGGTAAATATGAATATTTAAGACTAAAATGATGAAGCTCACTGCAGCAGAGAGAGTATTTTTAATGTAAAGTCAATTTGAGACAAGTCAATGGAGCCTGAAGCGCCCCCATGTTCACTTCCTATTTAGAAGACGACGGATAGCGGGTCAGCTATGTCCATTTATATATATAGTCTATGGAGGTGATGGACCCTTCACCAGAAAACTTAGGAAAATGTGTGTGTGTGTGTGTGTGTGTGTGTGTGTGTGGGTGTGTGTGTGTGTGTGTGTGTGTGTGTGTGTGTGTGTGTGTGTGTGTGTGTGTGTGTGTGTGTGTGTGTGTGTGTGTGTGTGTGTGTGTGTGTGTGTGTGTGTGTGTGTGTGTGTGTGTGTGTGTGTGTGTGTGTGTGTGTGTGTGTGTGTGTGTGTGTGCGTGTGTGAGACGAGGGTGAGGGAAAATGAGGTAAGTGATGGTAATTCTTTCCAGACAGTGGTGAAAACTATAATGAGATCATGACTCATTTGTTTAGGTTTCCCAGAAGACCAATCTGTTTAAAATGTTATACATTTTCTGCATTTTCACTCTTATTTTGGTTTGTTTAAAAACTTTGTTGAATCATTTGTGTAACCTCGTAATAATGATATGTCTTCAGGCATTTATTTGTAAAACATAAAGGGTACAGAATCTACAGAATAAGGAAAGTTATAAGTTGCCCATTATATTCATTATTAGAAAATTATGGCAAAGGATGGGTGTTGATCAGAGATGAGCTCGTGTCCCACTAACCAGAATATTCAAAGTTGTTTCCTGACATTCTTAAGCAAAACACTTAAAGGTTCATTGTGTAACTTTTCTGGTGGAGGGCCCATCATATTTTTCTCCATGCAATTGTTATTGCTTTGTCTGAAATGTTTCACGTACGGTATTAAAGTTAAAGGTGCACTATGTGACTTTTTGGGTGGGGGTCCCTCACCTGCCTGTTTCTATGGATATGTCATTGCTCTGCCTGGAATGTTCCACAGTATGACATTAAACAGATCTACCTTACATTTATTACATTACAGGTGATTTACAGCTCAATACTCAGAAAAACAGACATTCTGAATGTGTGTGGAGTCACCTCTCCACAGATCTGACCTGTAACTTTGTATGGTTTGGTTTCCATTAAAGGGACAGTCCGGAATTTTGGACATACGACCTCATTTCCTAGTGAGCCAGTGTGTTTGAGACGTGTGGAGACACTTTATAAAATATTCCATCCAGTCCTTGTATTTGCAGAGGTCGCTGGTGCTAGGCTAGTGCATGTCAATGGCCATAGTTAGCCTGCTACTCCACAAAACACCCAAAGCAAATCTATTATTACACCGGACTGTCGATGTAAATGTCTGGGTTGATAGAACAATTTTTGAAGTAAAACCAAGCTTGCATTTGAAGGATTTATGTCTGAGCAGCAGCAGTGAGTTGTACTTCCTGTTAGAAAGCTCGGCAGTAGTGGACTGTCACCTATCTTACCAGCAAAGTAAGATTCCGCTACTGTTGAGAAAATAATCCCTCAACATGTGACGATTCATGTGATGCATGTTAGTTTTATTTCAAACATTATTATATCAACACAGACATTCACATCGACAGTCTGGTGTAATAATAGATTTGCTTCGGGTGTTTTGTGGAGTGGGTAAGACTGTTTTTAATGTCAGGCTAACTATGGCCATTGACATGCACTAGCCTAGCACCAGTGACCTCTGCAAATACAAGGACTGGATGGAATATTTTAAAAAGTGTCTCCACATGTCTCCAACACTCTGGCTCACTAGGTAATGAGGTCCTGTGTCCAAAATTCCAGACTGTCCCTTTAATGGAGACCAAACCAAACAAAGTTACAGGTCAGATCTGTGGAGAAGCAACCACGCTCACAGTCAGAATGTCTGTTTTTCTGTGTATTTTTGAGCTGTAAAACCACCTGTAATTAAAAAATTGTAAGGTAGATCTGTTTAATGTCATACTGTGGAACATTCCAGGCAGAGCGATGACCAGAAAAACAAGCAGGTGAGGGACCCCTAAACAAAAAGTTACATAGTGCACCTTTAACTTCAATAATACCTGAGGCCATACAGTTACAGCTAAACATATCTCTACAATCAATTTTTTTTATTCATTACATATTTGACATAGATTATTTGGAGCTCCACTTTTCACTTTCGAAGTTTTTTTTTCCTCTAAGTCATTCTATCCCCTAAATACAAGTCAACTCATCATCTGTCTCTTTTCACAACAAACAATTCTTTCTTGTTACCAACCAGAAAACTCCTCATTCTGACTTGATTAATGCTAACTCCCTTTGCACACGTCACCGCTCGGGCTCTGTGTGGCTTCAGCACTGTGTCATCCCTGACAGTGGCCCAGCAGGAGGCGAACGCACTCTCCATCTTGTGACCTTCGCTGTGGTGCTGATGCGGTTGCCATGGCAGCCGGGCTTGATGCTTTCTGACAGCTCTGATTCGCCCTTGACGGAAATACAACTGGGGGAGTACAGCATCGGCGTCCCCATTCTCTCTCTCTCTTTTTTGTCCTTGTCTTGTATAGACTCCATATCATGTTACATTCTTCTATAGTGTTGGTTTAGAGTGTCTATTCAGTGCACATTAGTGAGCCCCCCAGCTGCGAGACCCCCCGGTGGTGTGTTACAGATAAAGGCAGCGAAAACTGTCTGAAGCATAAAAGGCTTTTTACATATTCACACCCCATTTATTCTACTCCTTTGTCTTGTCACGAATGTCTCCCATCTCTCGTCGCCTCCCCGTGGTGTCTGGATTTGAGGCTGGTCCAGAGGCCAAAGGTTGGACAAGGGTGAGGTGGGATCACAGGATGTATGTAGTAAAGGGGAGGAGCGGTACTTCAAATCGCAGTAAACCCTATTCTGAGTCATAGAGAGATATGTCACTCTAATAGGGACGTAAGATACTCATACAACGGCAGTTAAACAATAGGGGCGGACTACATGTGTTCATTTAAAATGGTGAAGGAGTTGAGTTAAGGTTGGGGTTTGCTGCCAGTTTTTCACCATAGAGATATTATTGTTTGGTCTCATAGGTTACATTCAGACAGCATGCTCGATTCGGATTTTTTTGTGAAATCCGATTTGTTTGCAAGGTCGTTCACATTTCCAAATAAATGCAACTTGTATGTGATCTCCAGTGTGAACTTTAAAAGCTCCAAAAGTGTCTTGCAGGCACATTGAAGGACACGATTATGGAAGTAGCCTAAACTTGCAGATGTTAAATTTGCAGTCGTACCGGAGCCAGAACATGTGCAGCTTATTTGTTTTAAGGAGGAGATTGAGAAGGAGAAGGACGAGGTTTTTGCCCATGGTGTTTTTGTGGGGCAGTGGCAGCAACATCTGTAGAAAGGAACATGAGGGTGCTGAGTCACGGTCAAGAGTGGTGGGATTGCTTTGTGCTTCGCTTCTTCACCAATACAGAGTTCATACACAATTTTCGTATGATGAAAAGTTAGCTTTTATTCCTGTTAATTGTTTACTTTTTTGAGCGCCTTTTTGTACCACTCTTGCGGGAGGAAACACGTCTTCAACGGCTTATTTTAGTGAGCAAACACGTTAACTTTGGGCTGTATTGACTTGCAACTCGTCTGTTACTGTGTTGTTATGATGTGTAGGTTGGATGAATGCTACCTGGCCGTTCAGACTGAAGTCACATGTCAAAAGATTGGGTTTGTATCGGTTTTAGGAGCACATATCCAAGTGACCTGGGTCACATTTGAAAAAATCTGATTTGTGTCATTAAAATATCAGATACAGGTCGCATAGAGGCAAAAAAATTGGATTCGAGTCATTTAACCTGCTAGCTGTTGCTTTCCAAATAGGAAGTGAGCATGGGGGTGCTTCTGGCTCCATTGACTCACTGATTTTACATGGAAAAATTGTCACCCTTCTCTCTGTTCGTAAAATGTTCATATTAACCTGCTCTACATGATCCTGGTTTTGGTGAGGTGTTTTTAATGTCTGTAAATACATTTTCTATCTTGACTTTTTCAGTTGTTTTATTGCTCAAGCAAACATAAAAACATGCATTGTTACAGTGAGCGGGTTATTCTTTCCAGAAATCTGAGAAGTAATTGGCCTGGTGGTGTCATGTGCTGGTCTTCATGGAGATGGATGAATACTGTGGAGCATTTTCATTTAACTAAATAATTTAACTTTAAATTTGGGTATAGTCATATAGTGTAAGTTAAGATTTTCTAAAACGGTGCTTCTATTTACTCCTTTAGATTCATTAGGTGCATAATTATTATTGGCAAATCTGATGGATTGTGTGATTTAATCTGCACACAAGTTGAATAGAGATAAAGTGATCGAGGGAAAAGTTTGCAAAAGTTCCGAGAGTTAAGTGTGAACTTTATAGTCCCTGTAGAAACATTTGAACATCCCTTTGTTACTAGGACAACCCTCCAGGAACAGTGGGGACCGCAGTGCCCTTATCTTGACTGGGAGTGTCTATTGGAGGAATAATTTACTGGATCTTGAAGAATAAATGAGTCATGAAATTGTTATAATGTTTTATTTATTTAATTTATTTAACCAGTGAAGACCCATTGAGATGACCAGTTCCTAGTCAAGACAGCAGCACAGATCAGTCCAAAAAAAAAAAAAAAATCTACACACATTAAAGCAATCACAAATCTTTGAGCATTCATTTACACTCACCGTTTGGAACCAGTTCTTTTAATTTTCAGTACTTTGTGAATTATTGATGCACATAAATCATCTCAGCTTTTGTAGTTCTAACTAAACTACCTCTTTCCGGTCAAACTGTGTTAAAAATTAAGTGCAAGTTAAAGTCTAAATTGAGTAACAGAGCCTCAAACAGAGCAGAATCTCCAGTTAGCATCACACCCTCAGGAAATCTTGATGATATCAGCTGAAAGTATCAATTCCAGGTTATGGGAACAGAATACTGAAATGCTACTTTACCAGTTTTAGGTCAATTTTGAACAATTTTCTGTCACCTTTTGGTCACTCCTGGTGCTCACAGGAGCTTAACTCAGTCTAAATACCTCTTTTAAGAACAGCCTCTCCTTGTCTCTCCTTCTCTCCATCCTCCATGTGTCTTTATCTGGGGTCGGTCAACAGGCTAAGAGTTCAATGATGGTTGGATAGGATCATAGGACGAGGGGGAGCAGAGGAGCGAAGGATGGAGGAGGAGGGAGAGTGGCTTCACATCTGGGCTGCCTCTCCTCTGACTCACCAGGAGATCTGTCTGCCTGTAATAGATGGTCCCGTAGTCAGATAACCTGCTCTATCAGATGATGGTGCATGCACATATACACTCCCCATCTTAATCTTTCTCGGGGCCGCGCGGGGACCCTGGGCGCACCTTTTCGACATTGACAAAGCGCTTTGGGTGTTTTTTGGCACTGTTTCCTCCCCTCACCTGCCCCCACAGCTACCTGCTCTCCACTTCATCAAATCCACAAGCAAAAGCCCCAAACAGCGAGCAGGGGATCCATCAACTCCCCGTGCAGAGACGATGTCATCAGCGAGGGACGTCTCCAGGGGGGAGCACTGTACATGGTAGGGCATAGATGAGGAGTACAGGAGAGGTAGCCACGACAGAAAAAAAAAAAAAAAAAGATTAATATTGGAAAATCTGCAATGCCATGGAAACAAATGAAACTATATGTAGATTACAAAAGAGGGGCTTATTGTACATGTATTCAATCATTGCTGAATATAGCAAAACATAAAACAAAGGTCGTGTACCATTTGTTCTTTTGAATTTCAATTAAGAATAAAAAACAATAAAATGGGAAAACAGTTTTAGTTCCATTTTAGTATCAACCAAAAAAACTGATTTTGACCTCTATTTTCAATATTTCATTTAAAGATTATTTAAAATAACACCAATCAAAAAACAGTCTCGATGCCTGTTTTAAATTTGATATTTTATTCTCTCTGGTTTATATGTCTCGAAAGTTCTGCTGCTTAGTGCGTGTGAATTCACTGTCAACTGAACAAAGCAGAGTTTATTGTTGCTACCTGTTTCTCGTCATTGAGTTCAACAATTACTTTTTAAGACGTGAAAGTAAACACGTCGCTATAAAAGAAGACTACATGTTTGTCCACAAAACTGAAATGATTTCTGGGGTAAGTCCTTCTAGCAGCAGAACTTCCAGGGCAAATCTACTATAGAGAATAAAATATAAAAATTTTAAATAGGCACAATAACACCAATCAATGTTTTTGATTGGTGTTTTTTGAACTTTAAATTTAATTTTGGAAATAGAGGTCAATATCTGTTTTTTTTATTTGACACTAAAATGGAATAACATTTTACAAAATGACTCAACTGTAGTTCATTTAAATGCATTTATTCAAACATTTGAGAGTGTTATATTAAAATGAAAATTTGAATAGTTATATTTCATTCAATCTCCATTTTAATTAAATATATGAATTTTTGTGTGGTCTCTAATACCTTATTCCTACCCTTCCTACCCTTATTCTTTCCAGAAATCTGACCAGTAAGTTGGCTTGGTGGTATCACCTGCTGGTCTCCATGGAGATGAATGAATACTGGGCAAGTTACAAGTCAGATCTGTTAAGCAGCGACCAAAGTGACATTTGTGTTTTATGGCATTTTTCTCAACAAATAAATACTGTAAATCTGTAATTAAGTACATGGATGTAAGATAGTTATATTTAATGCCACAGTGAGGAACATTCCAGACAAAGCAATAACATCTCATGGTAGAGGACGCCCACTACATAGTTATATAGTGCCTACAACTGCACTTTTATTTGTTCCTTTAGATTAGTATTATTAGTATTTTAATTCTAAATTCATTGGGTTTGATATCAGATAGTCATTGCAGCACATGCCAGTATTATTTGGTTTTAGGGTTAAACAAAAATCACGTCGCCCTCCTCACTCTGACTGCAATAAGTGTGTAATAAAAATGGATGATATGTTATTGTTTTTCAGGTTTCACCATATTTTCTTAGTGTCTGTAAAAATGGACAACTCTTTCCCAGCTGAATTTCTGAATAGAGTTTTTTGGAAGACTGCCCTCGGACACTACAAAACACCTCTACAGTCACCAGGAGACATTTTTCTTCTGTGTTGGCAGAGCTCCAGCTGTACTCCAGAGCTAGACCTTGCCATTCAAAACTTTGTGAGGCAGCAAGGTGGGCTAAGGGAACCCATTCACTATTTCTCAAGCCTCTTAAGTGATACAAACTGCCTGTCAAAACATTAGGACACTTTCTCTGAGGGAGGGACCACACTTTAAAAAGTCAGAACAGCTTTTTCACCAACTCAAGAAGCTGATTACCACGGAGCAGAAGATCTAATATAATATATTTTTAAAAATGAAGCCTTCAGTAGTAAAGTTACATTTTCTAAGAGGTTTTAATCCACCAATTTTGTTCACCAATTCACCTTTTAATTTGAGTCTGTTCTGTGCACGGTGATCTTTGATTTAAATTTAAACTGAAAATTGTAAGATGGTTTTGGCTACTTGTTACCAAGGGAATCAAGTTAGTAATTTCTGCATTTCTGCCGTACCATGTGAAGAAAAGCTTTGTGGGGAAGGGCATCCAACAGAAAATTGTGCCAGAGTAAAGTCACTATTATTTTTTGGTCAATTTTAGAGCAAATAGGTATATTTACTAGCCTAATTCATCAGCTGGTTTCACTCTGTGGAAACTGTCGCAGCATTAGGATTCGTTCACTCAACTGTAGGCGGGTACTTTTTTTATTTAATCAGTCGCTGATATATGGTCATGACATATGTAATGCGCCGCTAATAAAGCTATCTGGTATATTAAGCTTTTCCCAAATCCTGTAGGAAGAAGGGCAATAAACGTCTTCCCCCTTGATAAAATTCACCAAACATTCTCTTTGTTCTGGCTTTAAATCCTTGATCTCAGGAATCATTGCCAACACAAAATGTATGTATCCATCTCGACCAACTTTGTTTAGGGACCAAGTCATGGCTTCACAGCTCCTCGCTGATTGGCCCAAACCTTGGGGTTCTTGCAAACCCTTTAGTATATTCCGATTCCTGACCTAGTAGCTGGAGAGAAATGGAATTGACCGGAGGCACTAGGTGGCTCCAGCCTGGCTATATATTTACAGATTTGTTGTCAAAATTCTATAAAAAAAAAAAGAAAAATTGTGTGTCCTTGCTCCAGTGGCCTCTGCTATTTCAAGTAGTTGATCACATTTCTTTTCTTTCCCAGTTTAACAGTTCATTTTTGTTTTACAACTTACTGCCAAATAGATTTGGGGAACCTGCTTTATAAAACAAGCATTTAGTACATCACAAATATTCTTTCTTACCACTGCGGTGAATGTCTTGACAGTTCTCCTGCACATTATGCTAATTACACTTGAGTGACACCTTTAGTAAACAGCACTGCCAAAATAAACCATTAACCTTAATACATATTTAGACATTTTTCTTACAGACACATGCAGCACGAAACCTGTCACTTTGATTAGATTAAACAGTCTCACATTGAAAATGCTTTGACAATATTTATACATTTTTCTTATTGTGTAGCTATTTATTCATTTTTCAACGGTAATAGGCAGGTTTTGTTTTGTCATTTTACTAAGGAACATAGCAAAGATCAAATAAAGTATTAAGTGTTTTTGTACTAATGATCAAATGATGACTTGGTGATCATTACTGGATGTTGATGACTAGTTTCTTTAGCCCAGTATTTTCCAGCCAGATTTTAAAGAAGGGACTGGTTCAGTGATCGCCCAACCCGAAGGTCAGAAGATCGATTTTCACTCGGACCAAGTTCTGTCGTTGTGTCCTTAGGCAAGATACTTCACTCACCTTGCCAAGTATGAAAGTGGTGCATTTGTGAGTGCTTGGTGGTGATCAGAGGAGCCGATGGTGCAGATTAGCAGCCTCGCTTTCATCAGACTGCCCAAGTCTTGCCACCACCGAGGCCACTTCTCTTTTCTCCTTCCTCACTTCATTCTCCTTGATTCCTCGCCTCAATTCTGCAGGAAATGGGTGGAGACACGAGGAGGAGAGAAGATATAAAGTCCTTATTGAGACCAATAAAGTTTAATTATTTCCTCTGATGTCTGCCTCCTGAAGGCTCCCTCATGTTTACTCCTTCATTCATTCTTTGGGACACCACTTAATATTTGATTTGACACATTTGATTGACATCTGAAAAATCAAGGATTGAGGAGAGGAATCAAGGAGGGAGAAGCAAGGGAAGAGAATCGAGGCCCAGCCCAAGTGTGGAGAAAATGAATAATGACTACAGCAGAGGTATCCAAACTTTCTTCATATACAGTAGGGCCACATATAGAAACATATTTGTTCTAGAGGGTGATTCATCAGCCGATTTCACTTTGTGGAAACCGTCTGACCTTGCAGCATTAGGATTTGCTCACTCGACGGTAGGTGGGTACTTTTTTAATTTAACCAATCGCTGCCATTTGGTCGTGACGTATGTCTTTAAATCCTCAATCTCGGGAGTCGTTACCAACGCAGAATGTATGTCTTCATCTACATCCATCTCGACCGCTTTGTTTACTCTTGTGCTCTACGACAAAAAGAGACCCAGTATGGCTTCACAGCTCCTCACTGATTGGCCAGTGCGTCGATCTACAACTTCCAGGGTTCCTGCAAACCGTCTAGTGTTTTCCGATTCCGGACCTAGTCGCTGGAGAGAAATTAAATTGAGTGGAGACACTAGGTGGCACCAGCTTGGCTAATATACTGGTGTTCAATATAACAAGACTTTCAGATAGATGCAATTTCCAGAGCCACACCACCTTTAAAAAGTTTAATTCCAGGCTTAATGTATGTCTGTATCAGAATGCAATAAGTGACAGAAATACAAATTTGCACTAAAAAAGTATTGTCTATGATCACTTGGGTAAATGCAGCAAGAGATTTGAGGTCTAACAAAGTTGGAATACAGTTTTGAATAGAGCTTTACAGAATACAGCTTAAGAAAAAGGCATCGCTGTTATCTAACCCTTCAAACAGACCAATGCCAAAACAGCAGCCATCACAGTGTCTCACAGTGACTATATTCTGCTTATGCAATTATGTCACAGCATTTTCTTCAGCGGTCCCAGCACGCCGTCCACTATAGGAATGACATGTACACGGTTTGTACAGTGGGTTATTGTGTAATCTCTCGCTCAGCTCGTGTAAATCCTATTTGAGGAAATGTTCAGCGGTGTACAGCTCTAAGTCGTCCGCTTTGACACTTTTCCTGAGTCAGCATTTATCCCACAGATGTCTGGTATTGTTCTTATAATGCTGGACGTCCAAAATGTCATCTGCACATAGAGTCGCTATGGTAACACTTGTTATATTCACATTTTCAGCTTTATTTTAAAGGTTCTACATGACACAAAATGTATTCTTATGAGTTTTAAGACATTTTATAATGTTGTTTCCTTGTCAAAAACATACTTGGAGTTGTGTTTTTTTTCATTTACATGTTTGATGATCCTTTATTATTAGTCTGTCTACATCTCCAATGCTCAAAATGTTCAGTTACACTTTGCAATGTCATGTAGTGGCAGTTTTACCTTTTAGTTCAGTAGAGATGGGAAGGAAATGATTCTATTGAAGGTTTACAGAGCACTTCCTGTATGACCACATGACATCACAAGGCGTAACAGAGTGTTTTCAAGTTGAGAGAATGACTGGAAGCTTTTGAACAATTTAAGCCCTTAAAGTGTCTATCCCTACTGAGCAAAAGATAAAAGATAACTGGAAACTTGAAAGCTACCACTTCATGACATCACAAATGAAACAAAACACAACTCCAGGTATGATTTTGAGGAGGTAACAACATTCTAACATGGCTCAACACTCCCGAGAGTCAATTTTGCGTAATATAGGACCTTTAAGTAGTTCTGAGTCTGACCAATCTGAGCTCAAAATAGGGAGACGGGTCCCCTGGGTGCCATACTTTGGCTGCCCACTTCTTCTGACAGGTTACCCAGCGGTACTGAAATATGGGTCAAATGTATAGTAATAATTTCCCTATGGAGACAGTAAAACATACCCCAGCCTTAACATTCCACACTGTATTCTCATTATAAATAGCATATCTTCATTTACCAAAAAATGTTGAACCTGCTCGATGATCTTCTTTATCCCAATATAGCTTGTCAATTTCACTTGTCAAATAAAATGATCTTCAGTAGAACAAGACTTTGTGTAGTTAAAATATGAAAATACATCTCGCTACACTTTTTGCAAAACAGAATCTAGTTTCTTGAATTTAGAAAAAACACTTTGGTAGATTGATAGATCATTTTGCTTGTCAAGCTGAATCTACTCAAATAAAACAAAATGCTCTTAAAGGTGTACTACGTAGCTTTTTGGTTGGGTTTCCGTCACCTGCTTGTTTCTATGGAGATGTCTGGAATGTTCCACAGTATGACATTAAACAGCTCTATCTTACATTTATTTATATATTAGAGGTGGTTTAGCTCAAATACAGAAAAACAGGCATTCTGACTGTGAGCGGGGTTGCTTTTCCACAGATCTGACTTGTAACTTGGTCTGGTTTGGTCTCCATAAAAGTAGAAATGTTTAATGCCATACAGACAAAGGAATAACGTTGCCGTTGATGGACCCTCCAACAGAAAAGTTACTCAATTTACCTTAATTTACGTAATTTTAACTTGCCTAGATGTTGCTTTTTGCCTTGTGCCATATACCACAAAATCTAAAGCCGATTCCAGAGTATTTTTAACCTGTATGATTTCTCTATCTTTTCTTACGTTCATTCAGGGTCTCACCTCCATCCCCCCTCTACTAATTGACATAGTAGTACTTTGTGGATTCCTCCTGAGCTCTACCTGGGGCTCTGTGGGCTGAGACAGAGCAGAGGCACTACTCCAGGACGACAGCCCCGATAAGGAGAGAGACAGGGAAAACCCTCTGCTGACAGGAGCAAATTAACCTGCCGCGCCCTCACCTGCCTGCCGCTAGAGTGACTGGGCCAGAGGAGTATGTATATATAACAAATACATGTGTACTATTTTCTACTATCTCATAATCACTTGTTCAGGTCCATATTGGCTATAATTTTTATCTGATCAGTTGGTTTATTTTATGTGTGCGCGTGTGTGGGCGGGTGTTAACACTTTGCATAACTTTATACACCTATATTTTAAAGGTGCATTGTGTAACTTTTCTGGTAGAGGGTCCGTCAAATGCTTTTCTTCATGGAGATGTTATTGCTTTGTCTAGAATGTTTCACAGTATGGTATTAAACATGTCTATCTTCATGAAGGTGATGGACCCTCCACCAGAAAAGTTACACAATGCACCTTTAAACCATGAAAGAAATACTTCATTAATAAATAGTGATCAGGCTCAGTAACTACTTACCTGAACTCCTTAAGGTGTAGCTATAAAGTGAAATGGGTATAGGTGTAAATTTCACGAGGAACTGGAGGAGCTGTGGAACCAAAATTCAGGTCTCCTTAAAGCTAAAGTTTTTTTTTGTTTTTGTTTGTTGTTATAAATGAAAATCTGTTTTTCCCCCACAAAGCGTATGGTAAAAGCAGCACTTTGTCAAGGGTAGGTTTTCATCTAATTAGAAAACATTTCATTTTTGTAAACTTGGCTGTCCACAGGAGGTCCACCCTGCTCCACTTTTCTATGTGAAAAAGCTGTTTTAAAGCTGTGCTAGTGACCAAATAATTCTTGCATGTAAAGAGTTGGGACTAGTTAGAAAGATTTAGATAGGTCTTTCTTTTTTCATAGTTTAAAAATCAGGTGCTTTAAGTGTGCACTTTGTAACTTTTTTGTTGGATTTCCATCACCTGCTGGTCTCTATGGAAATATCATTGCTTTGCCTGGTTTACCTCCGTTTATTCAGTTACAGGTGGTTTTATGGCTTAAAAATACTTACAAAAATAGACATTTTGACTGTGAGCGGGGTTGCCTCTCCACAGACCTGACCTGTAACTTGGTCTGGTTTGGTCTCCATGAAGATAGAAAGCTTTAACATCATACTGTGAAACATTCCAAAAGAAGCAATAACAACTCCATGAAGAAAAGTTACACAATGCACCTTTAAGTAAATAATTTTATATTAGATCAACAACATGGTTTCAAGTAAAGATACAGTATGTGTTGATTTAGGTTAAGATTGAGGTTTGGGGTTTAGGTTAGATATGCATTAGGATAAGTCTCAAGAAAATGAACTTAAGAAATGAATATCTGATTACCGTATTTTTCAGACTTTAAGGCGCACCAGATTATAAAGTGCAATATCAGTAATGTTGAATTCTCTCATCTATTTTGATACATAAGGTGCACCAGAGTATAAGGCGCATTAAGCGAAACAGACTCTGTACTACACACAACCCCTTACCTTTTTTTGTTTTTCTTTTCTCTTTTCTTTTCTCTTTGTATGCATATTAGTCTTATATTATGTTAAGTCTACATTATTATTAATGTGCTGGGTATCCATTCCCCTCAAAAATGACAAATTATAAATAAAAAAAAAAAAATCAAAAAAGCTAAACAAATGGACAACACTTAAGACTGATCGCTTAGCCCAGGCATCCACGATCCATTGGCAGATCTTGTCGTAATTCGCCTGGCGTTGCCTCTCTGTCTTGGTGAATGTGTATTATAAATGTGAATAAGGGTGAATAATTTAAGTTTTTTTTTTTTCAATTTCCTATGAGGAGGACTCAAATATACATTAAGTAGTAATGTGTTTAATGCAATTTTGTGCACATTTGTTTATGTTTTACAGAAAAGAAACTTAAAACCACATGTCTCATTTGCATAATCTGTAAGTGCTGAAAAAACAGTGCACTGATGCGTCAGCTTCTGTCAGACTAAAGGACATGACTCAGTGAAATATGAGTGTTCTTTCTGTGATGAAGGCAACAAGGCGATGGCGGCAGTGTGCGTTGAAACTATACTTCGCCCTTTACTCCACGAGGCTCCTGACTACAGTAGCCGTAATGATCTGACAATCCATCAAGCGGTGCGGCTTCATAGCATAACAAAGTCATACTAAAACATTTTGACCGATTTTTGAGCACTGTGTACCACATAAAATTGGTCCGAGGTCAGTAAGCACAACCAGAATTAATACATAAGGCGCATTGGATTGTAAGGCATACTGACCATTTTGGAGAAAATTTAAGAATTTTAAGTGTGCCTTATAGTCCGAAAAATACGGTATATTTTACTAATGCATTTTTCTTCAATATCAAAATACAGTGTCTTGTACTGTACAGGAAACGAGTTGTATTCTTTAAACCCTGTTAGTGTAGTGTGCTCTCTTCATTGTCACGCTGCTATTGCGCCTTCATCTCTCTTTGCCTCTATATTTAGTAATTACCTCCAGCGCTCCTCAACCAGAACCAACAGCCTGTATTTACGCCCCTTTAGCGAACAGTCTCGTTTTTATTCTCGCCTGTTTTCCTGTCTTCTCTTCCTTTTCCACACCACCTCCCTCCCTCTATATATCTCTCTCTCCCACTCTTTTCCTCTCGCCTCTCTCTCACCGCCGGACCCTCGGGCGTCTCACCTGGCGCTGGTCGTTGCTAATCATATCCTGCGGCTAAATTGACTAAAATGGCGTCTTTATCGGGCCTTTTGTTGTCCGTAATACCTCAGTGACACCCCGAGCGAAGATTAAACTGCGTACATATCTGGAGTCATCTGTGCTTGTGTGTTTGCGTGTGCGGTGGGCCGGGTTCGTTCACCTTTTACAGAGAAAAGGAGGGGGGGTCTGGTAAGAGGTTACAGCTCAAAGAGCAGCGTGTGGGCAGCCTATAGCCTCTCATACATACATGCATGTGCTGTGCGTTAAGGGGAACTCAGGGCTATGCTGCAAAATAAGAACGACATGTTAAAGGTGCATTGTGAAATTTTTTTGGCGGAGGGTCCATCACCTGCTTTTTTTCCATGGATATATCATTGCACTAGAAAAAAACTATATCTAGGTAAGTTAAAATGACTTGAATTAAGAACATTTGACTTTATTTGAGTAGATTCAACTTGACACGTAAAATTATCTACCAATGGAAAAAGTATGTTTTTTGTAATTCAAGCGACAATTGAATTTGTTTCTTATTTTAAGTGCAAAAAGTTGTTGTTTTTCGTATTTTAAGTGTAGCAAGATATATATTCATATTTTACCTACAAAAAGTTTTGATAATTTTACGTGTGAAGTGAAATTTACTGAAATCATGATGAAACATTTTTAATTCAAGTCATCTTAACTTAAGTAGATTTTGTTTTTTGCAGTGTGCTTAGAATGTTCCACAATATGACATTAAATAGCTCTACCTTACATTACAGTTGTTTTTGAAACCGTGTATTCTGACTGTGAGCAGGATTGCCTTTCCACAGATCTGACCTGTATCTTGGTCTAGTTTGGTCTCCATGAAAATAGAAAGGTTTAATGTCATACTGTGAAACATTCCAGACAAAGCAATAACATCTCCACAGAGAAAAGCATTTGACAGACCCTCCACCAGAAAAGTTACACAATGCACCTTTAAAATGACTTGAATTGAGAATATTTATCTTGATTTGAGATTAGAGTGTGAGTTGGTGGGTTACTTTTTTCAAGGTGTTTTTTGTGTGTCTCAAGTAAAATTTCCTGTCTGTGGAGATGGATTTTTGTATCTTACTGTTACCTCGAAGAAACATTTGTTTAAAAAAAAAATCCTTTCAAATGTCTTAACATTAACATTTAACTGTATTTAAAGCTAAACTAATCTAAATTTGCATGGCATAACTTCTCTGCTCTCTTGAAAGTCCTAAAAATGACATTAACCCCTTAAGGCCTGAATTAATATATATGTGTATAAAAATGTTTAATAAAATAAATAGAAATTTGGGTGTGTTGCAAATCTGCGGCAACTAGAAACAACTGCTTGCCAAAGGTTCCTATGAAGGGCTTGATCCAAACAGTTTGTTGCATATTTATGACAGTCGGCGTTAAGCGTTACACATATCTAGTTGTGTAATTATAAATGTTTAATTGGTGAAACATTCCATGAAAACACACATTCTTCATGTAAGCAGGTTCGTCTCTCCCCAAATCTGACTTATAACTTGGCCAGATGAGCTTGTCTTCTTCATCTGGAAATAGATAGTTAATGCCACACTGTGGGACATTCCTAGGAAGGCTGGCGCCACCTAGTGCCTCCACTCAATTTCATTTCTCTCCAGCGACTAAGTCAGGAATCAGAATACACTAGATGGTTTGCAAGAACCCCGGAAGTTGTAGACTGCACACTGGCGAATCAGTGAAGATCTGTGAAGCCATGACTGAGTCTTTCTGTGGTACAGCACAACAGTAAACAAAGTGGTTGAGATGGATGTAGACGAAGCCGTACATTCTGTGTTGGCAATGATTATCGAGATCGAGGATTTAAAGCCGGAACAAAGAGAACGTTTGTTGAATTTTATCAAGGGGAAAGACGTTATTGCCCTTCTTCCTTCCTTCCCTTCTGCCCTTAACCTTTTGGTTAAATAAAAAAGTACCCACCTACTGTTGAGCGAACAAATCCTAATTCTGCGAGGTCAGATGTTTCCACAAAGTGAAACCAGCTGATGAATCATGCTAGAACATTCCGGACAAACCAATAAAATCTCCATGGTCTACAAAAAACAAAATCCAGTCAAATTAAGATGATTTCAATTAAGTTAAATTAAGTTTTATTGTGATTTGAGTAAATTTCCCTTGACAAGCAAAATGATCTGCCAGTGGAATAAGACTTTTGTACTTAAGTTATGAAAATATATCTTGCTACACTTAAAATAAGGAACCAAATTGAATGTTGCTTGAACAAAGAAAAACACATTTATTCCATTGGATGTTTTTACTTGTCAAGTTGAATCTACTCAAATAAAGTAAAATGTTCTTACTTTAAGGCGTGCATGCCCTTCATCAGAAAAGTTACTCACTGCACATTTAAAGTTGTCTTTATATTTGCATGTATTAACTTCTTATTTTTAAACTTCATTTCCAACTGTTCACATCCAAAATGATGTTGGTGGAGATGGACAAAAGCTTTTAGTCTTTCATAATCCCAATCATTTGAATCGATGATTCTTTTAGTGGTGTGAGCTGTGTTTCTTGTCCGTGTGTTCTTATGGGGAGGATCTATAGTCTCTGGTCTAATTAGTGTCAGTAAACGGGCTAATGGCGGCCGGTGTGTGCGTCAGCTGACATGTCACGGGCGCCTCCTTCCCGTCCTGTCGTGGAATCTAAAAAGCGGCGCGCGTTGTCCCCGGCGATCACCGAGAAAATCTGTCAACATGACCTCTGCTGTCAGTGCGCGGTACACCTGAGGCTCACACACACACCAGCTCTGTGTGCCTGTCTCTCCTCTCTCTGCTTCTCTCTCTCCTCTCAGTCTCCTTCCTTTTTCTCTCTCCTTTTTTCTCTTCCTCTCCCTGCCCTGCTCTCCTCTCTCTCTCTCCTTCTCCATGTTCTTCTCTCTTTGCTTCTCTCTCTCCTTTCAGTCTCCATCCTATTTCTCTCTCCTCCTCTCCCTGTCCTGGTGTCCTCTTTCTCCCTCTCTTTCTTTCTCTCTCTCTCCATGCTCTTCTCTCTTTGTTTTTCTCTCTCTTCAGTCTCCGTCCTCTTTCTATCTCTCCCTTTCTCTTCTTCTCTCCCTGTTCTGCTCTCCCCTCTCTCTTTCTCCCTCTCTTTTGCTCTCCCTCTCCATGCCCCCCTCTCTTTCTCTCCTCCTCTCCCTGTCCTGCTCTTCGCTCTCTCTTTCTCTCTCTCTCCATGCTCTTCTCTTTGCTTCTCTTTCTCCCCACAGTCTCCTTCCTTTTTCTCTCTCCTTTTATCTTCTCCTCTCCCTGTCCTCCTCTCTTTCTTTCTCCTTCTCTATGCTCTTTCCTCTTTGTGTCTCTCTCTCCATTCAGTCTCCTGTCTCTTTCTCTCTCCCTTTCTCTCCTCCTCTCCCTGTCCTGCTCTCCTGTTTCTCCCTCTCTTTCTCTCTCTATGCTCCTCTCTCTTTGCTTCTCTCCTAAGTCTCCTTTCTCTTTCTCACTCCCTTTCTGTTCTTCTCTCCCTGCTCCATTCTCCTCTCTCTTTCTGCCTCTCTTTCTTTCTCTCTCCTTCTCCACGCTCTTGTCTCTTTGCTTCTCTCTCTCCTCTCAGTCTCCTTCCTCTTCCTCTCTCTCTCTTTCTTTCTCTCCTCCTCTCCGTATCCAGCTCTCCTCTCTCTCACTCTCTCTCTCTCTCTCTCTCTCTCCATACTCTTCTCTCTTTGCTTCTCTCTGTCCCCTCAGTCTCCATCCTCTTCCTCTCTCTCTTTCTTTCTCTTCTCCTCTCGCTGTTTTGCTCTCCTCTCTCTCTTTTTGCCACTCTCTCTCTTCCTCTTCATGCCCCCTCTCTTTCTCTCTTTCCCTCCCTGCCCCTTCTCTTGTCCTTTTCTTCTCTCTCTCCCCCTCTCCTTTTCCTCTCCATGTCTTCCTCGCTCTCTCATTCTCTCTCTATCCTTCTTCTCTTTCTGCTCTCCCTCCCTCTTTCTGCTCTCACCTCTCTCTCTCTCTCTCTCTCTCTCTCTCTCTCTCTCTACCTTCTCCCCCTCTCCACCTCTCTCCCTGTCATCTCTTCTCTCACCTCTGCTCTCTTGTTCACTTCCATCTGTTTTCTCTCTCTGTCTCTTTCCCTTCTCCCCTCTTTCCTTCATTCTTCCTCTCCTTCACCTTTCTTTCCTCCCTCACCCGTCTTTTCTTCTCCTTCACCCATGTTCACTTCTCTATGTTTCCCCTCTCTCCCACTCATCTCTCTCTTTCTCCTTCACCTTCCTGTCCTCCCTCACCTCTCTTCTCTCCACCCATGTTCCCTGTATCCTTCTTCTCTTTCTCCTTCTCCCTGCCCTCTTCTCTTTATCTTCTTTCATCCCTTTGCCCTCTTCACTTCTCTCTAACCTTTTCTTTTGATCGCAGCTCCCCTCTCTTCTCTCTCTTTCCTCCCCTCCTCTCCCTCTCTTTCTCCTCCATCCTCTCTTCCTCAACTCCCTCTCTTTTCTCTCTCTCCTCTCCTCTACCCCTCTCTTTCCCCTCTCTCTCTTTTGCTCTCTCCTCCCTCCTTTCGCTCCTCCTCTCCTCTCTCTTCTCTTTCATCCCCCCTCTTCTAACCTTCTTCTCCCTCTCTCTCCTCCCCTCCTCCACCCCCTTTCTCCCTCTTCTCCCTCATCTCTCCCTGCTCTTGCCTTTCTTCCTCAACTCCCTCTTTTTTCTTTGTTTCCCCTCTGCTCCCCTCCCTCTCCCCCCTCGCTATCTCTCTCTCCTCCCTCTTCTCTCTCCTCCTCTTCTGTCTTCTCTTTCTCTCATATCTCTCCTCCCCTTCTCTGTCTCTCCCTCTCTTCTCTCTCTTCCCCCTTCTCTGTCTCTCCCTCTCTTCTCTCTCTCTTCCCCCTTCTCTCTCTCCCTCTCTTCTCTCTCCTCCCCTTCTCTGTCTCTCCCTCTCTTCTCTCTCTTCCCCTTCTCTCTCTCCCTCTCTTCTCTCTCCTCCCTCTCTCTCTCTCCTCTCTCTCTCTCCTCCCCTTCTCTCTCTCTCCCTCTCTCTCTCTCTCCTCCCCTTCTCTCTCTCCCTCTCTTCTCTCTCTTCCCCTTCTCTCGCTCCCTCTCTTCTCTCTCCTCCCCTTCTCTCTCTCTCTCTCTCTCCCCTCCTCTACCCCCCTCTTTCCCCTCTCTCTTTCTCTCTCCCTCCTCTCACGTCCTCTTCTCTGTCTTCTCTCTCTCATCTCTCTCCTGCACTCCTCTAACCTTCCTCTTCTCCCTCTCTCTCTCTCCCCCTCTCCCTCTCTTCACATGTGTCTGTTCTTTGTCAGTGCTCGGGGCCTCAGTCAGCTGCTGCTAATCACTCTCTCTCTCTCTCTCTCTCACACGCACACACACACACACAGATACACGCACACACACACACACACACACACACGTACACACACACACACATGTAGCGTGTGCGTCCGCTGGGCAGACGTGTGCGTGTGTGCGTGTGAAGCTCTGAGCACACACACTAATGAGACGCCGATGAAACAGGACGGAGATACAAGCATGTTTGTGTTTGCAGACGTATTTAACATGCAACAGTTTAGGGCCATTCAAAGTCACATTTTCAACAGAGCGTCTGCCGCCTGCTTATTATTTTGTCTGGAAATTTCCACAGTATGGCATTAAATGTATGTGACTTGTAATTGTTTTATTACAGCTATTTTTAATGTTCAAAACGACTTAAAAACAAACATGCATTCTCACTGATCTGACCTGTAACCTGGCCTTTGTGTCGTCATCAGGGGTGTAGTGGGCGTGGTACTCGGGGGTACACCGTCCATCCACTTCCCCCGACGAGAGATCTAAAAAAATAACAAATATAAAACAGCTACAACTTAAATGTCAAACCGGAGCTAGTGGCAATGGTGAAAACAACCTGCATAGGCTCCTGTTTAACCTGGTTTAGTCACGTTTTAGTCCTGGTTCAGTCCTGGTTCAGTCCTGCTTTAGACCTGGTTTAGACCTGGTTTAGACCTGGTTCAGTCCTGGTTTAAACTTGGTTTAGTCCTGCTTTAGTCCTGGTTCAGTCCTGATTCAGTCCTGGTTCTGTTCTGGTTTAGATCTGGTTTAGACTGGGTTCAATCTTCATTCTGTCCTGGTTCAGTCCTGCTTTAGACCTGGTTTAGTCCTTGTTTAGTCCTGGTTCAGTCCTGGTTCAATCATGAATCACGTACCCCCACTTAAAAAATCCACACTACACCACTGGTCCTTACCTGCTTGTTGCCATGGTGATAGATGAAGTTTTATGCCTTACTGTGGAACATCCTGTAAACATTTTCTTGTTCACATGGAGGAACATCCCCATGGAAACAAGGAAGTGACGAACTCTCCACTACAAAAGTTACATAAGTTACGCTTTGTAATCTAAGGACATTTTACCTCTGCAACTTTTTCAGCTTTCTAAACTCATTTAAAAAAAATCATTTAAATCTGAAATCCAACCTTGATCACTTTTTTTTCAAAATAAAAGACACTGATTATTTTATTATATACATTTAATTGTGTTAATATCTTGACTTGATCATTTTCTTGAGCAAGCACACAACCAAACTACAACCTAAAGAGAGATACTCTGCTTTTCATTGTCTTGTGCTTTTTTATTTTCTTACTTTTACTCTTTATAAAGCAGATATGGCTCCGATGGCCAGCAGAGGGCCTGTAACTCAATACCAAGTTACACATCCACAAACAGCAATATAAGCAAACACACACGCGCTTTTCCGTAGGGCCTTGCATTACGAACTACCTCCGTACGCAGCAATTAGTGGACATGTCTGTTCCACTGTCTGTTCTAATCGACGTTAGTGGTATCTTTGTTGTATTGGAAGGAACATGACGTAAGCTGTACAGGGGCAGTCATTATGGCACTGCTCGATAATATTAGCATTGATCCGCCGTGTATCTGTTTACAAGACACTGTAAAACTATGCGGGCCAGGGGTTAGTCGAGTCAATGTGTGGTGCTTAAGTATGGTGTCAATGGGAGTGTTATATTTACGAGTGTCTGCTACATGCACGATTAAAATGTGTGATAGGTATGACTGGCTATTATGAACAAAGAGAGACGGCGCTACCATTAGGCAACAGTAGGCGGCTGTCTAGGGCCCCCAACCTGCAGGGGGCCCCCAAACAATTGCCCTCAGTGTCACTAATGGCCGAGGCCTCAGAGCAATTTGATTTTCTTTCAATATGACACTAAGGCTGCATTTACACTGAAACGAATCACCGTATTGGAAACAATTTGCATCCAGACACAGTCGTTTCTGTTTTACAGAAACTAACCTTAAAACTGCATGGCTCATTTGCATAAACTGAGTGCTCAAAAAACAGCTTGCTATTGTCAGCTTGTGTCGGACTAAAGGACATGACTCAGTGGAATATATGTGTTCTTTCTGTGACAGAGGGGTGTTCTGCTGATGGTGAGTCTGTTCTGTGCTTCTATCACGTTGGATATGGTTCATGTTAAACATTTCAGAGATTATATGTCTGCAAGTCATACACATAGACCGTTTATATGACTGGACATATATTCTAGCGTCTTAGTGTTTTGGCAGTGAATTACTTCACGGCGCATAGACCTACATCAGCGTATCAGCGTTTTCAGGCGTCCACACGGTGCCAGGTCAGATCCATACTCAGATGAATTCATGGGAGCTGGTGGCACCAGATCGTTCCGTCTCTGGAGCCGTTTTCCATCGGATTAGTGTGGACGAACACTGCATCCACAACGAAAACGTCTTGAACACGTACTAGTGTGGACGGGGCCTAAATGAGAGTGGTTTACTTTTAAACAATAATCATAAGAAAAATAATTCAACTAAATAGAGATGTCCATGTCTCAAGAACAATGGGGGGAAAACAGATAATAAATATATATTAAAAAAAAAAAAAAAAAAAAAAAAAAGGTGCATTATAGTGAGGGCCCCAAACTCAAGTTCGCCTAGGGCCCCAAAATTGCTAACTCCTCCACTGAGAATAAAGCAACAATAAAAAACATAATAAGAGTTAATTTGTTATTGGTTTAATAAATAAAAATGAAAATAAATGAATGTACTTATTAAGTTATAAACCCTGCTCATTCTTATTGTCATTTGTGGAGAGAAATATATGGAGATAATCGGTTGAACACTAAGTCCACACAATGACCATAAGGTTTGTGGTTCACTCACAATTCCTGGACATAAATACTGAGCAAGATCCTATGTGTTTAGTTAATTGATTGAATGACTGTTGTACTAAAGTAAAGCACTTTTGAATATTAAAGAAAGCCCTAATTTGATTAAATAAAGTACAAATGACTTTTAATCAGCAGTCAATTAAATGTTTCCTGTTTGGATTTTTAAGAGTTTTGACCAGCAAGTGAAAAATGTATTTTGATATGAATTGTTAATTGCCATAGCAACGGCCCCACGTGTCCTTCACTCTGAATCCCACACTGGAATACGTTAAAACACAAAAAAACTGAAAACATGCAGGACATTCATATATCGAGCTGATGCCTGTAATCTACATGAAAAGTTCCACATCTCCATAAATAGTCGTCTTTAATCTTTCCGTCTTCTCTTCCCTCTTCCACATCAGGTGTGTTGAGCTGTTGGAGGTGAAACTGTGCATCCCAATCTCTGGACTCCTGGGTTGTCGTGATGCGGTTGCTAGGCAGCGGGCTCCATAGTTACAGCCTGAGAACGATGATGTCGCTGGTAACGTATTGTTCCTAAAGAAATAATTACGGCTCCCACTCGTCTCTTAAACTGCACATACATCCTGATTCTGCCATTTGTGACATTCAGGGCCGAGCCTGGGTTTGAATGGGCTTTTTAATGTGTTTTCCCAGTCGGGGCTTTTGTTGTGTAATGCCATCACTTTGTCTCAACTCCACAGCACATGGCTACAGGAACAAAGGATCATAAACCAGGCAGCCAAGAGCACAACTCGGCTGCAATAAAATCAAAAAAACTAATGGAGAGTTAGTCATTTGTGCATGTATAGCATTTACTTATTTATTTGAAAATAATAAGTTGATACAAGAAAATTCACATGCAGTGTCAATATCATTACAAAAGCAGTTGGCTGCATGGTTGGTACCAATCTACTGAACTACTTTCAAATGACAACTCCAAAATATGTCTTTCTATATTTAAAGGTACAGTATGACACTTTCTGGAGGTGGCACATGACCTGCATTATTCCATCAAAATAGGAAATTAATAACATACATGAACACATTTTATGCTATGGAAGATTATAGCCATTAGGAACAGCATTTCCATGGAAACAAGCAGGAGGAACCCCCTCCTCCAGGTCTAACACAAGTAAGGTTTGTGGAGATTCAAGTCCACTCACAGTAAGAACACGTTTTTAGTGCAATAAAATATGTTTTTTTGTATTTCTTTTTTGTTTGTTTGTTTTTTAGACTTAAAATTTACATACTGTGATGTTAATTTAAATCTGTCACTTCTTAGCTGTTACTTTTGTCTGGAATGTTCCACAGAATGAACTTATCTTATTTTTCAGTGGACCCTTTATCAGAAAGCACCTTTAATATCACTTTTAAAGGGAAAGTCCAGAATTTTGGATATAGGACCTTATTTCCTAGTTAGCCAGAGTCTTTGAGATGTGTGGAGACACTTTTTAGAATATTCCACCCAGTCCTTGTAAGTGTGTGTGTGTGTTTTATTTATATAACGCTTTTCACAGACATATGTCACAAAAACACTTTACAAAGCATTATTCATTCACTCCATACCCAGTGGTGGTGAGCTACTATTGTAGCTGGGGCAGACTGATGGCAATCTGTGCCATCAACCCCTCCGACCACCACCATCACTCACGCACACTCCTCTTTCTACGTAATGTGGTTGAAGTGTCTTGCCTAAGGACACAACAACAGGTTTTGCAACTGTCGCCCCACTGTGGCACCTGATTTTCCCAGTGGTCTCCCATCCAACTACTAACCAGGCTTGCTTGGTTTCTGAGATCTGACGGGATCAGGCTTTGACAAGTCGGTATGGGTTGTAGAGGTCACTGGTGCTAGGCTAGTGCATGTCAATGGCCATAGTTAACCTGACACAAAAAACAGTCTTACCCACTCCACAAAACACCCGAAGCAAATCTATTATTACACCAGACTGTTGATGTAAATGTCTGTGTTGATAGAATCATTTTAAAAGTAAACCTAACCTTGCATTTGAAGGATTTATGTCTGATCAGCAGCAGTGAGTTGTACTTCCTGATAAAAAGCTTGGCAGCGGCGGACTGATATATGAGAAAATAGTCCCTCAACATGAGACAATTCATGTGATGCAAGGTTAGTTTTATTTCAAACATTATTCTATCAACACATCACATCAACAGTCTGGCGTAATAATAGATTTGCTTCGGGTGTTTTGTGGAGTGGATAAGACTGACCTCTGCAAATACAAGGACTGGATGGAATATTTTAAAAAGTGTCTTCACACGTCTCCAACACTCTGACTCACTAGAAAATGAGGTCCTATGTCCAAAATTCCATGTTACATTTCACCAATATACCACGTCCAAATTTGGGGAGGGCATCTGGAGTAAAAGCAATATTAAATGAATCATAAAATCAGCATCATAAGGCAGAAGACTCACCATGTTGATTCTAGAAAAGCCTAAACTGACAAGTGTATTATGTTTTATGATAGTGTGAAGGGAGATGCCAGCGCTGCCTGTTTGTTCAACCATCTCTGGATTAATATGGACTTGTGTTTAGAATCCTGTACATATTGCAGTCTGATTTTCATTCTCCACTAAATGACAAGAAAATATCTGAATGCCTCTGAGCGATCACTAAACAAGCACATTCATTAGTATAATTACCTTTTTATTACTGCCATTTGAACAAGTTTACACCAATAACAGATTTTTAAGGCGCGCATTATAAAGCAATTAAAACATACGCGTAGGATTGTTTGGGAATGCGTTTGGCAAAAACATGTGACAAAATCATATTGCAGTCTGTTGGTAAATTGGCGAAAACAAAATCCTACATTGTCCTTTGTGAGTTAATCCTAAATGGTTTCAGTACAGTTTTGGCAGCTTTTTCGCCCAACTCTCGAGGACTGAGCGGTATCTTTTGGTAACACATGGAGTGGGATGTTAAAGTCCGGTTTGACAGAAGGGTCACAAGCCTCTCCACAGATACTTTTGGATTGTTGTCGGCAAGAAATGTGCCTGTACGAAAAAAATACTATACTAGAGGGGTCTTAAAGCTGCATTGTGTAGCTTTTACACCGTGCAACTACTTGACTACATGGAGATTTTTTGGAGAATCAAGCCAGCTCAGTCACATAAAGAATTTTTTTTGCGCAATAAAAACACCCGGAATTGAATAAATGTAAGACAGATTGAATGTGTTATTGTGGAAGATTACAGGCAAAGCAATAACATATCCAGGGAGACAAGCAGGTGGCAGACCGTCCATCAGAAATGTTGCATATATGTACATTTAAAGGTGCTTTATGCTAAATGAACTTTTGCTAAGCATTTATTCTCATTTAAAAACCTTACTCTGACTTGTGATTTGTTTCCTTTAGGTTTGGGAGTAATCCTAAACATATCTATCTCCACGGAGACAAGCAGGTGGTAGTCTGATCCGTGGAGAGTCGACTCATCTCTCAGGAAGAATAAATGTTTTACTCTAACAGCCACATCAAATCAATAACCTCTGCAGCCTTTTACCATCTAAAAAACAACAGAAATCAAAGGTTTACTGTCTAAAGCAGACTTAGAGAGACTTATCCATGCATTTGTCTCCAGTAGGTTAGACTATAACGGTCTGCTCACTGGTCTCTCCACACGAGCTGTGAACATCCAGAACACTGCAGCTTGGGTCCTGACTTGAACTAGGAACTATGAGCTAGGGTTTAATATTTTTCCCAAAAATGACATGAATCAAATCCCAGGACTTGACGACTGACGTGATACCAGACTAGACAGCGGCTCTTTCTGCAGGACACATGCGCCGTAGAGCCATGGGTAGAGCGCCAAGTGACAGTGGCGCACGTTTGCTTACAGCTTACAGAAATGAAACTTGCATTTGCAATTATTATCATAGTTACAGCATCAGTGTTACTGTAAAACAACAAATAGACGTGCACCATTGACTTATTTTATTAGGCAATTTTCCCAGGTTTCCGTCTTAACCTTTCCTGGGAATCAAGAAACAATTTTGATCAGATTTCCAGGGAACCCTGGGTCCCAGGATTAAACCGTAGAATGAACACATGCGTCCTGTGCTCAGGTCTCTGCATTGGCTCCTGTGCCTCAGAGAATACACTTTAAAGAGGCTCTGCTTGGCCTGTATATCTGTGACATGTTAGTGCCATATGAACCATCTCACATACTGAGGACCTCAGGGATCGGCCTCCTGCTGGTGCCCAGAGTCAGGACTAAACACAGGGAGTCAGAGTTTCAGATTCATGCAGCTAAAACCTGAAAAAGTCTTCTTGAACATGTGAGACAGGCCTCTACTTTGACTCTCTCACTCTGTTTAACTGTGCACGACTGAAAGATTTTCATTTTTCATTCCACACTCTTCCCTCTAATTTGATGTCTCTCTCTTTTTAATTTTATGTTGATTATTTATGTTTTGATTTGTTTGTATTTGTTTGTGATTTTAATGTATTTCTTATTCTGTAAAGCACTTTGAATTACTTTGTGTATGAATTGTGCTATACAAATAAACTTGCCTTGCCTTGTCATTTTGGTATTTTTCAGCACTAAAAAGGGACAAAAATGCTTGTCAAGAAGGTCACATAGCTGCCACCAGAGAAGTACCACAGTAAATCTTTAAAGTAAAAAAAAAATGTGTATTAAAAAATGAAAAAATAAATCATGGTTGTATTTGTGGAAGTTAGTTTATCTATAAATTTGTCTACTTGTAGATTTTTGTTGGCCTCATTTGCCGATTCTCATGCACTAGCTCAACCACACACGCACTTCCCTGGTTTATAATTAGTATCACTGAGGGCCATTGATTTGCCCTATAGTCCCGGCTTAAGCACTCCCCCTCTGTGCAGGCCTACACCCCGGGCTGCGCCCTTTGACCCTCGTGTGTATGAGACTGACACCGGCGTAATCCAACCTGCATTTGTACACGGATATGTTTGCGTGGCCCCGTGCTTCTCCTCTCCTCGCGTCGTCAGACAGGAATAGCGCGCAGCTGACCTCATGTGGAAGCTGCCAGGTCGATTTACCTCAGCGCTACATCATCCCCTGAATCTGAATGCTCTGAATACCTGCAAGGTGCTCTGCTCAAACTGGTACCACGTGGAGATGGATCCAATGGTCATTTCATTATTCTGCCATGTGCTGTCATCTGGTCTGTAGGTGTTTAGTACTGAGCTAAATACCAAAGAGCACTGCAAAAACTAAAATCCAGCCAAGTTAAGATGACTTGAATTAAGAAAGTTTTATCCTCATTTGAGTAAATTTCACTTGACAATTAAAATAACATTTCCCAATGGAACACGACTTTTTGTACTTAAAATATGAAAATACATCTTTCTACACTTAAAACGACAAAAACACAACTCTTTGCACTTAAAATAAGAAACCAAATCGAATGTTGCTTGAATTAAGAAAAAACATTTATTCCATTGGTAGTTCATTTTACTTGTCAAGTTGAATCTACTCAAATAAAGTCAAATGTTCTTAATTTAAGTCATTTTTGCAGTGTGTATATTTTTCATTGGTTTAATTTTTTTTCTGCAAGTTTTTACCATGTATTTGTTATGCCTTTTATGTCCTTGTCCACACAGCTCATACAACCACACAGTTCTCGACAAGTGAACTGTGTGGTTGTATGAATTGTGTGTTATCACTGACTGCACAACAACTTCTCCTCTCAGACCTAATAAAAAGTTGAAGTTGACAAGTTGAAATTATCTGTCCTTGGGAGATCTTTTGACCTTTTCTGTTAAATAAAACTGTCGAGATTTTTATTATTTTTTTTTTTTTATCAGTATTGAAAACCTGAAATGTTTCATCATTGCCAAAACTCAAAATATGTCAAAGTAAATAATGTACAGTAACTTTCCTGGGTCTGCCCATGCTTGTCACCATGGAAATGTTATTGTTTTGCATGGAATGGTCCACAGTGGTACATTGTTTAATGGTATTAAACTTATCAATCTCCATGGAAACAAGCAGGTGATGCTATACCAAGCTAAGTTACAAGTCAGATCTCTGGGGAGGTGATGAAGTAATAAAAAGACAACTGACGAAGTCCATGATACAGTAGTTCTGATAAAGGTTTTATATTACGCAAAATTGATTCTTTTGTGTGTTAGGTCATGTTAAAATGTTGTTACCTCCTAAAAACAGACCTGGAGTTGTGTTTTGTTTCATTCACACGTGTTTTGAGTAACACTGTTACAATTAGTCCACATCTCCAAAGCTCAAAATGCTCTGTTCCACCTTGTGACATCATTTTATGTCCATGTACATTTGATATAGTTTTAAGTTAACAGCTACTGTTTCTGTTTGAGAGAAGAGCTCAGCCTAAATATGCAGGGATTTGTGCATTGATCAAAGCTCAACTCTGGGTATGTTTGTGATCTATAACATAGATTTTTTTTAAAGTGTCATTATTGGCCCTTTAAATTGTGGAACATTCCAGCCAAAGCAATAACAGTTTCTTCTAATACAAACATTGGCAGTTCAGTTTCAGTTCTGGGGTCATTGAGCAAGACACTTCATGCCACCTGTGTCCTATGTCTACACCTACATAAATGAAAGTATGGAGTGCAAATATGGGCATAACAAATGGAAATGTCCTCATGGCTACAGTGCAGTCACTACTGAACCAATTAAATAATAATAACTAGGGATGTAACAATAACCGAAATATTGTGATATCGTGTCGTCAAAGTTCTCACAATAATATCGTGGACCATCACAATATATCGAATGAAACATCTCTTTGCTTAAATGAATAGTTATGGTGCAGCAATAGTTAAAAAAAGACAGAGTGAACTACATAGACCATGATCCTGATATTGTGAATATATCGTACCAAGACATTTGGATATTGTTACATCTTTAAACGTGAGCCTCCCCACCATATCGTGAGCTTTCCCATGATACAGCAATAAATATCGTACCATGAGGTTTATACCGTGACGATATCGTATCATGAAACTTGGATATCGTTACACCCTTAATAACAACTTTTAAAAAGTTACAAATTTTGCCTGTTTAAGATTCAAGTCATTTAAATCCACATTGCTATTCAGACTTTGCAGAAGCGTATCCTCAGCTCCCTTATATTCTCCCATGGAAAGAGTGAAGCCAGCAGAAGGACAGAGAGGGTCCAAAGACATGTGGCTCGCTGGAGGTCAGAGCGAAACGTGTCAGCAGTGACAAATTGTCATCTTTGACGGTGAAAATAAAGGCAAATGGAGTCAGGAAAGTAGCACAGAGAAGGCCGAGGGCTGAGACGACGCAGGCAGAGAGAGAAGAGAGAGAAGAGAAGGAGGACAGAAGTCAAACTGAAAGACGTCCACTGTCCGACCCTGTAAAACCTTCTGTAACTGCCTTATTATGGACTTGGTCAAAAGATGCTTACAATGGACTTGCAATACAATAGAGTAGAGTTTTTTGCAAAGGTTAAAGGTCCTGTATTACACAAAATTGACTACTGTGAGTGTTAAGTCATCTAGAAATGCTGATACCTCATGAAAAATATACCTGGAGTTGTGTTTAATTTCATACACACACGTCTGAGTAATCTTTTATTATGAGTCAGTCTACATCTCCACCTGTGATGTCATGAAGCGATAGTTTTCAATTTAACAGCTCCTTTTACCTTTAGTTCAGAAGAGATTCTTAATTCAGTGGAGATTAAAAACACAGTGGGGAACTTCCTACCACATGGCATCACAAGAAGAACTAAATGTGCAGGGTTTGTGAGTTAAACGTGTGTGAATGAAACAAAACACAACTCCGGTTCTTTTATTTTATTTATTTTTTGATGAGGAAATAACATTACAACCATTAAGGCTATTTTATATTTTTATTTGGGTAACCTGTATGGGGCAGTAAACTTTCTGGTGGAGGTTTGGTGACCTGCTTGTCTGCATGGAGATGTTTCACCTCATCTGGAGTGTTCCACAGTATGGCGTTATACATCTCAAGCAAGCGACACCACCCGGCCAAGTTACATGTCTATGGAGAATGCATGTTTTCCAAGTTTTTTAAAGCACATGTAATTGAATAAATGCAAGACAGTAGTTCAGTTGGTGCGTTTGTCCACTGGCATGAAGGTTGGCTGTTCGAATCCTGCTCTCAACATAAACATCGTTGGCTGAGCACTCCGACGGATCGATGGTGCAATTCAAGCTCGCACAGAGGAATGCTGTTGTTGCTTCCTTGGGCAAGACACTTCTCACTCATCTCACCCCTATTATCTGCATACACTGGTGTTTGAATGTGTGTGTGAATGGGTGAGTGGTTCCTTGATGTAAAGCTCCTTGAAGGTGGAAAAACACTACATAAAAATGTGACCATTGATGATATATTAGTAGGGGTGTAACGATATCCAAGTCTCACGATACGATATTGTCATGGTATGAACTTCATATTTATTGCAATATTGTGTGAGAGCTCACGATATTGTGGGAAAGCTCATGATTAGGGATGTAACAATATCCAACTCTCTCGGTACGATATTTTCACTATATACATCTCATGGTACGATATTTATTGCGATGTTTTGTGGAGGCAAACAAAACTGTTGCTATTTTTTCCTCTTAAAATGCCTTGACAAGACTTAATACAAAGAACTAAGGCTACGTTCAGACAGCAGGGTTTAATGCTCAATTCCGATTTTTTTGTGAAATCCAATGTTTTTGCGAGGTCGTTCACATTTCCAATTAAATGCGACTTGTCTGTGACTTCAGTGTGAACGGTAAACGGCCCGAAAGTGTCCCGCATGCGCACTGGAGGACACGATGACGTCAACCCCATGCGTCAACCGGAGCGAGCGTGCTCTGTGTTTACGGAAGTTGTCCAAATATGGTCGCGAGCATTGAGCAACTGGCGATTTTACAGTTCCGGTTTCCGCCTGCTTCAGCGCAGAATAGTGACGTTTGTCGCTTGTTAATGACGTGTTGGTCGGATGGATGCGCTTTGGCCGTTCAGACTGAAGTCGCATGTCAAAAGATCGGATATGTATCGGATTCAGGACCACATATCCAAGTGGCCTGGGTCGCATTTGAAAAATTTGGATCTGTGCCGTTCAGACTGTCACTAAAAGATCGGATACAGGTCACATAGAAGCCAAAAAATCGGATTTGGGTCACTTCAGGCTGCAGTCTGAACGCAGCCTAAGACTTATAAGTGCTTAGAACTGTTATTTCTTCTTGTAGTCTACACTGAATTGGAGCAAAGGATCATGGTCTATGTAGTTTCTTCTGTCATTTTTTTTTAGCTATTGCTGCACCATAACTCTTCATTTAAGCAAAGAGACTTGTAATTCGATATATTGTGTTGGTCCATGATATTATTGTGAGAATTTTGACGATACAGTATCACGATATTTCGGTTATTGTTACATCCCTAAGTAGTAGTAGTAGTAGTAGCAGTACTTTTATTATCCCTGTTGGGAAATTGTCCTCTGCATTTCACCCATCCTTACGGAGCAGTGGGCAGCACATGGTTCGCTCCGTGATCTTGTTGCTAGGCTTGGTCAGGACCTCAGCTGGATGATTTTACCTATAGTGCATGTGTTTTGGGTTGATGGGGGAATCCAGAGTGCCCAGAGGAAACCCACCCAGACACGGGGAGAACATGCAAACTCAGAAAGGCCCAAGTGCTAACCACTCAGCCGCCCAGAATAAAACCTTCTTGCTTTACCAGCCAATATGATGCAGAGAAACAAGATAAGAACAATTTCCTTGAGTAATTTGTCATGCACCAGTTTTCAGAATAGCCCAAGTGTATTTCAATGACAATAAGTGACACGTATGAAGATCGGTACACATGTCCAGACAATGTGGCGTGTATACAGGGACTTGTTCATTGGTGGGACAGATTTGCAGAATGGTTTTTGAGCCCACGGGCGTTCCGTTGACATTGCACCACTTCGCCACTGGGGACTTTTCTCTTGGCACTATCCAGTTTTTTTCCGTGTTATTTTCAATTGGAAAGAACAACTTGGGACCCAGCATATTTTTAGTACTCAATACGGCAGGTGTTTAAGTGACAAACAACCTATCTTCTCCAACTCTGCACAGCTTCAAAACAACCAATGATGCTAGCAGCTGTGAAAATAGCCAGCCAAACTGATATGTAATATAATACCTAGCAAGACGCCGAGTGCTTTTCCAGACTCTATTAAATGAATGGACGATGAAATGTTGCTAACCAGTCATGGGCGCTTTTTATTTCTTTATTTTTCTATACTTGGCTAGTTCAGCAAAAAGCAAAAATGATGCATGACAAGTTGATGGATGGCGATAATAAAAAGGTTTGTGTAATAGGGCATCGAGGCATTCAAATGTTCCCAGGTAACCTACATAGCCTGCCTTATAAATATATGTGTCAGCTTTGCTTGGTCTGCAGGCTTTAGTGGTATGGATGAACAGTGGGGTTCTCATTAGGTACATACTGGAGCTGAGTCCATAAACCACAAGCTAAGACATTTTTCTATACTATAATGTATTATGAGTTTACCAATGCACAGGCTCTTTATTCTATCTTAATTCTTTTCATAATGCTTATATTATCTTGTACTGGTATATTCATCCACCACACCTGCTTGTCTTATGTATGTCTGATGTCTCTTTAGTCTGGAATGTTCACATTCCAGGCTAAAGATGTTATGTAACACATGTTATGTGTGATATTAAATGTACTAGTATATGTCTTGTACTGTATTTATTTCATTGCAGGTGTCACCTTCTTGTTTCCATGGAGATAGATGGGTTCCACAGTAAGACATAAATACTGTGGAACATTCTATAGTATAACATATTATGAGTTTACCAAAGCTGAGCCTTCCAACTTATTTTTTTACATAATGCTTATATTAGTTTTATATAATGCTTATATTAGTCTTATGCACAATGTTGGAAAGTAAGTGAATACATGTAATGAAAATACGTATTTAGTTACAATTTTGAGTAACTGTATTCTGATATAGTTACTTTTTCAGTTAAGTGAATACATGTACTGAAAATACATGTTCAGTTACTCATGTTGAGTAACTGTATTCTGGCATAGTTACTTTTCCAGTAAGTGAATACATGTACCAAAATTATGTATTCAGTTACTAATTCTGAGTAACTGTATTCTGGCATAGTTAATTTTTCAGTAAGTGAATGCTTGTACTGAAAATATATATTCAGTTACTTTTTAAAGTAACTGTATTCTGGTACAGTTACTTTTTCAGTAAGTGAATACATGTACCAAAAATATGTATTCAGTTACTAATTTTGAGTAACTGTATTCTGGTATGGTTACTTTTTCATTTGGTGGTACCTTTCTAAAATCAAACTAATAGGCTTCGTGGAGTTACTTGATCACCGATTTTTTTGCTTTGAACTGCACATTTTAATAAGAAAAAATTAAAACATAGCTCTTGTAGTGAATGTGCATGCAAATTTTCCTTCTCTAATTAGATTTAAATTAATAAATTAAATTAATGAGAACAAACAGTGCTACAAAAATAAAGCTGTGTGTTTTTCTCTGTAATATAATGCAGTGCATAATGATGTATTCCAAGTATTCAGATTGCAGTACTCTGATTGGTCCAAGTAACAGAATATGTTACAAAATACATTTGAATCTGGGTAGTCAATATTCTGTAACTAAATACATTTATAATACAGTATTCTTCCCATTACTGGTTATATATTTGTCCATCACCACCTGCTTGTATGTATGATGTTTCTTAGCCTGGAATGTTCCGCAGTGAAACATTTAACGTACTAGTATGTGTCTTGTATATTTTCCAATGCAGGTGTCACTTTCCTGTTTCCATGGCGATACATGGGTTCTACAGTCTGGCATAAATACTTTGGAACATTCCTCTGTGGAGAAGGTTTCACACTCTACACCAAAAAGCTTAAATTGTGCATTGAGACTAAATACATAATACATAACAAAATAATTAAAGATTAAAGTAAAGTAAATAAGCCAGGACAAGAGTTCAAACAAGGACTGAGAACTAATAAACCAGTTCTGAACTTACTTCAACTAAAATGGGTCTAACCTACACTACTAAACCAGGTCAGAACCAAGAATAAAGCAGGTCCAGACCGTCTAGACCATTTGACAAATTCTAACAGATAAAAAAAAAAGACTAAACAAGGTATAAAACTGGGGTGCATTCATAGTCCTTTTTGAATTTTAGTTGAACCCTGATATGGACTTGGTTTGGTCCTGGTCTAGTCCTGGTTTAGTTTTAGTTTAGTCCCAATTTTGCTATGGTATGTGAAAGCATGAACAGACCTTATGAAACCAGAAATAAACCAGGATTAAAACCAGTTCTTTGGTGTCCTGATCACGTAACTGCATTGAGGTAGTAAGTGGATTGCCTTTGGACTGCTGCACTCAATATTACAATACAGCTAGGAAACATTTAGTCCAGCAGAGGGTATGTCCATGTGAGGTGAAGGTTAGCCTAAAGGTCAACCTGAGTATCTTAAAGACTTCCTTGTTCCCGTCTTCTAGTGTATTGCTGTCTTTTCACAACCAGAAATCAATAGTGCTTCTGCAACAAAGAAAAATTAAGCTGTGCAGTTCCTGTCTTGTGCTTCACTGACAAGAAAATATATTAGAAACAAAAACTGAAAATATCTGAAGCTAAAATGTTTCTTATGATGTTTGCCATTATTATTAATCAACCCTACTTTGGCCTAATGTCCTAATTTACATAAGCAGGTGGTGGAGAAATTATATGGTGTGTTCCGGTGGTGCACGGGGGTCTTGAGAGAATTTAAGCGGTCCACAGATCATTTGGGTTAAAATGTAAAATGTCTGCAACAACTGTATAGGCTTTAACATAGACCTGATATGCAAAACTGACTCTTGTGAGCTTTAAGTCATGTTAAAATGTTGTTACCTCCTCAAAAACGTACCTGGAGTTGTGTTTTGTTTCATTCATACATGTTCGTAATGCTGCATTATCAGGCTGTCTACATCTCACAACCTCAAAATGCTCTGTTCCACCTTGTGATGTCATGTAGTGGTTGTTTTTTTTTTTTAAATTAACACCTACCTTTTACCTTTTTTCAGCAAAAATTGGCACTTCATTGGCTGAAATCATCTGAATAATTCTAGTGAAGTAGTAAGTAGTTTAAAAACACAATGGAGCACTTCCTGTATTAAGACATGACACCACAAAGTGGAACAGAGTGTTTTTTTTCCTGTTGAAGAGAAGAACTCGACCTAAATATGCAGGGTTTGAGTCTTATAAAACTAATATACTAAGGCTTAAGCTCTAATACAATGAAATATTTTAGTAACGTAAGATGAGATAAAATAGAACTTTACTGGCCCCACAAGACTGATGGCTGATGATAACCAAGACATGCACATTAGCATGCTAGTTTTTAGATTTCCCTTAACAGTAAAACTCCACTCTGGTCTCTGAAAGTTGTGAAAAGTGTCATCACAGTGAATAATTAGAATGGAAAAGTCTGTCTGAAAATGTGGGACAGGCAGAAATGTTCTTTTTAGCTGTGCATATGACTGAATTTTTTTTATTCTGCACTCTTCTCTATTTATGTTAATTTTATGAAGACTATTTATTTTTTTGATTTGTTTGTATTCTGAATTAATATGGTTATTATTCTGCAAAGCACTTTGAATTACTTTGTGTACGAATTGTGCTATACAAATAAACTTCATTTGCCTTGCCTCAGAATGCATAAGGTAAATGAGGAATAACTTTGGACCAGTTTTGGATGTGATTTGTAAGACAATAAAAATCAAGTAAAGCACCTGTAATGTAGATTTGTTGGCAGAGATGGTGCAATTTTTGACATTTTTGATTGGAGGAAATATGGGGGGGCTAAAGTTCTGCAATGGGGGTGCACAATCTGTGTATCATTCATTCATTCATTTTTCATAATAAAACCAAAAATAAGAAAACAAAATTTTATGTTTAAATGAAGAATGGAAAAAACTGATAACAGCCGTTTCCCATTTCTGTGACTTAAACTGCGATGACAGACTTTTGTGCTGCATAGGACTAAACTGGTCTCAATCCTGGTCTGGTCCTGGTCCCGGTTTCAGTCCCGGTCTGGTTCCGGTCTCAGTAACAGTCTGGTCCCGGTTTGGTCCCAGTCTCAGTCCTGATCACCCGACAGTTTACGCGGGCGCACCATCCTGGTTTAGTTCTGGTTTAGTCCTGGTTTAGTCCTGGTTTAGACCTGGTTTAGTCCCGGTTTAGTCCTGGTTTAGACCTGGTTTAGACCTGGTTTAGTCCCGGTTTAGACCTGGTTTAGTCCTGGTTTAGTCCGGCATCACAGTTTAAGTCACAGAAACAAGAAACGGCTGTTATCCGTTTTTTTAATTTTGGTTTTGTAGACAAATGATGAAGAAAATATTATTTTTTTCATTTTCTTATTTTTGGTTTTATTTTGAAAAACAAATGAACAAATGATACACAGATTGTGCACAATTAGCATTTTCATTTTGAGCTTTTTATGAATGTGAGCACACCTCCACCTGCCACCATGCTATCTATGCAGGTATAAACAAGTTTAAATGTAGTCAGCCCCTGTAATGATTTATTAAACATAATATAAAATGATAGTTTTATTGTAGTCTTCGTTTTATCACAGTGTTCTTAGTCAAGATTGAAGTTGTAATAAAAGTGCTGGAATAAATCTTTGGGGGAGCTATGGCCATTCTAGTGGAATTCTAGTGCCCCCTCAAGCCCCCCTCCTGGCGCCGCCTCTGTTTGTTTATACAGTACCTGCTCTGATTTTTTACTCATTTTGCAGGTTCAATTCTTGTCCAGTGCTTTGTCCTCGAAAGTGTCTATTTGCAGTTTGTCCTCTAGCTCTGAGCTCAAAGCCCTTTAAATAGTCCAGGCTAAACACAGGCACCATGAGGACGTCAGGACCTTGCAGTTGGTAAAGGAACTAGATATTTTTATACTTTTTTACCCAGATAACATCCCAGTGCACACATCTTTGCACTATTATTTCCCATCAGAATTTACTCCAAGGCCGTTGACCCTATAAGACTTTTCATGCAACTGGACATATTTCTATAGCGCTCATGTAATTGGATGCGTTCACTCATTTTGCATGCTATATGGTCCTCCTTTGAAGTCGGAATTAACTCCCAACATCTGTCCAACACAAGAATCTGTACCATCTATTAGCAAGGTCAAAACGTTTCCTTGATCAGTTGTAAAGCTATTTTTATCCACAACCCATTTTCCATAGAATCTTAATGAAGCTGCGTAATTTGGTTCAAATGGAGATGAGTTTCCAAGTGGATTTTAAAAAGATGATGTAAGGTAGATATTTTGTATCACAAGAAGGCAGACTAATTACAGCCTAACGTTGTAAAACATGATCAAATAACCCAAAATGAGATCATAAGAAGTATTAAAGGAATGTTAAAGGTGAGCTATGGAGCTTTTCTGATGGAAGGTCATGGAAATGTTATTGCTTAGCCTCACATATTCCCCAGTGTGACATTTGCTTATCTGTTGCCATGGAGATAGGTGAAGTGAAGTTACTGGTAAAATCTGTGGAGAGGTGTTCAAATTGAGCAATAAAAACACATGTATTTTAATAAAAACTTATTTTATTGTATATGGATTTCTTTAAAATATGTTGTTTGTTGTTTGAGATTTTTACTCCATTGACCTTCGAAATTAGACATGTCAAACTCAGGCCCGGGGGCCAAATTTGGCCTGCGATATAATTATATTTGGCCCATGAGATCATATAAAATATGTTTTAGAGCTGGCCCGCCAGCTACAGATAAATAGAAGCTATAAGCAAATTTAGTTTGTAAAAGTATTTTATATTATGCTTGTTCTGGATTCAGTGTTTAAGCAAAACTATTATTAAACATTTATTTTAAGAAAGTGTTTAACATTATATATCTCGAAAAAAGAGAAAATATGCAGATGTAATAAATATTTAGTTTGGCCCACAACTTAGTCCCAGTTTTAAATTTTGGCCCTCTGTTCTAAATACTCACCACTTTCACATAGACAATATGGATGCAGTGTCTTGCTCAAAGGACACAATGACAGTATGTAGTAGTAGATGGTATGAGTGAAATTGAAATACAAATGTTCAAGATCCTATATTATGCAAAATTGACTTTTGTGAACTTCAAGCAATGTTGTAATGTTGTTACCTCATCAGAAACATACCTGGAGTTGTGTTTTGTTTCATTGATATGTTTGAGTAACCCTTTATCTACATCTCCAATGCTCAAAATGCTCTGTTCCTTCTTGGCAAAAGGAGAAATTCAATTTGGACAAACTGGACAAAAGTTTATTTGGTGGAATACGTTTCGCAGCTCGTCCAAGCTGCTTCTTCAGTTTTCTTGGATGAGCTGCGAAACTTGCATTGCCACATGACATCACAAGTTGGGTCAGAGTGTTTCAGTTTGTGAGGAGAACTCTATGTAAACTAAATATATAGAAGTAGTGTGTTAAACATGTGTGAATGAAACAAAGCTGAACTCTTGGTATGTTTTTGATACAGAAACAATATTATAACATAGATCAGAAAATAGCATAACATGGGCCCTTTAAGGCATTGAATTCTAAACCAGTCCTTGTTGGTTGACTTATATTAAAATCTGTTACATACTGTGTATCTCACCATATCGGAAATTACAGTAGCTCGGAACTGCGTCTGTATTTCATTATAAAACTGTATTATCATTCCTAACTTGGTTTTCACAACGATTATTTGCTTCCCAGATCTTGGCAGCGGAGGAAACAGGCGCATGCAGAGTGCTAAAAACCTGGTGATGATGAAGGCCATTGGAAAAAGGATAAGTGATTTCGCGGGCCGATCAATGGAGAAAGATCCATGCCCCCCAGTCGAGTCAATCAGACCCCCCCATGGGCCCACCACCGCCGCAATATTAGCAGACGGAGAGACGGATGAGTGGAGGTGAGCGAGCGAGCTGAAGGCACACGGAGAAAGAAAGAGAGAGAGAGTTTAAAGTCTTGATTAACTCTGCAGACTGAGAAAATGTGGATCTTTTGTGGAAGAGCTTTGGCGTTTCATTCCTTAAGCGCTGTGCCAATAAAACTCATTGTGTTCAAATGAATTATAATAAATGTGAGCGAGCTGAGAAGAATTGATACACACACTAAGTCCATTGGTCTGGGGCTTTTATGTTGATTTGGTCGTGAGGTTATTTTTAGCTGCCACACATGGAGACTGAAAAGGATCGTGGGTCGTATCCAGTCTGGTTCAACTTTTCATTCAGAATATTCAATGGTTCGGTTCTGAGTGGGTATAATGGTCTTGCTATGACAGGCTGGGCTATAGAAAGTGGACTGTAATATGTTTAAAGATGCAGTATGGAACTTTTCTAGTGCAAGTTTCACCACCATGTCTCCCTTTGAGAAGTTTTTGATACTTTCCAGTTGACATCATCAATTCGCTGGGGGTGTGTGAAGCTAACTGAAAGCATGACTCTGTTAGAAGCTCTGTTACTCCACTTAAAGGGACAGTCCGAAATTTTGGACATAGGACCTCATTTCCTAGATTGTTGGAGACATGTGGAGACACTTTTTAAAATATTCCATCCAGTCTTTGTATTTGCAGAAGTCGCTGGTGCTAGGCTAGTGCATGTCAATGGCCACTCCACAAAACAATTGAAGCTAATTTATTATAATGCCAGACTGTCGAAGTAAATGTTTGTGTAGATAGAATCATATTAGAAGTAAAACCAGCCTTGCATTTGAAGGATTTATGTCTGAGCAACAGCAGTGAGTTGTACTTCCTGATAGAAAGCTTGGCAACGGCAGACTGATATATGAGAAAATAGTCCCTAAACAGGTGACAATTCATGCGATGCAAGGTTAGTTTTATTTCAAACATTATTCTATCAACACAGACATTCACATCGACAGTCTGGTGTAATAATAGATTTGCTTTGGTGTTTTGTGGAGTGGGTAAGACTGTTTTTAGTGGCAGGCTAACTATGGCCATTGACATGCACTAGCCTAGCACTAGTGACCTCTGCAAATACAAGGACTGGATGGAATATTTTAAAAAGTGTTTCTACACGTCTCCAACACTCTGGCTCACTAGGAAATGAGGTCCTGTGTCCAAAATTCCAGACTGTCCCTTTAAGATTAATCAGATTTTTGTTTTAACATTATTCGACCAGAAAGAGCTGAGTTGGTTGAAACTACAACAACTGAGATGATTTGTGCGCTTTAAAAAAGTCTTTCACACATAAAATCACAGTCATTACCCAACATTTATTTTTTTCAATTAGTCGCTCTCACCTTTTTTGTTAAAAATCAAACACCTAAACAAGACCATGAACGCTCATACTGATAACAGGCTCCTGAAAATGTGTTGTTTTAAATCTTTTTGTATTTTTTTCAGACAATCTTAAAACTTTTTCAAGATTGTGTGCATTGTGTCACCATTTTAATACAGTAATAGGGGTGTAACGATATCCAAGTCTCACAGTACGATATTGGCATGGTTTGAACCTCATGGTATGATATTTATTGCAATATCGTTGAAAAGCTCACAATATGGTGGGGAGGCTCACGATGTAACAATATCCAAATCTCTCAGTAAGACATTTTCCCAATATACATCTCACTGTACGATATTTATTGTGATATTTTTTTAGCTATTGCTGCACCATAACTCTTCAATTAACCAAAGAGACTTGTAATTTGATATATTATGATGGTCCACAATATTATTGTGAGAACTTTGACAATACAATATCACAATATTTTGGTTATTGTTACAGTACTATACAGTAATATGCAATGCAAACACCTGTAACTGAATAAATGTAAGATAGTTATGTTTAAGGTCATACTGTCAAACATTTAGGCAAAGTAATTTCTATGGAGACTTACTTAGACTTAGACAAACTTTATTGATCCACAAGGGAAATTATTGGACACAGTAGCTCACACATCACAGTATAATATAATAACAGAGAGTAAAACATATAAATGGTAGTAAACTCTAAATAAGTAGCAAAATAGGTAGCATGAGACTGGTGTCAAATAAGGCATAATTATACAAACGTAAAAGTTCAAGTAAAAATAAAATAGCAAAAGAAATAATAAAATATAAAACCTCAGCTATATACAAGAGGTCATAGGAAGACAGTGCAACAATGATATGATGATGGGTTATCCGTTCCATAAGCCTGAGTTGTTGTACAGTTGTAGGGAGTATTAAAGAGACAAGTAGATGATTACATAGAGCAGCTTTAATGTGTAACAATTCATGATTCCACATATAGAGTCAGCCCATTGTCATAAGCTACAACCATCTTGTCTGTGGTGTTTCCAAATGTTATGTCTAATGCCCTCAATCCTTGGTAATGTAATGCCATCTGCCTGTTGGTCTGTTACCAAAATGCATTTGATTGGGCTATTAACTTTGACACAGCTGTTTGTTGGTACTTTTTAAAAACTATTTACACAAATAGCTTCAAACCCTACTCCAGTCTATTATTATTATATCAACATCAGTAGTTTGCACTAAGTGATGTTGTAACATTCAAAAAGGCCAAAGATAAAGGCAGAAGATTTGGAAGATACTGCTGCTGTGGTTTGTGTTTAAAGGCGCACAAAACGTGACTGGGATCCACATCAATCACAGGCAGCTGAAAATGCGTTACTTTAATCCATTTTGTATTCTTAAATTTTCATGCCACCTTAAAACATACCTGTCTGTGTTTTCTAGTATGTGTATTGCGTCACTATGGTAACCACTGAACAGTCTGCCATAGACGTACATGCAAATACAAAATGGATTTAAACATTTTCTCAGGAGCCTCTGCTGCTCTACAAAGGCAGAACACTGTGACATCATGTTTGGTCAAAAATGAGTTCATGTCATTTTGTTTGTATTTGAGACCTCTTTTATCATGTGAATAAATATCCTGAAAAATATTTTCTTCAAAATTGACCTTTGACCCATATTTGTCAGTTCCTCTGCCTTTGTATCATGTGCCAAAAATAAAGAGTCGTGCAAAGGCAAAAGGCAGAAACTGTGTCTGTTTTCTTTGTGATTTAGTTCATAAATACTGTACACTTCATTTATGGATGGATTTAAAATGTATTTATTTATGGATGGATTTTAAATCCATCCTCTCGCCTCCTTTTTGCTGCAGCCTTGGCACAGGGTCTTAACACATTAAATAAATATACCTTTGTATTCTATTATACTTAAATTATCTTTTACTGTGAAAGTATTTTGTGTATTTATTTGTACTGTACATACTACACTGCAAAGTAACTCGTCTGTCAAACTGTTTAACTGTGTAAGTGTCTCCACATGATTCTGATCAGCACTAAATAGGAAATAGTTATTATAATTTAAACAAACACCATGATGACTCGACCTTGATGAGTTGTTCTTATAATGGATAGAAGTCTGGTGAAAATCAAGCAAATAATGATCATGTCAGTTTCTGCCTTTTGCCTTTGCACGACTCCTTATTTTTGGCACATGATACAAAGGCAGAGCACAGGAACTGACCAAAAAGTGTCAAAAGTTAATTTTGAGCTCAATATTTTTCACATACAAATATTTCTAGTTGTCAAATTTTGGGAGCCCTACATATTATACTTTTGTCTGGACAAAACAGAAACTTTGAGCTCATTTTTCTCAGTTTCACGCTCTGGCGAGTTAAGATCTTTTGCCTTTGTAGGGCAGTGTGGTCAATATAAGCTTGTTGGTGCTGTTTAGGTTTTTGATTTTCAACTAAAAAGGTGAGAGTGACTAACAAAAAAAAAAAAAAAAGCTGAAATGTCTTGATAGCAAAAACTGTAAGGATGAATCTTTACCATAGTTTGATTCATCAGCCGGTTTCACTTTGTGGAAACCGTCTGACCTCGCAGCAATTAGGATTTGCTTGCTTGACGGTAGTGGTGGTAGACGGTGTTTTTTTTTTCATTTAACCAATCGCTGTTATTTGGTCGTGACATATGCAATGCGCCGCTAACAGGGCTAACTGGTATATTAAGCTTTTCCCAACTCCTGTTCGAAGAAGGGCAATAACATATTTTTCCTTGATAAAATTCACCAAACATTCTCTTTGTTCCGGCTTTAAATCCTCGATCTCGGGAATCATTGCGAACACAGAATGTATGACTCTGGCTGGTGCCCAAACTTGCACTTCCAAGGTTTTTGCAAACCTTCTAGTGCAGGGGTGCCCAATACGTCGATCCCGATCTACCTGTTAATCGCCAAGGTCGTGTGGGTAGATCGCCGTGTCTTAGTACTCGTCTCTGACTCGATCGCATTTGGACTCGGTCTTGTCTCTCACTCAAGGTCTGACACTCAACAAGTGCGATCAGTGCCGCTGTTGTCAACAATAAAATTGTACAGGTATGCGAGAGCGTGTGGGGCGTCTCTCTGCAGCCTGTGTGTTCATTTGAAACCCGCGGAGACTCTACGGCACATCACAAACACACACGCTCCCTATGCACGGCTCGTCTGCAACAGCGTGTGCCCTCGTGTACCAGCGTGCATCACAGGGCAGGTTCAACTTCCTAAACATCCTACCTGTCCATCTGCCTCACGTCAGCACGCCGCCCCTCGCCTTTTCACGCTCTCGCTCCTTCCTGCGTACAGCGAACACAAGCCCCTCCCACAGTGCGGCTGATTAGAAGCAAGACCAAACGTGAAGCAAAAACCAGTCTAAATTTGTGTTCCAGTGTTGGCACAAAGCAGGTCTACAGCATAGAGCGGATCTACAGAACAGACCTACTGCCACATTTGGCTGAAGTTTGTCTAACAAAAGTGACAAATGCATCTGTGTTTGTCACGATGTGCGTTTGGTTTGGTAAACGTGCAGAGGCTGGTAAATATCACTGCAAAACCAGAAAAGAATGTAACTCCAGTTTGGAACTTTAAAAAACAGGTTTAAAAATCTTACCTACTTCCTTCACATTGTTCACTTTTGTGTAGTGCCAGTGGAAGTTCTTTTAAAGAAGAGGTTCTCAAACTGTGGGTGAGGGTCCAAAAAGGGGCACAGAGTGTTTCAGTGCAGTTTGCTTGGCTTTGTAGTAGGTAGATCATTTTTGACTTGGTCATTTTATAAGTAGCTCGCATGCTGAAAAAGTGTGGGCACCCATGTCCTAGTGTATTTCAATTCCTGAGCTAGTCGCTGGAGAGAAATGAAATTAAGCAGAGGCACTAGGTAGCAGCAGCCTGGCTATCCTTCCCACTACACCTGGACGAATATTGGACCACTTCTGGACGAATGAGATGAGGGTCTCAAAAAACAACAACAATATAAACAATGTATTAGAATCTCTGCTTTATCAAACTCTACAAAGCAACCTGTCACCCACAGACATGCACTCTCTGACTCTTGTCTAATGTGTGATTGATTTGTACAGAAACAGGCCGCATTGACTGGACCATCTCTTTCTTGTGCTGGTGTAGATTTCAGCATTGACCTCTATCCTCATACATGTAAGTCGACCTGCTGCTCCCATTGTCCTTGTATGACCATCACGCTAATGGCCTCTATGGTGGTGCCTTGACACGCCACACCCCTCTCTCTCTCCTCTTTCTCTCTCTCTCTTCCGCTTCTTCTCACTCTCAAATGTTTCTTGAATAATGTATCAATTTTACACAGAAAAAGCCAATGTTTGCATTTCTCGGTTGACGCGTGCTTTCCTTCTCTTCTCCTTCTGTTGTTCTTTTCTCTCCCTTTCTCTTGCTCGCTCGGGCACAGTGTTCTCTCTCTTCTCTTTCCATTTATCTGTTCTTCTTTCTCCCTTTTTATCCATCTCTCCTCTCTTGATCAATCCTTTCCCTTTCTTGCGCTCTTTTTGTCCTCTATTGCTTTCCTTTTCACCCCTTCTCCCTCATCTCTCTCTTTTTGCCAATGACTTTCTCCCCCGTCTCGTTCACCTTTGCCCTATCTCTCTGTTCCTTTCATCCCCTCTTTCTTCTCTCTCTCCATTTTGGTCTCTCTACTTTCTTTCTTCTCTTTCTATTCTCTCAGCACTCTCTCTATCACCCTTTCCCCACTTTTTACCCCTCCTTTTTTTATCTTCTACGCTCTCTCCTTTCTCCTTCTTTCTCCCTCTCGCTCTCTTCACCTCTGCTTCTACCTCTCTATTCCCTATTCTCTCTCTCACCCACCCTTTCTCTTCCCCCTCTCTCTCTCTCTCTCTCTCCCCTTTTCCTCTCTTCCTATCTCTCTCTCTCTCTCTTTGGATGCGACTCCTCTTTCTGAAAATAGAGTGCAGAAGAAGGCTGTTGCTATGGTGATACATCCACTAGCGTTGCCTGGGACATTTTTAGCCACACGATGCGCGGAGGGGATTTAGCTCGCCCATAACTTTCTGTAATTTCCATTCTAATTATATCAGTCCTGGCTGCACCCGTGTGCCACCACATGGGGTAAAAAGCGGAGCATGGCAGGGTGCTGGGTGCCACGGTGCCCTTAGTCCATATTATACCGGGGTGACATATTTTGAATACACACACTTTCTTAAAAACATACGCACACGCGCGCACATACACACATGAGCGCACAGACTTGGACACACACACATGAAAGCGAGGGACAGGAGGGACGTGCTGGGGTAGAACAGTCATGCTGCCTCATCGTACCACATTACTCATACACTTAGTCATTTTGCTGAATTTCATTTCGCCAGATTTTGTAGGAATTTGCAAAAATCAAGGAAGTGTGCAGTTGTTATTGGTCCCTAAGTTACATTTTCATGACTCATATTAGTTATTAGTTGAGACGTAACCATATCCAAATCTCTCGGTACGATAATATCACGATATTTATTGTGATATTTTGAATTATAGATAGGACACTTTTTGTGCTTTGATAAGATTTTGATGTGAATTATTTCCGTCATAATCCCAAGAATTCAAGTGAAAATCATGTCTCTTCATGTTGTCTGCACTGAAATGAATCATGGGATATGTAGTTCCCTATGTTTATAAGCTGTTGCTACTATAAAACCATGCATTTAAGAAAAAGAACGTATAATTCGATATATTGTGACATCCCACGATATTACTGTGAGACTTTTGACGATACAATATCACGATATTTTAGTTATTGTTACATCCTTAGTTAATAGTTATTTTAAAGCGGTCCCATTATGCAAAATCAACTTTTTAGAGCTTTTATCCTAGTTGTTTCCTATGACCATTTACTCATCTGAACTTGGATTTGGAGCAATTTGTGCATGTTTGAGTCATCTTTAATGGCTTATTTTCAAGATGCCAATCAATCAGCATGAGACCACTGTACTCACTTTGTACAGGGTTTGGCAGTCATTTTGGTACAAATTAAAAAAAATAAAAATAATCTGCTGCTTTCTAGTGTGATTTACATTTATCCATAGGAGGTGCAGACTCTTTGTTGTGATAACATTTACAGCGAAGTAATTTTAGATGAATATTTCAGTTTCACTTCGTGGAAACCGTCTCACCTTGCAGCGTTAGAGTTTGTTCTCTCGACGGTAGGTGGGTCCTTTTTTTCATTTAACCAATCGCTGCTATTTGGTCATGACATATGTAATGCGTGGTTAATGGGGCTAACTGGTATATTAAGCTTTTCCAAAATTCCATAGGAAAAAGGACAATAACGTCTTTCCCCTTGATAAAATTCACCAAACATTCTCTTTGTTCCGGCTTTAAACCTTGATCTTGGGAATCGCTGCCAACACAGAATGTATGGCTCTTCGCTGATTGGCTGATGCCTGAACTCACACTTCCTGGGTTTTTGTGAACCGTCTAGTGTATTCCGATTAATGACCTAGTTGCTGGAGAGAAATTAAATTAAGCGAAGGCACTAGGAGCCGGCAGCCTGGCTAGTTATACATAGAAGGTGCCGAGTTTTTGTTGTGATAACGTTTACAGCAAAGTAATTTTAGATGAATATTGGAGTTTAAAATGTGCAAGTTATAACATAATGATCCACAGATGTCATAGATTCTAGCTGTATAGCAGACACAAGCACAAGTCTTCTTTAATAAATGGTAACTTGGGGGATTGTTATGTAACTTGTTTATTTTCTTTTTTTAAATTTTCTTTTTTTTATGTGCAGTAGGTAACTTTCCGGTGGTGGGACCAGCAAGATTCCATAAAAACAGAAAGTTAAAAACATTCTTCATGGAGATACATCTTAAGGTGTTCTGGCAGGCCAAATAAGAGTCAGGTTTGTGGAGATGCAAGTAAGAACAAATGTTTTTCAGTCCAATAAAAATAGTCCAAATGGAAGTCCATATGGCAGGAGTTTAAAACAATGCCTAAGAAAAACTCAACTAAAGTGTAAAAGAAATACACCAGAAATCAATTAATATTTTCACTGAAGTAGCAATCAACTCAAGAGCTCCACAATAGAAATCCACCCACCCCAAAGTACTCTGGGTAATACAGTGCCCCCAGGCTGGGAGGGGGTCATTGTTATTGCCCCTTGGTCCATATCATGCTCTTGGATGGTGTAATATCAGCATTCAACCCAAAACACTGGGACTATAGAGGCACTGTGAGAGTCTGAAGAGGAGAGCGCTGAAGCAGGGAGAATCGTGTTGCCGTGGCGATCTACATTATACACACACACACACACACACGCTACGCACACACGCCGGGTTCATGAGACAGTTGGGGACATTACATAAACTTGTATTCATATTTGTTGCTTAACCGTACAGGCCTTTCGAAGTACCACTAGGTTTGGACACGACAGCATTGGTTAATTGTGTTTTATATATTTAAAAAATCTTAAAGTCAGTCAAATTTGATGCTGAACAGAATATTTTTGCTGATACAGAGGCAGTTCATCCAAATCTGAAAACAGTTTTAGTTTTACCTCATGAAAAGCTTCAAAGGTACATTATAGAAGTAATTAAATTGGTAAATGATCAGAATAAGACTAGTGAAATAGACAAATCCTAACTCTGTACTGTCTGGATTATCAAATGAGAAAAAAAAAAGAAAAGAAAAAAAGACATAAGAGAAGAAGGAAATATCAGTGTTGCAACGACAAGGTAAAAGAATAGCAGCAGTAAAACAAGAATACCAAAAAATGTGGCTATCAAAAACGGTAATGTTAAATACAGAATCAAATAAACCTATTCAAATCATAACTCGAGCGGCCTTTAAAAAGTTTTGAATCAAAGATATGACTATGAATAGGTCTCCATAAATGACATTCGAGTCCGAGTCCCCACATGGCTCGGTGAACATGTGCGCACACTCCACTTCACTCATGTAATAGAAATCCTCTCTGGTCTAACACATCACATGACAGAGCGCCGCAGATTAGAGAGCTGCGGCTACACGGCAGCACCAGCAGGGGGTCCAGCGAGCACTAATCACCACACATCACATAATGCAGCAAATACAAAAGGACACTCAGACAAGCACGGCACGCTTTATAATGCCATTTAGGAATCTTAATTTGGTGAAACGAGGGATTCGTGAACAGAGAGAAAAAAACAGAAAGTTATTAAAGGTGCACAGTGTCACTTTCATGGTCCGTTTCCTATTTATGTTCATATTTGCCTGGGATTTCCTACAGTATAGCATCATATCTACTCTTCTCTGCTTCAATTCTTACTATGAGCAGGTTTATCTCTTCACAGATCTGACCTACACCTTGGCTTGATGGTATCACACTTGTCTCCATGGTGATCGATATGTTTAATGCCATATCGTGAAACATTCCAGGCAAACATTAATTTCATAAGAACAAGCAGGCGATGGGCCCTGGGTGCACATCTGACAATTATTCAGGGAAAAATATCTCTGTTTCCAATCAAATATGTTATATGTATAAACAAAAATGCAAAACTAATGATTTTATTACATCAATTAAATTATAATTTAGCATTTTTAGATCACACTGATATGATCATCCTATCAAAATTGTTGTTTTGGGGAGTATTACATGTTCAGAAATGCCCTCTCTTTCCTTGGGCCTTCTATCTGTAAATTATTAACCCTAGCATAAAAACTGACCAATCAGCACACACCAGCGCTGCTGCATTGGCTTAGTCCCGCCCCCAGGTGAGCAGTGGGCTCAGTGCTGGTCCTGTCCTGTCATGACTGCACTGGCCACCAGTTGGCGCTAGAGAGTTTATTTGCCTGAGTGACTAGCGCTAGTTTACTCTGTTTGACTTTTGACAGAGTTTGAAAGAAAAAAAAAATCTATAATTTGGACTTTTTTTGTTCAGAAAAGTATCTTAAACAACCTGGCGACTAGCAAAGGATTTTACTGACACGTGGACGTCACGGAGTACAGATGAATGAACTGTCAACATCCAGGTTGGATTACGCATCGGATGGCAAGTGTATCCAACATGCGTGAAAGTTCTCGTCTGGTGAAGACAGCAGCGGTGAGTGACTTGGATCATAGCCTAATGAGAAAACATACAGTTCAGATGTGTCCATTCTAGTTGTATTCATTTGGCGGTGATGTGGTGCGCGCTCTGACTCGGCGGGTGCACTCGTGTGGTGGTGAGCGGTATTTTACGCGTATAAGCAGTAAGGCAATCAGCGTAGTCAACAAAAGCATTCAATATTGTGGAGTATCAGCAGTGCGCATGTTGTGCATGTATAAACCGCGCCGGGACAGCCCCGTCTCCTCCAGCCCACCTCTGCAGGTGAGACACTAGACCAGGGGTGGGCAATTATTTTTCCCATGGGGCCACATGAGAAAGAGAAAATATTGTGGAGGGCCAGGCCAAAATGCTTAACTCAATTCTGCATAATATTAATTGTATTTCTTTATTAAAACAAAACAAAAAAACAAAACAAAAAACAAAACAGTAAATAGCAGTGATTTGACAAGCTGGTAAGATTGGTAAGAGGATATGTTATGACTAAGCAATGAAAAAGTGAACCTTACAATAAAAAAGTTACCTTAAAAAAATGTAATAAAAAAAAACACCTCTAAAATAGCAAGCAATGCAGCTTTAGTCCATGCATGAGGTAAAGTTATAAAATGTGTTTATTCTGTATTTCCAAATGAGCTTAAACGTGCTGGTCAGAGTCAACCAAAGAATTGTATGTGGCCCTCCCTCTCTACAATGCCCAGAGCACTGGGCTGTACAGTGTGGTCACTTTGGCATCTTTAGGCCATAGATAGGTGTAGCTGTAAGTATGGGCAGCTGGCCAGTCCCGAGGCCATGGTCCGCCACTGTGTATGATATATTATTGGTCTGCAGATTGTGCTGATGTTGTCTGAAACCCAGAAAAATGTATAACTGGACAGGGTAATGTGGTTACTTTTGAACAACTTTTGGCAACCTTGTAGTTGGTGAGTAAACTGTGCCTCTGTGACCCCAAAGCACTAAAATGTTGCTAAAATATGTTCTCAAAAATGGATTACATGTACTCCAAAATTTCAATTTTCTTTTCCAAATTCCCTCAAATCTCCTCAAATTATTTCCCACGCCTCTTACTAAAATGAACAGAAAAATCACTTATTAGGCACTTGGAAACAGTCGGCTCCAACTGCGATAAACAGAGCTATGTTCCAGGAAGAGAAACTGTGCCCACGATTTGTAAATTATAAAACGAGACACCTGCTCAAACCAACTCATGTACTGCAACAAACACAAACATACAGAGTAAAACTTTCCCAGTTGACTTGATGAGCCAGAGGATAGAAATAGCACTAGCAGCCTCCAGTGTTGGCGACTACTTTTATCTAATCGCCATGACGATGTAAGACTCGGGCGAGGTGTGTTAAACTTAACCAAAGCGAGATATTATTCAGAAAGAGAGTTGCCTTTAAATAATTCATGCACATCAAAGACCTTCCTCATTGGACCTCATGAATAAAGCAGAACACGGGTCAAACTGCGTGTAGCACTGCCAGTTTACAACGCACAACCTGAGGGAAATGCTCAAAGTTATTACAATCCAGAAACACACGCACCAAAATAAAAATAAAAACATACGAAAGGGGAAATAAAAGCAGGAAATAGGCCAGCTCAAAGGCACGGCTTATAGGAGTTGACGCGTGGAGTTGTTGAACAGTCCAAAGATGTTAGATGTAAATGTGCATGGTAATGTTTTGAGAGGTTATAGGAAAAAAACATTTAGTGAAATTAGACAGGAACATATATGTTGTTATTGAAGGGTCCATATTACGCTATTTTCTGATCTGTTATAATGTTGTCATACCTGGAGTTGTGTTTTGTTTCATTCACACATGTTTAACTCAAAAACCTGAGTACATACTCTTCTCTCAAATGAAAACACTTTGTTCCACTTCGTAATGTCATGTGGTAATGCAGGAAGTGCTCCTTTGTGCTTTTAAATTCCATACATTTTTACTAGAATCATTTGGATCATTTTAGACCTGGAATTGCCAACGTCTGCTGAACAAAAGGTAAAAGGAAACTGTTAACTTCATGTCACAACTTCTCAAGATAGAACAGAGCAATTTGAGTTGAGATGTAGACAGCATAATAATAAAGAGTCACTCATGTATGTATGAATGAAACAAAACACAACTTCAGTTTGTGAAAATAAGGCAGAACACTATCGCACAAATGATGGATATGTTGAAAACATCTAGTCTTTCTAAAACGGTCCATTTTATGTTGGTGGGTGCTGTCATTTTTTTGGTATAACAAAAAAGAATAAAGATGGGACCACATTTATTTTTTTTTCCATTTGTAACACTTAATATCTTCTAGAGCGTTCATCACAGAGGGTCAGTTTTAAAATACAAAGTACACAGCATGTGTGGGAAGGTGTATGTTCAATATCAAAGCTCTGTCTTTGAAATTGCACTTTCCACAGTCCTTCAAAGATGCCCTCATATTTGGAGAGGACAATTTTTGACCAAATTCAAGCTCCCAGAAATCTGTGCACATGTGTAAAAGTCCATATTCTACAAGTACATTTGCCAAATTTTAACCCTTGAAAATTTGAAGGACTGACCTTAAATAGTTTTTTTAGATACGGCAATCTGAAAACGGCTCCTCGGAAAACTCTGCTCAGAATGGGTCAGGGGAGAGTTGACAAAATATATTTTAATGACAAAACTATAAGGAGTTGGGAGCTAAAATTTGGGATTTTTCCTAGTGGAAGGTGTGTGAACCTTTTCAGTCAGATCTGAGTTGGTCGAGTGGGGGCATATGGAGATTTGGCGTGAAATGACCCATGTAACATTTCTTGGTTTTTAGGAAGGGCTGTATCCAGACAATGTTAAGTTTGTGACAACTTAATATGAAAATGACCTCATCTTTTTTTAAGCAGCATGTTGACATCAGTTTCCAATTGGTTTTGTTTTATTTATTTTTTTTTTTATTTTATGATTATTATTAAATTAGTTTTACATTTCTAGTCTTCCAGCTGAACATAAAATGATCAACATGTGTAGTAAGTACATATAGTTTTATTGTTGCACAGACAGTTACAATTTTGACAGTTCAATTAGCACTTTATTTTGTTGCCGTTGTGGATACATTATGCAAGACAGGCAAAAAATATGATTTTCTTTTATCAGTCGCTTCTTTTATTTGATTTATAGTGTCTACCATAACACTCTTTACACTCCATTGCAGCAGTTAACACTTCAAACTTTGTCTCCTCTGACTTTTCTCTTAAACCCCAGCGTACGTAGCAGTAGCTCTCTGATGTAGCGCTGTGCCTCTGACCGCGACGTCTTGTATTTCCAGTGTCATTTTACGCCCCATTAGCGTCGCTCGTGTTCATTAAAGACGACTGGCCTTCAGCAGATGTGGCACCAACAACTAATTACAACTTTTAGCTGCCGACGCCCCCTGTGCTCACTCACTGTCACTGCGGCTAAACACCCAAACAGAACGTGATCACTGCAGCCTCGCACTGGATTAGTCTGCTTGGATGAAGGCATAGTTAAAGTGGCTGTAACCAATTTCTTTCCATGTGTTTGAGCAAAATTAGTTTTGCCCCAGTACAGCTGCTCTTGGGGTCAAATTGAGATCTGTGTTTACTGTCTGCATCTCATTATGAAGCGTTTTATTGTCTGAGAATAAGGAGATGTGAAAATCCCCCATAAAGTGCATTGCAGTAAATAATTAACTTTAACTAAACTTTGCGCCACTGCCAACCATTTAAAATCATTATAAAATATAAAATAGTTCTGATTTTTATGTTTTTAAAAACTAGGTAAGGTACCAAATATAATACATGCATATAAAGATATATAGATACATATTCTTATTGGATCGTCGGGAGAACTTAACTATCGATTTTTGATTAATCATAAACATTTTTATATTAAAAGTATCATCATTATTACTATTACTTAGCTACACAAATAAACTCAACTTTACAACATATAAACCATAACCACTATAGAGCCATATCAGTCCGTTTGAGATTATAATGTCTTTAATGCAGCTTTGACACATTTGTTTATGTTTCACAGAAACAAAACTTAAAACCTCATGGTCCATTTGAATAAACTATAAGCAAAAAAACAGCTCTTTCCTTGTGCACTGATGCGGTTCAGCTTCTGTCAGACTAAAGGACACGACCCAGTGGAATATGAGTGTTCTGTCTGTGACAGAGGGATGTTGATGATGCTCATGGTGAGTCTGTTCTGTGCGTATATATATCGCTTTGGAGATGGTTCATGTTTTCAGAGATCATACATATGCATGTTTAGCACAACTCTTTATGTTGCAGTAACCTGGATACTGCGTATACATGCACCATGGCGAAACCAGGATACTGATGTGATACTGATACTGATGAAAACGCACTCATTGAGTGATTTCCAAGGAGGTGCCAGAGCCAAAACGTGGGACTGTGCGGCCGCAACTCCAGTGTTTGTGCTGTCAGACGCAGCCTCTTCTCCTTATGCTACGCTAAGCACAGCAACCTACATTTGGTTTGTCGATTAAAAATGAGATCGACAAAATTCTTAATGATCAGTTATCGATGCACTGCTCTTGTAAGACTTTACAGGCTCCACCTAAAAGCTCCACCAGAGCAGCAGAACTCTGAGCCTCCACATCCTCTCCATCTCCTCCTCACCAAGCAGTGGGGGAGATCATTTGTCTGTGTCATCATACTCTCTATCACATTTCTGTTGTCATCAAATTGTCAAAACTGATCTATTCAATCAGTGAAATAATCATTACTCTCTTGAACATTTGGTTGAAATCAGTTTTCATTGAAATGCTGATATGTGATTCTGCATAAGTGGTGTCTTGGTTGTTCACTTCTTAGCCTTTTATTAAATCTAAACTGTAAAATGTAAAAATGTTCGTTAGATGTTCAGATAGCTTTTGTATCTTGGCCCACTGATAGTTTGTTATTTGTTCTTCCCATCAAATGTCAGCGTTATCTGTTTAATAGGCAAATCACTTACTGTTTTTGTGGAAATATGCTTTTGAAACGATCACTGTTGAACCAGTACGATACTGACGCCACATGTGTTCCAACCTGTTTTGGTAGTTCACTTCTAAGCGATAGTACTAGCAAGTTTACTGAAATATTGTACACCAGAAGAGGAATTTCCACCTTGTGATGTCATGTAGCAGTAGTTTTCAAGTTAACAGTTAACAGTTTTATCTTTAGTTCAGTAGAGATTGGCAATTCCAGGGCTGAAATCATCCAAATGATTCTAGTGAAGATGTAACACAGTGGACAGTGAACTTGAAAACCTTCACCTGCTTATAGACAATTGCAGCCTACATATGTAAAACAATTTTTTTCTTTTAAAATTTAGTTGATGTGGCTTTTATTTAGTTGTTCTCAGTAGTCGGGAAATTACGGTCTATCTTGCTACGTTGACAGTTCACTAAGTGTTTCCATCTTTCCTTGAGAACCTAATCAGACCGTCCATTATCCTCCCTTTCTAACAAACCCTTTACCTTGAATGGCTCTTCTTAACCACTTCAAAACCCAACTTCTGTCATAGTTCTAATTTAGGGTCCCGGCCTTTTAACGCAACAAGTGCCCTCTCTAGCACATTCTTGCATGCTTCCAGACCACATTTAGACCCAGTGTTATAGATCAGTCCTTTAAATATTAATCTAAAACCTTTCCCGCTCCACTCCATCATAACAATCCATTATCGAACATCCGCAGACCACTTTGAGATCCTTCATTTACTCAGCTGCCATGAAAAACAATTACTGGAAAACTACCTGTGTACATTACCGCCGGAAAATATTGAATTTGTTTAGTAATTTGACTCCGTAACATTGCTTTTACTAATTACCCAGAAATATAATGAACAAAATGATGCGATATTAATGATTTCGATTGGACAGTCTATTCATTTAACGTGATTCCAAAGTGGTTTCGCGCTGATGAGGTCGGGACAAAATGAATTGCAAATACTGTAGACATGACGATTTATCTGTCTGGCTTGTATTACTTTGCTTTCGAGTCATTTCTCTTGTGGTAACAGGGATTTTAACATTGCGCAATCAAATTCTAACCTTTTCAGTGAAGTACCATTATCTTACTTTATGACGGTGGGTTTAAAGTTACCTTCTCCATTAAAATGTGGTATGGTCTTGTACAGTAAGTAGCAGTTAGATTTGATGGCTAATTACTTCATATTGCTCCATTCTTTCTCTGATAAAGCTGGACTCTAGAGACCAAATGGTATTTCGGCGGGACTCCTGAGACTGATCGTAATGTTTAAAGCAAAAATGTGGAATATTTTAACTTGAAGAGATTTTCTAAAGGCTGGTTAATGTCAGTATACGAGAGATGAGGTGATTAAGGTGATTTTCAGGATTTTACAGGTGCACTGTGTAATATTTCTACAGGAGGGTCCACCACTTGCTTGTCTTCATGGAAATCTTATTATAATAATCCTTTATTATTAGTCTGTTTACATCTCCAAAGCTCAAAATGCTCTGTTCCACCTTGTGATGTCATGAAGCCATAGTTTTCAAGTTAACAGATACTTTTTACCTTGAGTTCAGTAGAGACTGGCAGTTCCAAAGTGGAACAGAGTGTTTTCTGTTTGAAAGAAGAATTCAACCTAAATATGAAGTGTCAAACTTGTGAACGAAACAAAACACAACTCCAGATGTTTGTGATGAGGAAACAACAGTGATCAGAAAATAGCCTAATATGGGCTATGTTTATATGATGACAGTTGGAACAGAACAGCGTCTTCACTTTTTACTCTGTGTTTAGACAAATGTTTTCTAGAGGAAATCTGCGTGCATACAGTAATGCAAAAGTGTGTGGAATTCGATTGGATATGCATGCCAGGTTTTTGTGTATGTGTGTGTGTATGTATGTATGTGTATGTGTCTGTGTATGTGTCTGTGCATGTATGTGTATGTGTATGTGTATGTGTATGTGTATGTGTATGTGTGTGTATGTATGTATGTGTATGTGTATGTGTGTGTGTGTGTGTGTGTATGTGTATGTGTGTGTGTGTGTGTGTGTGTGTATGTGTATGTGTATGTGTCTGTATGTGTATGTGTATGTATGTATGTGTGTGTGTATGTATGTATGTGTCTGTGTATGTGTCTGTGTATGTGTATGTGTATGTGTGTGTGTATGTGTATGTATGTGTGTGTGTGTGTGTATGTGTATGTGTATGTATGTATGTATGTATGTATGTATGTATGTATGTGTGTATGTGTATGTGTATGTATGTATGTATGTATGTATGTATGTGTGTATGTGTATGTATGTATGTGTGTATGTGTATGTGTCTGTGTATGTGTATGTATGTATGTGTATGTGTATGTGTATGTGTATGTGTATGTATGTGACATAAATGCATAAATGCAAGTGAGAAGATGACCAGAGTTTCGTGTCTTGGGCAGTGTAGATGGAAACTCTACGGTGGAGCGTATTCAACTTTTCCACTCTGGAGGGTGGTTTCAGATTTTTGTGTTTTTAAGCCCCAAAACAGCATTGCCGTTGCAAGATTTCTCGTGTAAACAGGCCCATGGGCCCTTTAAATCTTTAAGTAACTATATGCCAAGTAGACAATGATATAGATCATATACTTTTTTGCATCATGAGAAAACAATATCTATTCTCCAGATCTACACCAGGATCTTGGTCAGTTGCTCCTGATCAGTATGGTGACTCAGTGGTCAGTGTTCTCGCCTCACAGCAAGAAGGTCCTAGGTTTCATATCCTACAGGGGCCTGTGTGGAGTTTGCATGTTCTCCATGTGTCTCTTGGTCCTTTGATTTCTTCTGTAGCTCCAAATATTCAGGTCTATTGAGTATTACATGTTATATAGTCGTAGCAGCTCAAGCTATTTTTTCTTGACAACTTGGAGCACTTCTCTTTCTACTTTTACCAGGGTGAAGGATCAACTAATCTAACCATGACTTTCTAGCTATAAGGCAACTAAACATCCTTGTAACTTCTGATGTGAAAATCTTCTTCAGTGCCATTGCTTTCAGTGGTGCCTACACTGTGGCAGGGCTCTCCATTTTGTAGAACACTTCCATTTTATTCTTACTGTTGCAGAGTCTTAAAGGTTGCGAGAGAATTTTACACAGTTTTTGTGGATTCACAGATGCCCAGGTGTAATACTGCTCTTGATGCAAGCCAAGTGTTTGACCTTTGTAAAACACACTAGCATCTTGTCTGCAAAACGACTTGAGTTATTCGGGGAATACTCTCCCATACAACTCCATTCGGCATAGGCAACACTCACTGCTGAATAAAGGTTAGAAATTGGGCAGAGTTTCATTGCATAAAACTCTTGTATTTTCACTTCTTTGTCTAAATTTTGATGATTTTCAAGTTTTCAACCTTTTGACTGAGATTTAATGTTCAACATCGTCTGTGTTTTGATTGACTGTGCTATTGTTGCTGTTACTTTCATATTTACTCTAGGTTTTAATCTAATTATTTTGCACTATATATAAATTACCAGCAGATGGTGACTTTTGTTACAATTTCAGTCACTATTTCTTACTCTTTAAATTGTCTTTAATGTCTTAAAAACTTCAACTGTTCCCAAATATTTTTTCACTTTACTTTATATCTAAAACTTTTCACAACATTGACTTCTAAAAAACACATTCTTTTACACAGCATGCTGTCTTCTTCACAGCTGACACTGGTTGAACTGAGCAGTCATATATAAAAAGAAAACAGCAGGTGTTGCCAAACTTTGCAAGTTACTAGTTGGTCTTCTGCTTTATTTTAATGTCAATCACAAGTTTCCTTAGCTCTGATGAGGACAGATACATTCAAATGATTTAAACTCATAAATGTATAGTTTGTTTGGCTGTGAGAAACTGACTGACATTTGGTTGCAGTTCTTCCTGTGAATATCTCCAAAACCTATTGCCACACATTCACACAAGAGATGTGAAGTGTTTTGCCCAAGAACGCCTCTTTAAAGGTGCACTTACTTTTTAGCTGGGAGTCCATCACTTTTTTGTTTCTGTGGATATGTCATTGCTCTGCCTGGAATTTTCCTTATAGTATAACGTCAAACAGCTCTACTTTCCATTTATTAAATTACAGGTGGTTTTATAGCTCAAAAATACCTAGACATACTGGCATTTTGTCTGTGTGCGGGGTTGCCTCTCCACAGATCTGAACTGTAACTTGACCTGGTTTGGATGCCATGATGATAGAAACGTTTAATGAGATACTGTGAATAGGGGTGGGAAATATCTTGATATTTTAAATATATATCGATATTTTTTAAACTCGATATGGATTCTGACATATCGTATATATCAATATAATGCTTATATTTAATTCTGATTTTGCCGCTTCGCTTTTTTGCCTTCTCTGTGGTCGCCCCCGCCTCCCTGATTTTGCTGCTTGTGTCTCATTCACTCCTCACTACCGCCGTGAATGCTGAAAGTTGGTGCCAGTGAAAAGCTTCTAGCACCATGGAACTTTTCCACCATTTACAGACAAAACCATCAGCAGCACATCCTCTGTCACAGAGTGAACACTCATATTCCACTGAGTCGTGTTCTTTAGTCCGGAAGAAGCTGAACTGCATGAGCGGCACAGGGAGTGCGCAAATTAGCCATGCACTTTTAAGTTTTGTTTCTGTTAAACGTAAACACATGAGTGCAAAACTGTATTAAACACATTATAATCTCAAACGGGCTGATGTGGCTCTATAGTCATTATGTTTTATATGTTGTAAAGTTTATTTATGCTGAAGATTATAATCAATAATCTGCTGCAGTGTCACTTGTACAATAGTGTTTGGAAACGTTGGGTTTGATCTGCACTGTGGATTGTGGGATTAAACCTCAGAGCTTCTTAGCTGGTCAGGAACATGGGTCTGTTAGAATAAGGAACCTCTCGAGCTTCTTCTGTTAAAGGAGCTCATGGTTATCAGGCAGTTAACAGAGTTAATGCAAAAATGACCTTGAGTTGAGTTGTTTTATTTATGAATGAAAAGAAGGAAATATGTATTAGGCCTATTTCTTTTATTTTACAGTTAAATAATTATTTATCTAATCAGGGATTTTTTGTAATCTTAAATGTGGCAGAAGCACTTTTTTTCCAATATGAACTGCCTACCTCTTTTACTTCAATAAAAAAAGACCTTGTAGAATTTGGTATATTTGTTTTTGCAGGAATTATTTTTATTTATTTTTTTTTGGGGGGGGGGTATTTTTCCTGTACACATATCTATATATATCTATACATATCTATCTATACATATCTATCTATCTATCTATCTATCTATCTATATATATATATATATATATATATATATATATATATATATATATATATATATATATATATATATATATATAATATATATTATATATATATATCATATATTGAGATATATTTTTTACTCCATATCGCCCAGCCCTAACTGTGAATCTTTCTAAAAAAAAAAAAACAACATCTCCATGGACAAATGCAGGTGGCGGACCCTGCCCCAGAAAAGTTGCATAATGCTTCTTTAAGTCTTGCCTAACCACTGTACATAAACTAGGACTCGTTCCTCACACATGCTGCATCACTTGTGTGCAATAACAAAACGCTGAGCAGTCATTTTGTGCCGTTTTGGTGAAAGAGGAACGCGGTCTGGTCAGTGTAGCATGACTCTTCCCCTCTGTCTCTGTCTGGGAGCTTTGTACACAGTGACCTACATTTTCCACTCGCTACAAAAGATGGCTAACGTGCATCTGCTTGCACTAACTCTGCTTGGTTAGCATAAATTAAGGTTTTGGCAAAGTCAGGTTCAGAATTGGCCCAGGATACAGATACAGCAGAGCATGGCCTAGTTTTTTGGTGACTGGGTAATGTCGTGGAGGTACTGGTATTTTTAAATGTGCAGGTTCAGTCTCAGCAGATTTGAGTCTTGGAATAAGTTTGCTGTGCTGGCAAAGGGCCTGTAGCATCTTTCTGTGTGGGTTATGATTACATATACAGTGGTTAGCCAGCTGGTATTATTAGCAGGTCTGAAGAAAGACAGATATAGCATTTTACTTTAGTGTTATTGGCACTAATTCTGTGGATTAAAGCATTATGAATGTATTTGAGAGAGTACAGCTTTGGGGAAGTATTACCATTTTATCCTGATATTTATCAAGATAAAGAAATAGCCTACAATTCATTATATTTAGTTAAATGTAACTTTTTTCCTAAAGCTGGAATGTTGCTCAATGTGATATCTTGATTTTTTTTTTAATTACAACACCTTTTATTGCTGAAAAATGGAGATGGGGAGAGAGACGTTTAATGCCAGAATGGGGAAATTCTAGTCAAAGAAATATCATCTCCATTGTGACTGGGGCTGGGTACCATTAAGAAGTACACATAGGCCACGAGACAATACATATCTCAATATAGTGCACTTTTGGTTCGATACGATATATTTCAAATCGATTCAATACAGTTCAGTAAAAAATAATGACTAAACCGTGGGTGTGATACTAAAAGTCTTTGTTAAACCACTTCTTGTGCAAAGTTCATATGAAACACAAACATTTTACTCATCCAAACAGTGAAAATGTCAAATGTCTTGCATAAAAGAGTTTCCTTCCTCTGAACAAACAACAAACTGTAGCTCTGTAACAAAATAAAACCAAAAAATATAAATAAAATAATATACCAAAAAATACACTTGCTGATATATCGATACAGCAGCCCACAATATCGATACTGTATCATCACATGAAACAATACAATATATTGATATTACTGCACACTCCTAATACTGACAATCAGGTGGCTGATCCTTTAAGTCATAAATCAAATACCGGCTCGAGGGTCCCATTCTCTCAGCGGGAGCATCCCCCTCCTCCGTCTGGGAGCCTCTTTCTCTTGGGTGGCACATGGGTAATTGCTGTGCCCCAGAGAGGGGGGACGTTCTTACTGGCCTTTTGTAGGCGACGTCCCACACTGTGATGTATTGAGTTAGAAAGTCAGCATTCTAGCTTCGTAAAATCTGTATATGTAACTGTTGATTTGGGAAGAAATATGACCATGAACAGAATTTGTAAACATCGCAACACAAGAAACTTAGAAAGCTACAGAATTTGTCCAAAAATCATTCAGAATCACTTTAAGGAAGGTCTTACATGTTTCAGTGAAATACATAGTTAAGATAAAATCCTGAAATGGCACTCACTCTTCCTCACAAGAGGTGATTAAGTGATTAATGAAATTGACAGATTATACATTAAAGTGTGTGTCTCACTTGTGGACTATTCCTAAGGAGTAATTTGACACACTGTATTTACTCTATGTGTGTGTGTTTGAGACCATGTATGTATGAATTAATGTGTACAATATGTATGTATTGAATGTACAGTCAACCAGTTTGACCCGATTAGTTTCATAAACGGTACAATTCAGTGGGACTTTCCAGCTTGGAGACCTTACAGTCGGGGACTTTCTAGCTGGTTCCCCATAAGTCTATTATGACTGAAAGTGCAGCAACAAGTTCCTTAACTCAACACTATCACACTGTCTATTTCAAGGGTGCCCAAAGTTTTTCCCTCTGCAGGCCACAATGAATACACATTAGCGGATAACTGCCAAAACTAATGACAGTTTACACATAAAACTGTTCTTCTGCAAAATGTATGATTTTACAGATTAGGAAATAGACAGGATTGGCCTCCTTCCATATCTTAACTGTCTTTTCAGTACAACAATGAATCAAAATAGATACATCTTAAAATCTCAGCGTATCCTTTGGCCACCTTTGATGCTATCATTGAGGAGAAAAAAGAGTGTAGTGTTTGACCATATAGCTTTAAGTTTCGCTGACACATGTAACTGCCAGTTCTACAATGTCAAGAAGAAAGTTTTAAATGTAAAAATAAAAACCGCAACTGTGTCAAGATTAGGCCTATTTAAAGCCAACTCTGTCCTTTTCGCTGTATCCGTCCCTTAAATAGCTGAATGGGGATGTTTAACTCTGTGCGGTGACGACTGGCCTCAAATGGTTTGTGGCTTCGCTAAAATGGAAAAGCAAACACGGATGCCCTTTGTAAGTGCTGTAGACTTTTGCAAATATAAAACCCTCTTGTATTTGGACCCAACACAGGAATCAATAGCCTCCATTCTCCCCTGCATCTGTATCTCTCTCTCTCGTCTTCCTTGATCCCGGGAGTGACTTCCTTGTTGCCGATAATGGCACGTTGGGCTCATTCTGACGGCTCTTGTATTTGCTCGTATCAACATCAAAGCGGGTCCGTATGCTCCGCTGGGGAACGGGCTTTACGCCTCTGACTGATCTGCCTGGTTCAGACGAGCGCTGCCCTGCTCGTGTCCATCCCTCATCGACGCACAAACGCACACAAAACACACACAAAACTCACACACAGCAAATGATGTACATGTTTACAAATATACAGTATACGGGATTCAAGATGCGTGGTATTCATACGGTATTTGTTGGGCTTTTGTTGCAGTGATCAATTGAAGAGAGGATAAACTGAGTAATACCCATGACATTATACTTAGGCTATTCAAATAACTCTATTGTTGTGTACTGGTTATCGAGAAACTGAACAAAACTAACAAGACTGAATAAATACATAAATTTCATTCACCCCTTATGAAATATATGTTAAAGATTGAAAGATTTTTTTTCATTTAAATAATCACGTGGAGGCTACAATTCCTGAAGTCTTAAATTCTTATTTTGTCAGCAATCACAAACAGATGGGGGCATTTATTGTCAGAATATTTGATTAGGCCCCTCAACAATACACAATACACTTCTTACTTTACAATAAATCTTGTTTTTACTCATAAATATGTGTGTGTTATTTTGCTGTAGGTGTTCTGATTCTTGATATTTTGTTATTCTATATTCTTCGGAGAACCCTACTCACATTTAGTCCATCAAAATGTACGCAGAGGTCTCTACAGCAAATATTTGGTAATAACTAGTAAAGACTGCAGTGAAGGATCAAATTGATTATCACTGGGATTATTAAAGGTTCCATGTTACACTATATTCTGATCTATGTTGTTATGTTTCCTCATTACAAACATACCTGAAGTTGTTTTTTGTTTCACCCACTCATAGACTGTATAAAAGATGTGGACTAAACGAGTGTGATGTCACCCATAGTGTTTAGCTCATAGACTGTATATATAAGTGGACGTTGAGTGCCAAATAGGAAGTTGGCCAGGAGGCTCTTCCGGCTCCTTTTGACTCTGGCTCCAATTGACTTATGTTAGGATCTTGTCGTCCCTCTCTCTGTAACTGCTGCGGTGAACCTCGTCATTTTGGTCTTAAAATGTTTGTATTAACCCACTCTGCATGATCCTGAATTTTTTTTCCGCTATTTTGTTCATCAAAGTTCGCTCCTGTAACCGTTAGCGTCGTGAGCCTCATTTGAGTGGCACTGAACGCTGTGGGTGATGTCACACTCGCTTAGTCCACTTCTTTTATACAGTCTAACCCTTATAAAAGCGAATTTGCAGCTAGGCTTCATATTTGGAAATCTGAAAATGAGTATCATAGCAACCACAAGAGCCAATCATGATTCAGGTCATTAAATGTGCCCACCCTTCTCACTCAAAAGTGGGAAGGAGGCTTACTAAGCAAAGAAAAGCATTAGCTGTCAATCAAACCTGTTGCTAACGTGACCTTGGGGAATGAAGGAGAAAGGAGCCACAAGATTCCAATGTAAGTCAATGGGAGCCAAAGTCAGAAGGAGCCAGAAGAGCCCCCTGGCGCATTTCCTATTTGCAACGCTTCGGCTAGTACATTAGTTATGTCCAGTCATATACGGTCTGTGGTCCCACCTTGTGATGTCATAAGGTAAAACAGGAAGTGCTCCACTGTATTTTTAAACCACATACACCTTCACTAGAATCATTTGGATGATTTAGCTCTACTGAATTAAAAATAAAATGTTGCTGTTAACTTGAAATCTACTGATTCATGACATCACAAGGTGGAACGGAGCTTTTGAGCTGTGGAGAAGTTGGAGACTAATAATAAAAGGTTACTTAAGCATGCATGAAAGAAACAAAACACAACTCCAGGTATGTTTTTAATGAGGTGACAACACTATAACATGACTTGAAGCTCACAGGATCAATTTGGTGTAATGTAGGGCCTTTCACTACAAGAGAAATTTCAGTCTACTTAAAATATTCCTATATCATAGAATGAATTTCCTGGAGTGAGTCGACACAGCCAAATCATTAAAGTTTCTGGAGCCTCAATCCCAGTTCTAACCACGCATGTTCCGTACTTATCGTGTGCTGTGGTTTGTTCCATTTGCCTCCAGTGAGCACGCTCCATTGGCCTAATAACACTCCGGGTCCATTCTTTCATTTCATGCACACACATTAACACACTGGGGTAGACTCGCCGACCACAATGGCATTAGATCAATTACCGATTGGACGACGGGGGCCTCTCCTCAGAAGTCCTCCTCTCCAGTCTCCTCGTAATTGGCCCCTAATCTCTGCTTTCCACTCGGCTTTTTCTTTTCCTAGACAGTGGCTTCCCTCTGTCAGAGTACTGTGTGGAGAGCACTAAAACTGTGCTTGCAGGTCAATAGGGGAGAATGAGAAATTGAGAGTTACTTAGAAAAAAAAAAAAAAACAGACATGTAAAACAATCTGGTGAGGTCTGCAATTTACTTTTTCCACAACAGTATTTTAAACGTTTTTTTTTTAACTCTTAAATCTTAAAGGTGCACTGTGTAACGTTTCTGGTGGAGGATCCATCAAATGATTTTCTCAGTGAGCATGTTATTGCTTTGTCTGAAATTTGGAGTCACAGTATGGCATTAAACCAGACCAAGTTACAGATCTGTGGATAGTAGGGATTAGGGTTGTCATGATAACCGAAAAAATGTATCACCGCGATACTAAGAGGCCCATTGCGGTGCATGCTGGGCCTCCGCCATCACCGCACATGACCAGCATGACCCAACCCAGAGTCCTGCACGGGTACATTTTTAGAGACCCGCACCTGCCTGAACCTGTTAACATTCCACTCGTTACACGCCCATGCCTGTGATAAATCACCCACAAATTAAAAGCATTCTAACTGAAGCATCCATCAGAATAGGTATACAAATTGAAAAGTTACGATTTCAAGAATTGCAATCACGAAATGAAATGAAACGGTTAAGCTTTCTTCATTACAGATATGAATTCACAGATGCAACTCGACTGTCATCATGTCACAGGCATATTTACTGACCAGAAGAAACACTGATCGAGATGCTGCACATGCCAAGGACTAAACCAGGACTAAACCAGGACTAAACCAGGACTAAACCAGGACTAACCTAGGAACTGAAATCATCCTGTCGGGATTCAGAAAGGCTGGAATAATTCTAATTAGTACTGATGCAGAGTCTGACGACAGCTACGCTCCGTTTACCTCTGGAGATCATGGAGTTGCTCAGAAGTGACACAGAGGATGATGAATTCAATGGATTTAGTGATCTGGAGTGAGACTGAGAGTTTGGTAAACTTGTTTTGTTCTGTTGTTTATGCTATAGTTTATCTGAAGAACTGTTCATATGTTACATTAACAGCCTGTTGTTCTCTATTGTATTGTTCTTACTCTAACTTGCCTTTCAAGATGAAATGTCGGGTCCTGGTCTCTGATTTTATAAACTAAATTTCCCGAAAAAAGTCCAACTTATAATCCGGTCTGAAAAATTTACCACACCAAAATTGTGTATGCTGGTATTATGGGCCAACCTGCAGTTTTATAAAAGTGAAACTGGGACTAAGTGGAAGAAACTCACAGTCTGATCAGGGAATTGAACTTAGGACCTCCCTTGCTAAAAAAGTAAATTAAAAACATGAATTCTCACATTGATCCTATGGGCAATTTCTTTCACTCAATATATTCTTTATATTTGATACTTAGACATTGTTTGCATTGTTGAGAAGACGCCACTCACACATAGGCCATCAAAAACTATGCCATGGTCTTTAGTTCTTTAGATCTTTCACATATTTTTCAACTGGCCACCTTTTCACAGATCTGACCTGTAACTTGTCTTGTTGTTATGTCACCCTCTTGACTCTACGGTAACAGAGACTACTATAACTATAAGGGTCGGACAATTCACCAGAAAGGTTACACCATGCACCTTTAATCCCTCTGTGTTTTTCCTGTGTTCCATCCACCCCCCACTCCTCCTCCTTCAGCATCTCTTGACACCACTCCTAATTACTCCACACACTGGGGCCATTAGCACAGCCTCTTAACCCTCCTCTCTTTATCCATTCATCCTCCTCTCCTCTGTATCTCCCCATCTCCGCCCTCCTCCTCTCCTCTTCCTGCTCCCTTGGTCAGAAGTGGTATTGTGCTTTGGTTTGGGGACAGAGTGGTGTATGGAGGGGTCATGGAGGAGCTCAGAAAAGGTCAGAGAGATACAGGGCCCTGAGTGAGTTGTTTGGGGTCAGGGCTGTCTGAGCAGAGACGCACTTAACGCTCAAAAGGCCCAAAAGCATTAGACCAGACGAAGGCAGTGTGACAGGTCTGCTATGGGCGCTTCAAGGGGAAAGAGAGGTACAAAGAAGGAAAAAAAGAAAATAGAGGTTTTTAGTCTGTAAAGTTCAACAGTCCTGCATCGTCTGTTTCTGGAAGTAAAATATTTCTTATAAACAATATTTTAAAATGTATTTTAATCCTGAGTAACTTTTCTGGTGGAGTGCCTGCCGCCTGCTTGCTTCTACAGAGGTGTTATTTTTGCCTAGTATGTTTCCTGGTATGGCCTATCTACATATCTACAGTATATTGAGACGAGCACATGGCATGTCCAGTCCAAGTTTCAGGTTAGATCTATGGAGAGCCGAATCAACTCCCAAGAATGCATGTGTTTAGGGATGCACCAACACCACTTTTTTGAAAACCGATAAGAGTACGAGTATGATCATTTCTGTACTTGCCGATACTGAGTACTGATACGATACTTTAACCGCCACCCCCATGAACATACACTGAGTGCGTTTACATACACATCAGTATCCCAGTTATTATCCATATACATGGGCACTGAGAAATAGAGATACTGATGTCCCTGTATACATGATCAAATGTAGTATCCCGGTTTCTTGACATAATCTTACAAATGTTGTGCATTTCAGAGATCATACAGGTGCAGGTCTTACGTGCACATGACATATGTGTGCAGGTCGTACGTGTGCAGGTCGTACGTGTGCAGGTCTTACGTGTACAGGTTGTATGTGTGCAGGTCGTACGTGTGCAGGTCGTACGTGTACAGGTTGTATGTGTGCAGATAGTATACAGTATGTGCAGCACATCTCTTTATTTAACAGTCATTTCATTCATGTACACTCACTTTATGTTGACTACTGTTTTGATGAAAAGACTGAAAGGTGTAAATAATTCTCACAAGACTCACGCAGCACTGGAGATGGTGTGCTTGTTGTATTCTTGTTTTCTTGGACTTTTGACTGTACTTCCTGCCTGCTGGTTAAGAGGATATGGATCCACCTAAAGCAACAATAGCTCTTTCACCTCACTGCTCCTTTGTCCTCCTATTGGAAATTCAGAAGAATTTCCCAGCTATGGGAGACTAGCTTATTCAGGATACTGAACCGGGATACTGCGTAATGTGTTGTGCAATAGTGGTATCAGTGTGTGGTACTGACAAATGTTTAACGAGTACAAGTATAGTAAGGAAATATTGGGCCGATACTCTATACCAGTTTCGGTATTGGTGCAGCCCTACATGTGTTTCAGAGTATTTTTGAGCAACAAAACCACCCCACATGAAATTGATAAGAGATAAACATGTTCAGTGGCATACTGTGAAACATTCAAGACAAAGCCATAACATCTCCATGGAAAAGAGCAGGCAGCAGACCTTCCAACAGAAAACTTTCATCGTTCAGAGTGGACTTTGACGTGGGCAGGACTAGAAAACAGAGTGATTGGGTGAGAGAAATCAAACTTTATACATAGATCCAGCGAAAAGAGAGAAAAGAACACACATCTTTCCCATCCGCACATGCACAAAGCACTTCTTTCTGCACATTTAAACACAAAAAATAGCCTGTATTTCTTCTAAAATATGTTTCTTTTGGTTCGTTGGTGCTTCACCTTTAGCTCCCACCCAAACCACAGTGCTGCTCTGTGATTGGTCAAAACAACTGTGTGGTCCAAGCCCAATACAACACCAGGAGCTTGACCTGATGGATTCTTGTGAGTTTATGAACTGACAAACATAGTAATATAGTGAGAATGGCCATGTTAAAGGGATAGCAAGAGAAGTGGGTGAAAAATGTACTACAAATGTAAACATACTACTAATATCGTTTAATCTAAATAATTCATCCTTAAAAAAGAAGACAGTAGGACAGTAAAACTACAAAATTATGGCTTGTTCTATTACAAAAGATTTGAAATAAATGTGTACTAATATGGAATGTATGGACTAGTGAGTGCATTTAACAGGAAAGTGTCCTAAATGTGTACATTAAGGTAGCTCCAGTAACCTCCACTGCAGTATGGAGTCTGAACCATAATAGCATTAACCTTATTGACCTCCAGGCCCCAGCAGTCATAACTTACACTCTCACTGGAGACACGCCATCTAATGCAATGAGCTAATTACACATGGGAACCAACAGGCGTTTTAGCTTAAGTAGTGGTAGCTGAGTGGTTCAATATTGTAACGTAAACACAATGACATTTTCAATATTTACCCAAGAGTCAACATGGGTGTAACTTCTGCTCTAAAAACAGCTGTCCACACGAGCAGCATTTCAGCCACGTTGGACCAAAAACCACAAAAACACCAAACTGGGCCAAAACCGCTCCGAGCTTGGCTGGACATGCAGAGGTGGATTCTGGGAGAAGAGTTACAACCATGAGCTCCCCTTGTGACAGCGCAGCTCAAACCGTGAAGCCCGTTTGCCTGTAGATATTGCAAAACTGTTTTCCCCGTAGTAAATTGGAGTGTATTGTGGTTGTCATGCTGATTTGACTTACGTTTAGCTCAAAATAACACGCAACTCTTTCTATTGTTTTCGGCTTGGAAGGCTAACGGAAAACAGACTGCTTTGTAACATAATATGGATAAACTTACTGCATAATTTGCTTGTAAAATTAGTCTACAACCTGCAACAAATCTAAAACTTTATACTTTGTCACGCTAGTTATTAAAGCTGCATTGTGTAACTTTTCTGGTGGAGGGTCCTTCACCTGCTTGTTTCTATGGATATGTCACTGCTCTGCTTGGAATGTTCCACAGTATGACATTAAACAGCTCTACCTTACCTTTATTCAATTACAAGTGGTTTTATAGCTCAAAAATATCGGTATTTTGACTGAACATGGAGTCGCCTCTCCACAGATCTGACCTGTAACTTGGTCTGGTTTGGTCTCCTTGAAGATAGAAAGTTTTTTTGTGGAACATTCCAGACAAGATAAGAAAATCTGATGACTACAATGTACCTTTCATTCCGGGATTTGCAATACTCAAAATTTTAATTAAACTCTAAATATTATCTGTCCAAAGTATTACAGTTTAATCCAACAGGTGGGAATGAAATAAATCATTACTTTCTATACCTGTATTTGGAGAGAATCATTCAGATCTATCCATGGGTTTCAGAATAATGAAATATTAGGGCCATTGCCATAACAATTAACAAGTCAAACACAATACTAACTAGAAGCTGAAAGTCATGAATTCTTAAATTTGGTGAAACAACTAAAATAAACTTCATTGTCTCTGTGAGTGGAATATTAAGTAGGATTAGAAATACAAAGTCTGGAAAACCAGATCCCATAACTGTACTGTGTGTTAGGGGAGCTCGTCTATTCTTGAGTTTCAGGAAGATGTGAATGATTTTGAGAGGATTTTTGCACATTGAAATGATATTAAATTTTGTTTAGGGATGTAACAATAACCAAAATATCGTGATATCGTATTGTCAAAGTTCTCACAATAATATGGTGGACCATCACAATATATCGAATTACAAGTCTCTTTGCTTAAATTAAGAGTTATGGTGCAGCAATAGCTAAAAAAATAAAAATAAAAAAAAAGACAGAGGGAACTACATAGACCATAATCCTTTGCTCCAGTTCAGTGTAGACGACAAGAAGAAATAACAGTTCTAACACTTTAAGTCTTAGTTCTTTGGATTTAGTCTTGTCAAGGCAATTTAAAAGGAAAAAAAGTAGCATAGTAACAGTTTTGTTACCTTCCAAAAAATATCACAATAAATATCGTTCCATGAGATGTATATCGTGAAAATATCGTACTGAGAGATTTGGATATTGTTACATCCCTGATTGTGAGCCTCCCCACCATATTGTGAGCTTTCCCACAATATTGCAATATTCATACCGTGACATTATCGTATCGTGAGACTTGGATATTGTTACACCCCTAATTTTGATATGGATTTTGGTATCGCTATAACAACTGCACTGCAAGAAGTAATATCTAGTAATACAGTTCAAATTTCTCAAATAAAGATTTGACTTAACAAGTAAAATGATCTACCAGTAGAATAAAGGCCGCCACACACTACAGGATTTTTCAGTCTTAAACGATTTTTTGTGACAAAAAGCGCACACCACAGACACGAAGATAATCTTATGAAACTTAAAATCTCTGATTGCAACAACTGCAGCGGGATATGGCTGCGGACCACAGGCTCCAAAGTTGTGAGCACCTTGTGTCAGCTGTTTTCTGTCTACAGTAAAACTACTCGCTTTGAGACTATTAAGTGTTCAAAAGATCAGAGCACTGCACTTCTAGTTTGGATACAAGTCAAGACTGTGTTATTATTATTTGTGATATGTGGTGTATTTGTGAGTCTCAATTGCTAATCTGATGTTTCACCTCGATCCGTGCGCTGTGTGGATGTAAACAAACACACGTGAGAAACTACTCTGGCCTTTTTACTTTTAAAGGATGCTTCAAACTGGATTCATAGCACGGTTTTGTGGACTGGATTGGAGAGGTGAGTAATAAAGTCTGTCACTCCGTCTGTCCCTGACGCTCTGTTTTATTGGCTGTTACTGTAGTGTTGTTGATGTTTAGTGGTTGATGTTTGGTGTCAGCGGGTTCAAAATTGCACACGAAGACACAAAGTCAAGTCACGCCTTCCCAAGCTCAGGGAGAAGCAAATCACAGCCGAAATCAGGCAAATTCTCCTGTAGTGTGTGGGGGCCTTAAGACTTTCTTTCTTGATTCAAACAACATAAGATTTATTTTTTTTTGGTTTGCTTCAAGTTGAGTTTTGTGTGTGTGTTTGTGTTTGTGTGTTTAATGTAACCAGATGCATTTTCATATTTTAAGTACCAAAAGTCAAATTTTACATGTGAAATTTACTCAAATCAAATTGACATTTTCTTAATTCAAGTCGTTTTAACATGGAAAGATTCTAACTATGTCATCATGCCAAATCCTTCAAATCAGGAAAGAATATTTACGCCTGAAACCCTTGAGTAGCCGTATCACACTTTGCATTGGCTGCAGCATAGGCTCGCTGTCTGGAGTCTTGTGCTTTGAAATCACTTGGCAAAAAATAAAAAAAATAAAATTACTTAGCATGTATTTCTTGAGTCGTGTGCGTAGGAGAGAGAGGAGCAGCCCGATGTATGTCAAACTCCCACGCAGTCTGCCTTGGGGAGGATCAGACTCACGGTGCCAAAATGTTTGTCTGATTCGAAATAAAAAGACAGATTTTCAAGCCAGAAGTGTGCAGGGGCGTTTCAATTTGACAGAGACGTTAGACATCCACTCCTACCATGCTTTTAAATAGGCCGCTGACGTGCTAGAGCTAGTGGAGTGCTTTTGCTGCCATCACCATGTGCGCTTGGGGTCTCAAACATGATTCAAATTTGTGAAGGGTCTGTAAGCACTAGGATAATAATACTACAGCTTATTATGTCCATTGGAACTCAGAGACATGACCAGGGTCCAGGGCCAAGAAAATATGTTTTTGTACAGTATTTGTGGGTTTCATCTTTATGTTACAGGCAACATTTTGAGGACATTTCACCATTCACCACTGGGCAGCGCGGTGGAGCTTGTCTGACCAGCCAGTCCTGTCTACTGTTTGAATACAGAACCACTGGACCACAGAGCGTGAAAAACCTGTCAAAACTTCAGATGATCCAACCACAGCTGCTAATTTATAGCACGTGTCTCTAAAATGCGGAAGACATCTTGTCTCGAAAACACGTTACATCCATCCATCCATATACCCTTTCCACGCACACTTCCTCTAGGCCAGCCGAGACACAGCGAGAGACATAATCCCTCCAGCGTGTCCTGGGTCTTCCCTGGGGCCTCCTTCCGGTGGGACATGCTGAAACACCTCCCAAGGGAGGCGACCAGGAGCTCAGCTGGCTCCTCTCAACGTGAAGGAGCAGCGGCTCTACTCCGAGTTCCTCCCGTGTGATTGAGCTCCTCACCCTCTCTCTAAGGAAGCACCCAGCCGCCTTGTGGAGGAAACTCATTTCGGCTGCTTATATCCACGATCTTGTTCTTCCGGTCATTACCCAAAGCTCACACATTACATTCAGAACTAAATATATAACTTCTTTTACATGAAATAAGTAATAGTATGGTGCTTTTTAAAATTTTAAATAAAAAAATAATAATCTGTGCTGTTTCTCTGTCCTTTTTTATGTGTATGCAGCTGTGTTTATTTTTGATGCAAACAGAGCATGCTTCTCTCTGATTGGTTAATCCAGCTGTCAATCACTCCCTCTGGAATCAGGGAGAACAGGATACAGCTCCAGATCCACTTGTCTTTGTAAAATTGTATCAAAGCGTGTGGTTCCTGCTGACTGGGTAACGGGTTTGACTCCCTGGTGACTTGGGGCCTTCCTGTTTAGGCTCCATGAATATTCAAAAGATATAATATGTCATTTTGAATTGTTAATTTATATGGCAACATGGCTAGTTTCAATCACTTAGAGACCCATGGAGAGTCTTGCTTCGAAGGCTGATAATCACCATAACCATGTTCATTAACAGCTAATTTTACTTTGCAGCTGATGCCATCAACATTCCCTGGAGGTGTGATGCTAACAGAAGGCACCGCTCGATCTGAAGTTCTGTTACTCAAGTTAGACTCTAATCTGAGCTTTACCACAAGAGAAAACAGCCTTAGCTGGAACTACAACAGCTGAGCTGATTTGTGTTTTTAAACAAGTCTCAGTCCAATGAGGTTCATTTGGTCTTCCGATAATTTATGTTATAAGGTTCTTTTTTCAGACCAAGAGTTTGTTTTCATACCTGACAGTTTCGACCGTCTTCCTCAGAGTGGCAGAATGAGCAGTCAAAACTGTCAGGTATAAAAACAAACTCTTGGACTGAAAAAAGAACCTTATAACTTAAACAACTCTCTCACACGTAAAATTACAGTCACAAGTAGTTACTTAGTTTTTTAGTTAGTCTCTCTCACCTTGAAAATCACCTAAACAAGACCCTCGTATTGATCACAAGCTCCTGAAAATGTGCTGTTTAAATACATTTGGTATTTTTCTTGTTTTCAGACTGTCTGGAAAAAAAAATAAAAATTGGCAGTGTTTGCTAATGTGTGCCTTGTGTCACCATGGTAACTACCCCCAGCGTGTTTTCAATAGACTGTATTACCCTGAAGTAACATCACACAACCGCAATCAGATTTTATTACAAATACTGGGAAAAGCTTTTACTGATTTTGAGTTCAGACAATTTAAATCATCCTCCTCCAGCCAATTTATGTCAAGATGCAAATTTTCTTGGACTTTCTTCATTGAAAAGCCAGCCCTCTCCTCATAAACATTCTGTCCAGCCTCAGCCCCGTGTCTCTGTGTGTGTGGCGTCTGTGTGGACCTCTCCAAACTGCTGTCCATCGCTCCATCAGTAGCGGAGCTCGTGGTCATTCAGTCCGTCACGCTGCAGATTTATTCGAGCGCCTTATGTTTGATGGCTTTATAAAGGCAGATGAAAGTGGTCTGGACTGCTCAAATAGATAGACAGAGGAGTTAGAACAGGAAATGGAATAAAAGAACGAGGGAGGAGCTATTCACGCTGTGTCATTAACCGAGTGCTGCGTTTCATCTGCCACTAATGAAAATGGACAATTACTTTGGTGGGTTTGGTAATCCCACGGCATGAAAGATGGAATAATAAGGAAATATGTTTTATAAAATTGGCACAGCTGACAGGAAAAGTTTTCAGATGGTAAATCCAGATTGACCCCATATGCACCCAAACACTGCCCCCTCCCCAATATGAACAGGTGGAAGCATGTATTACATAGTTCAGAGAAAAATATTGCAAATGAAATGAAAAGTGAAAGTAATACAGAAAATCAACATGTCAAATAAACCCACGTTTATGATTATGGAAAGTCAACTGTTCTTTCTTTCAATTAGGGCTGAACAATTTATCATTTTGAACTTAAACTCGTGATCTCAGACAACATGTCTGAGTCAAAGCCTTGTTTTTTTGCCGTGCTCCTAAAGCCCAGTTTATTTATTTCTGCACTGAGGTCTATGCAAGTAATTCACTGCCACAATGCAAGGAGGCAAGGATTTAAACCTGGCCTTCATGTAAAGTTTAACACGGACCATTCTCCAACATGATAGAAGCACAGAACAGACTCACCATCATCAAAAAGAACACCATATTCCACAGAGTCATGTTTTTAGCCAACAGAAGCTGACCCGATCAGCACACAAAGAAAGAGCTGTTTTCTTTTCAGCGCTTATAGTCTATGCAAATGAGCCATGTGGTTTTAAGTTTTGTCTCTGTAAAACATAAACAAATGTGCGCAAAGCTGCATTAAACACATTATTACTCAATGTACACTGAAAGAAAGAAAAGCGGAGTACAGGGAATGAAGGACAAGAAATGTATGTGGAGTGGTGGTAGGGGACCCCTACTGTCTACACCGTTTTGATGCATAGTTAGAAAATTTCACATCAGTCGACGCAGATGGTCTGCATAGGGGGTTCACGTCGACGCAGACTCTGGATCATGAAGCAGATGATTTGACACCGTGTCACATCATCAGTGCAGGACTCTGGTATGTAAGTTTTTGTGATGTTTGCAAATGTTCATGTGCACTGAAACTTGATTTGAAAAAAAATTGTGGATGAAATCAAAATCGCAATATCTGCCAGAAAAATAGCAATTCAGTTTTTTCTTAAAATTGTTCAGCCCTACTTTCAATCCACATCTCTCAAAGAGGTGTGTTCTTACTGTGTCAAAAAAATTGAATTTAAATTTGTATGGGCCATAAAATAGTTTGGTAAATGGTCACATATTTACATATCACTTTTCCACCTTTGAGGTCCTCATAGTGTTTTACGTCATGGAACCACTCATTCATCCATTCACACACATATTCATACTCCAGTGTAGGCAGACAGCAGGGGCGAGGTGGGTTAATTGTCTTGCCCAAGGACACAATGATGGCATTTATCTGCAGGGTGCTACAGTCACACTGCCAACGGGGAACCTTCGGACCAGTAGATGAACACTCTGACAACTGAGCTACTGTCGCCTTACTAATATCAAGGTATGTTCTATGGAGCAGACTAAAGTGGGAAGTGGTGAAAAGGTTGCCGGTTAGACACCAGTTCCAACAAGTGCACATTAATTCCCCCATAGGGAAAATTAGTTGTGATGAATTCCCTCACTGACGTCTGTGTCTGGGGTCGGTCCGATCACAGGGCAGCTTTGTGGTTTGGGTTGAATCCAAAGGTGAAATAGCAAATTTTAGCAGAAAAAAATGTGAAAAAAGGCTACTTTGTTTATGAAAAAGAAAGCAGCAGATGGAAGCTCTCTAATGTATTGATTGAACTAAAGTTAAAAAGGTCAGTGTCCACCCATCGCCATATTATTGATTACAGTAAATGGTCTGTACCCAATTTTTAAAGTAAAACGTGTCTTGCCCCAGTATTTGTATAAGCAGCTGTTGTGATCAAAATAAGTTTGTGTACTGTCTGCATCTAACTGTAAAGTGTTTTATAGACCAAGAATAAGGAAGTGTGTGGTCAGCATGCCAGTTGTTGTTATTATTAGCTTTACCATGATGGGAAAACTCCGCTCTGGCCTCTGAAAGTTGTGAAAAACACTTACAAATTAATCATCGTGAATAATTATGATGCTCTGAACACGGCAAACCATTTAAAGCCAACAAGTTCTGTTTTTCACGTTTTAAGACTGTACAAATCAGGTTCAGAGCCTTTAAAATGTGTTTTTTTCACAGTTAATACCTGTTCTCACTGATATGGCTTTTGTCAGTAGACAGCGTTCAAAGATTAATATTTTTTTGTATTTGAGGCTTTTTTTTTTTTACCTCATCAAATTCTGTAATGTGAACGCAACCTTTTTATGACTTTTATCAAATGGCTTTATTGATCTCCGTGTTAATGCCCTGCTCTTACTGAAATATCGGAGCGTGTGGACATTGGGATTATTTATGTCTAAAACTGTCAGGGGTCGTGTGTGCCCCCACTGTGGAATGTTGTGGTTACCTAGCAACAAACGCAGTGGCCCCACTGCACGGGGCAGGGTTAACTTTTAATACTGGCTTAGATCTTGCAATGAGATGCTGCTAAATGTACCCGATTCACACAATAGTAATTCACCATAGACAATTTATGACTCCACCTATGCCCCTCCCATACCTTTTTTTTTTACAGTATGAATTTCCATGTTTGGTCTTCTTCTAGACTCTTTTCTTTCAATTTTCTAACATTTGAATTTTTCAACCAGTAGCTAGGATCACTGTCTCTTCTGTGTACATGTTCAAACCATTTCAGTGTGGGCATATCTGACTTTATCTCCACATATCTTCTGCATTTTCCTTACTACAACTGTCCATAAATCCTTCAATAGTGGTGTATACTGTTTTAACTTCACCAGATTGTGTTTTCAAGACCACAAAGACTAACTCAGACAAGAATGACAAGTCCACATTTTAAAACAGAATCTTAAATGAAATTACATGCATTCATCCGCAGTTACGGAACAACAATATAGCATCACTGACCAACCAGAACCACACACTTTACACACAGAACTTTATAAAGATGAGCATTATCCTGTTTTTCCAATTTCAGAGGGCGGATTAAGCAATCAGAGAGACGTGTGCTTCATTTGCATCAAAACCAAACATGGCTGCTACATGTAAAAAACGAGAAAAAACAACACAAAGAACCTAGAAATAGCGTGGATTATTTTCAGAATCAACAATTGATACTGTAAACAATACTTTGCTCTGAATAACACAAGAGGAGATGTTTTTATCTGAGAGACGTGTGCCCACAAATAAGCAGATGTGGTTGGACTGTCTCAAGTTTGGACAGAGGATGGTCCTGGTCCAGACGTTATGGATTCAAACAGAATGTCAAATGGACTGGCTGGTCAGGTAACAACATAGCTGATCCAGTGCTGTTGTGTGCACATTGTAACTGTTTTTGAGTAGGATCTCTCATACACCAGCAGCTATTCTCCATGGAGATGTTATGTCTTTGCCTGGAATGTTCCACAGTACAGCATTCAACTTGGCTCCATGGAGACAAGCTGGTAATGTCATCAGTTAAAGTTAAAAGAGCAGACAGGCAATTCACTAGGGGTGTGCAGAAATATTGAAATATCTATATCGCTGTATCCATATATATCACCAAGAGTATTTTTTGGTATATTTTATTATATAATTTTGTTAGAGTGCTACAGTTTTGTTGCTTGTTGAGAAAGGAAACTCATTTATGGAACACATTTGACATACACATGCTTAAAATGTTTGTGTTTCATATTAACTTTGCACAAGAAGTGGTTTAACAAAACTTTTAGTATCACAGCCATGATTTAGCTTTTATTTTTATTGAACCGTATCGAATCTATTTGAAGTATATCGTATCGAATCGAAAGCGCACTGTATGGAGATATGTATCGTATTGTAGTTTATGTATCGAGGTATGTATTGTATTGTAGCTTATGTATCGAGGTATGTATCGTATCAGCAACTTCTTAATCCAGTCCTACAATTCACCACTCACAGGCAACACCACTGCATGTTTTTCAGTATATTTTTGAGCTAACAGTTTATTGTCATACTGTGGAACATTCCAGGCAAAGCAGCACTATCTCCATGGAGACAAGCAGATCTATCAGGAAAGCCATCCAGTACACGTCTGCTGCCTTGTGCTCTGGTTGGATTTGTGCATTTGTCTCACGGCACTCAAAAGCCTTTCACTTCCCATTCAAGCAGCCTCTCCAAATGTTTCAATGAAGTGGGTCAGCCTCTTCTTCTCCTGAAAGACTGTTTTGTGTTTGTGGCCACAAGGCATTGCACCCCTGTGTGGTTTTGGCTGCACCTTCTTGGAAAATCTACAAACAATTTCTACACATCTGTCTGCAAAGAATGGCTTGAAATTGGTGCTTTTGAATGAATTGTATTTTGGATTACGGGATTACTGTCGTTCAAACATCTGAATTATACTGCAAAAAATAATGTCAGTTGATTATTATGATTAATATGAACATGTTTAATATGTTTCATATGTCATTCATGCATGTTTGAGTAATCTAGCAATCTCTCCTGTTCTAGCAGGATGGTTATAAGTCCAATCCTGTCCAAGACTTACCCACAAGCCTAAGCCTCCCCATCTGTTGTGTTTTTGGACTATAAGTCGTACATTTTTACATGGTTTGGGTGTTCCTGTGACTTATACTTCGATGCGACTTTCACACTGACAGCCGCTCGAGGCTTGTGTATTAGTATCTGCTACTCCTATTACTCCTGTACCACTGTCACTTGGCTCTACTGTGCATGTCTCCTGCAGAAAGAGTCACTGTCCTGTCTGGTATCATCATCATATTTTCCCGATTACAGACTGCAAGTAGCGAAATATGCAGCCGAAAACGGTAATCGAGCAGCAGAAAGAAAGTTTGGAGTGAGTGGGAAACTTGTGACAATCAGGAGGATTAACTTTCCTGGAAGTTACTGGATGGATCAACGCTGCACTCTGTTTACCTGTGGAGGTCATGGAGTCGCTCAGAAGTGACACTGAGGATGAAGAATTCAATGGATTTAGTGATCTGGAGTGAGATTGATATTTTGTTAATATGTTACGTTAACTGCCTGTTGTTCTCTATTCTATTGTTATTATTATAACTTTGTGCGACTTATATATGTTTTTTTCTTCTTCATTACACAATTTTTGGCTGGTGCGAGTCTGAAAATACGGTAATAGTTTTGTTAGCTGGATGCATGCTGATTGTGTTGTGATAGCACTCAGGATGGGGAGTGACTGGTATGGAGATCAGAGACTCGAATGGGACATCAAAAACTAAACTTATTTTCAGCCAATATAACATTTTGGATTAAAGGTAACATGGAAATGGAGGACTTCGGCCTAGACTTGAAAAATGTCTATTCCAGTGATACCTGTTGGTGTTTTGCCCAGTAACACCCATGTGGATACTGAACCTTCCTTTTTCCTAGATCTTTTCCATATGTTTTGGGGGGAAAAGGAAAAAAATTCAGAAAATCACATATTTCGCTTGAACGTTCAGTATGGAGATCAAAAGTGTGACAGCTGAAGTTTCCATTTCTCTGTTAGTTGGACTGTCCTCTGATTATGAAGCAATCATGTGTAAAGTGTTTGGACCAATGTGTCTCCAACTTCCACATCTGCTCAGGAAACTCTGATCCTTCATGAAAAATAAAATCTCTTCAAAATAAATGACATCCCAAAGGCCGTCATCAGACACTATTCAAAACTCTGGGAGCATGATCCTGGCCTCATCAACTTTGCAACTCATAGGATAAACATTCAAGTAGCAGTTCAAGCAGCTTCTAGAACTTTTTTTTGTTTGTTTAATGAAACTAACTATAAAAATAACTAACTTCAATTTCTCTGACAAGTATTACAAATAAAAATCCTATCGTCCATGAGCCTTCAAAAAATGAAAGAAGACTGAAAACTTTTAACTTTAGCATTTCAGTGTAGGCTTATCATAAAATAGCAAATAATAGTTGGATTTCAATTAACCGCTGGGTCGTCTTTAAATGCCGGGTGTAGGTGTATAAATAAACATCGGTTCCAAATAAAGTAGCCTATGCCGACACCACAGCAGTCGTTCTGGCTGCTGCAGAGGAGGCCGCTCAAACTCCCATTTCCCGTTTTTGTGCTTTATTTAAACACAATATCATGATTAGTGCATCGACACCATAGAGAGCATGATGTTTACAGCCGACATAGTAGCAGTTTGGCTTCATTTCAGTCCTGCCTTTATGAGACTGGTTGTGTGAATGGATAGGCTCTATTCTCTGCGCTGCGTCCGATCAACCTCACCTTCACTGAAAAAGTGGCGGAACAGATGACGTTGCTGTGAAATCCCTATGTCGTAGTGACGTAAAAAACAAAGATTGTACAAAATAGCAGGCAGGAAATGGAAGCAATTTTAAAGAGTTTTGGTAATATCACTTCAGTTTGGCAATTCAAAGGAAGCCAGCAATATCATCATAGCTGCTGTGGTGTAAGAGGAAAGTTGTGGCCAAGGGGCAAGGAAAGGCAGGGGACGAGGCCGCAGGAATCTTGCCACCAAAGTAGGCGAAGTAGTCGTCAGACCATCGAATAACAGTGACGCCACCTCCAAGACATGTCGTAAAAACTGTAAATTATTGCTATAGTGGTTAAAAGAATTTGAATACCATATTTTCCCAGTTTTGTTGAGCAAGATTTTTGTGAGGAAAGAATTAATCATCTGCCCCAAATTGCCTCCTGGTCTGAAATAAATGCCTGCTCTATTAAGTGATTGAAACAAATAAACGCCCCAGCTATTATTTGGTATTTTACGGTATATGGTTGTTGTGGTCTTTGCTATGTGATTAGTATGTTTGCCTCCATGGAGACTAATAGAGAAATTGCATTGCTGCATCAAGAGCACCTTGTTATCTTGACCTACGTCATCAGAGGTGTAATACTCCCTACAGTGGAAGCATAGCCAGACTGGACTCCACTCGACTTTAATGGAAAGATGCTATGCTCCAAAAAGAGGATTTCATTGCATTGTAATCCTCACAATTTGTATTTGATTTGATGAACGGTACAGGCTTTAAATACTCCTGATTTCTTTTTTTTTGTAGGTGATTTTTAAGGATATATTGTCACACTTCACTCATCAAAATGGGGACTAAACCCAAAACCCTTTAGAATGTCCCTCATAGTTGCACTGGTAAATCTTAAAGCACGTCTAACTTTTCTCAGACAGCAAAATGTGTTTATGTGGCTTTATTGTTGCTTCACAAGCCTTGTTCATTTACAGAGTACTATTCCATCAACTGCCACTACCACAGAGCGTATAAATCCACCATAGTACCTCTCATAAGCAGACAGCGCAGTACAGGTAGACAAATGACCAAGACAAATGACTACGGGGTATATTTGAAGTGTTTATCCGTCTTGCCTGATTCAATACTGCCAAATCATTTTCCATGATAGTAAAAACGTCCTACAAGGTGGACTGTACTTCTTTGACAGTTGTAAACAATGCAAGTATGTAACTTAAAGGAGCATTGTGTAACTTTTCTCGTGGAGGGTTCATCAAATGTTTTTCTCCATGGGCATGTTATTGTTTTGTCTGGAATGTTTCACAGTAGGGCATTAAACCTTTCTATCTTCATGGCCCAAACAAGACCAAGTTACACGTCAGTTCTGATCACTGTCAGAGTGCTTGTTTTCAGGTATTTCTGACCTAAAACCACCTGTGGAACATTCCAGGCAGAGCAATGACATATCCATAAAAAGAAGCAGGTGACGGCCCTCCAATCACCCGCTCAGTTGGTAGAGCGTTCGTCCACTGGTCTGAAGGTTGGCGGTTCGATTCCAGCTCCCACAAATGAATGCTGACATGTGTCCTTGGGCAAGACCCTTAACCTGGCTTGTCCCCAGTGTGTGCGTCCAGTGGTGTGTGAATGTGTGTGTGAATGGGTGAGTAGTTCCTTGTTGTAAAGTGCTCTGAGTGCCTTGAAGGTGGGAAAGTGCTATAGAAAAATGTGACCAACGTTGTCTTCTGTTCCTACGATTTTTTTCTAGTGCTGTCAGTCGATTGAAATCTCATGATTGTCACAGTTAACTCGCGATTAATTGCAAATTACTCGCACATTACTCATAATATTCTTATCAACATAGAAAAGTGGATAGGCTTGCTTTGTGCAAATTTTTATTTCTTTTTTATTGCAACTGTGTTTGTGACTGTTTGCCTGCTGTACCAGGGGCGATGACGATGACGTCACAGTGCTGTTTGTTTACATGTCGTGCAGCAGAGCTATCACTTTTAGTGGAGAAAATAAGTCCAGCGGCAGAAGTGTCTATTAAATAGTGAGACAAATATGAGTCCTGCTGCGATACGCCCTCCTTTGTGAGTTTATGGATGTAACAACAGCTCGGAGCAATGAGAAGAGCCAGAAGAGAGCTGGCAAGAACTTGTCTCTGTCACAGTTTTTACTGAAGGTCAGCGTGGATTTGCTGTATGTTTTGGAGCAGACTTTATTTCATGTTTTCCTTGTATAAGTAACATCAGCACACCTGACAGGGCTTCTCAGTTTCTTACAAATTGTTTTGCTTCCTGTTTACAGCAGGATCCTGTAGTTCTTCTAATGTTACTAGCAGTGGTCACAGCTTATGAAAAACTAGTTTGCGATCTAAAAAAAAACACAGTTAAAAGTGTTTTGTGTTAACTTGATATTTTTGACAGCACTACTTTTGTCTTTTGCCAATTTCAGTGCAAACTAGGTCAATTTTCAGCATTGTGGTAAAAAAAAAAAAAAGTGATGTGTTGTGGCATCATGCAGGACTTCTGATTACAATCACTTGGATGCAGAGGCGGAGTATGAAGCGTGGATACCTGTTAGACCAATCACAATGTTCCTTATACCTCCTGACTCCGCCCCTCCTCTCCCTCACTCTTTTCTTTAATCCTTCAGGTACTGTGTGTCGCGGCTTTATTTTATTTGAAATGTGGGTTTTGGTGGAGTGCTGTTGTTAAATCCCACTTTAAATCTAAATGCTTCTTCTTTGTAATATTGTAGCCTATGTCCATCTTCTTCAAGTGGTCATCTAGCTGCATGCGGCGCTGATATGAAGAACAGCGCTAAGACCATCTGTCCTGTCATGTTAAAGTCTTGTGTCTCAAATTTAAAACTGCCAATTAGCACTTGGTGTTGCTAACTCTCCCAGCGTGGGGTTCAGACACAAAGTTTACTCTGCTCTGTGCTCAGTTTTTGCTCTAAATAACTTGTTGGGGTAACAATAGAAGTTCCTATGTATAAATTATGTTTTTAAAGGCACACTGTATAACTTTTCTAGGACACACCACATTTGTCTCCACATTACTTTGCCTAGAATGTTCCACAGTAAGACATTAAACATATAACAGGGTAGCCGCAAGGTCTTAAAAGTCTTAAAAAGGTCTTAAATTTCATGGTCCTAAATTAAGGCCTTAAAAAGTCTGAAATTATGTTATCTAAGTCTTATTTTTTTCCACAAAGGTCTTAAATTTCATTAGCCTATTTTTTGGTTTACTCAACCAGGCTGCAGTGCAATGTTAAATGGAGGGAGGGTAAAAAAAACAAAACTATGTGAAATAATGTAACATGAATGAACGTCTCATTTGGAGTATGCACAAACAATACTTTGGCTTTTTGGTGTTGGTGGCAATGAGTAAACCATCAGTTTCATCTACACTGCCCAAGACGAAAAACACTGGTCAGATCTGCTCACGTTGCGTACGGGTTTACGTCACCACCGAGCCGCCTGGCATGCATACCCAGTCAATTTCCACAGACGTTTGCATCACCGTATGCACGTAGATTTCCTCCCGAAAACGCTCGTCTAAACGTGAAATAAAAAGTGAAGACGCTACGCCACTTTTGTGTCTTCTGATAGGACCGTCATCATATAAACGTAGCTTTAGATTCTAGATACAGTACAGGTGTGGTATAGGATTTTGACCCACGGTGAGGTGACCCCGGGGTCAACATACCATATAGTATGTTGACCCCGCGGTCAGAATCCTATTATGGTATGTTGACCCCCTATAGAATATTGACCCCCCTATGAAAATCTATATATTTTTTAATAAAGAATTTGAATTCTATAGAAAAACTTTGAATATTAATACTGTATCTGTAAATTATTTAAAAGTGTTTTTTTTTAAAGAACTCAGATGCATTTTTTTATGTCAATTATAACTTTTGAACGTTAAAAATGACTTAGTTGTTTAAACACATATATGACTGAAAATGACATAAGTAGTTTAATTAGTTCGGTAATCAAAGTGATGTCTAATGATTTGGAATCTTGTTAAAATAGACAGGGCTGATCAGTTGAGTAGTTAAATAGGGGAAACCTATGGCTATAGTAATCTGACCCCCCAATATGTTTATTATAATTATGATGATGAAAAATAAGAAGTATGTTAGTTGAATATTGCCAATGATCTATTATATATAAAGGTCAAAATCCTATGACTGTAGTAATAAGACCCCACAACATGTTTATAATAACACAGCTTTACTAAATTCAAGGTCATTACAAACCATTGCCTAAATTGACATGATGATTAAAGATTATCTGAACATAGCAAACTAAAAACCATAACAATGTAAAATACAATATAAAAAGTGACAAGATTGCTATGTATATGCAATTTTAACAACATGTTACATTTACACAAAATACCAAGTCGTTATCCATCAAAACATTCCTTAAAATACCTTAAAAGATGGTGAATATGAAGCAATATATAATAAAAGTAAATTACATGGGAAATAATGATCAGATAAAGTAAATACTAAAGAAAAAAGTAAAGGGAGTCAAAATCCTATAGGGGGAGTCACTTTACAATAGCGGTGGTCAAAATACTATCTCACACCGGTAATTGTTTGGTCATTATAAGAATTGGATCTGGTGTTTTTTGCCCGCATGATGGGTGCGACGTTGGTCTTAATTTTCATTTAAGTGGTCTTAAAAAGGTCTTTAAAAAGTCTTAAATTTGCTGTAGTCAAAGCCGGGGATACCCTGTATAACTTTAACATATGTTTGTAAGAGGACTGTCCCGACCTGCTATTTCATTACAGGCCTTTTTATTCTTTTAGTGGCCTAGTCGTGTCACTTTCTTGATTCCATGAAGATAAGTACGTTTAATGCCTTATAGTGGAGTAATAACAACTCCATGGAGACTAGTATGCAAGCGATGGAGAGAATAATAGCAGAGTGGTTAGCTCTCTAGTCATTGTTCATGATTTGAGGCTTAGGCCGGCTATGTAAATTTCTGCACTTGAATTCTTGCTGTGGGAAATGATTATACTATTACCTTACTATATACTGTGGGGATTCTGATTTCCACTTTGCTTAATGTGAAGTAATAGAGAGTCATTAATTAGCCTGTATGATTTTTGTAGCTCTAAGAAAGTGCTGTAGACTACGTAGTTCCTCTGTTGGTGGTTTTACCCTGTCACATTTAAATATAGCCCAATTTAAAGCCATGAAAAATGCATGTGAGAAGTCAGCCGGGGGAATGAAACTTTGATGTGCGTGCCTTCATATGGAGATATAAAGCTATAGTGTGGGCTTGTGCGTAAGATGCCTGTGCACTGTTACACAAGGCTGACGCGCAACTCACAAGGAGGAGTTTGAAGGGCAACGCAAACAGTTTACACACACACACAAGCACACACACACACACACACACGCATACACACACACGCACACACAACCTCCCTGAGCCTTTTCTTCTACAGTTCGATGAGTCATCCCACCCAGGGACGACCAAGTGGTGGAGAAGGAGAGAGAAAAGAGAAAGAAGAGGGGGAGAGAGAGTGAAGAGAAGGGAAGGAGAGTGACAGAGTGAAGAGAGGGAGCGAGAGAAGATGGGGAGAGAGAGGAGAGAGTGAAGAGAGCGAGAGGGAAAAAGAGAGCAGAGGGAGAAGGAGAGGGAGAGAGTGAAGAGAGAGAGACAGAGAAGGCAGGGAGAAGGAGAGGGAGAGAAGAGAGGGAGTGAGAAGACGGGTGGAGCGAGAGGGAAGAGATGGAGAGAAAGTGAAGAGAGGGAGAAAGAGAATGAGAGAGTAAAGAGAGAACAGAGGGAGCGAGAGAAGAGAGAGTGAAGAGAGGAGAGAGAGAAGAGAACGAGAAGGAAAGACAGCAGAGGGAGACGAGAAGAAAGAGAGAAGACAGGGAGAAGGAGAGGGAGAGAGTGAAGAAACGGAGCGTGTGAAGATGGGGGGTGAGAGAGAAGAGATGGAGAGAGAGTGAAGACAGGGAGAAAGAGAATGAGAGAGTAAAGAGAAAACAGAGGGAGCGAGAGAAGAGAGAGTGAAGAGAGGAGAGAGTGAAGAGAGGAGAGAGGGGGAAGGAAAGAGAGCAGAGAGAGAAGGAGAGGGAGAGAGAGGCGAGAAGAAAGAGAGAAGACAGGGAGAAGGAGAGGGAGAGAGTGAAGAGAGAGAGAGACAGAGAAGACAGGGAGAAGGGGAGTGAGAGAGTGAAGAGAGGGAGTGAGTGAGGAGGGGGAGAGAGAAAAGAGATGGAGAGAGAGTGAAGAGAGGGAGAGAGAATGAAGAGAGGAGAGAAGAGAAGAGAGGGAGAAGGAGGAAAGAGAAGAGAAGGAAAGAGAGTGAAGAGAGGGAGAGAGAAGAGGGGAGGAGAGAGCGAAGAGAGGAGAGAGAGAAGGAGAGGGAGCAAGAGAAGAGAGAGGGAGAGAAGGGGGGGTGGAGAGAGAGATGGGAAGAGAGACAGAATAGATGGGGAGAGAGAAAGACAGAGAAGAGAGGGCAAAAGAGAAGAGAAGGAGAGAGAGAGAAGAGATGAGGAGAGATGGAAAGAGGAAAAAGAAATGAGGGGAGAGAGAAGAAAGGGAGACAGAGAGAAGGGAGAGAGGGATAAGAGAGAGAAGAGTGGGAGAAGGGAGGTAGAGAGAGAAGAGAAGGAGCGAGAGAAGAGAGAAGAGGGGGAGTGAGACAGAAGAGATGGAGAAAGAGAGAGAGAGATAGAGGGAGAGAGAGAAAAGAGAGGGCAAGAGAGAAGAGACGTGAGAGAGGAGAGAGGAAAAGGAGAAAGAAGAGAGACAGGGATGAGAGGAGAAGAGGGAGAGAGAGAGAAGAGCAGGAGAGAGAAATAGAGGGGAAGAGAGAGTGAAGAGAGGGAGAGATTGAAGAGAGAAGAGGGAGACAGAGAGAAAGAAAGAGAGGGGAAGAGAGAGGGAGAGAGAGAGATATATAGAAGAGCTGAGGAGAGAGAAAGAACAGAAGAAAGAGGGAGAGAGAGATGCTCAGTCTACACGTATGTCATCAACTATTTTCTTCACTGACCTTTCGTTGCGATGCTATGCTAATCGGATTGTAAAAGTTACTCTCAGCTGTGAATTGGTTATGTGCAGCGATGTGACATTTCAAAAGTACTGGCAGTGGACAGTAGGGGGAGTAGTGGATAATGCACCAGAAACATTAAGACTTTAGACACAGACATCGGTTTAGGCCACTTTACCGTCCTTCACATTTGACCCACACTTCAGTTTTACCTGTAATGTATGTTTCATGTTGGGGGGTGTAAACTCTGCACAGAAAGGCTCCTGTGGCCCCGGGAGTTGAACCCAAAACCTCCATGCTGTGACATAAAAGGGCTAGCCACTCATCCACAATGGAAAAAAACAAAAAACAGTATCAGGTAACTTGGTCAACCGTCTCCACCAAAAGGAGTTACTCTTACGTGCGGAGGGATGAGCCTTGATTTTGTGACTGAAAGTTCTCATATTACTCTGTTTTCTGATGTAATTTCCTCCATCACAAACATACACAAAGTTGTGTTTTGTTTCGTTGACACACAAATCCTGAATGTTTAGGCTGAGTTCTTCTCTCAAACAGAAAAAACAGAACACCTTCACTAATCATTTGGATAATTTCAACCCAATCTGTACTGAGCGCCACATGAAATAAATCAGGGGTCACCAAACTTTTTTTCTTTTTTGGGGGCCACATTATCACTCCTGACTGTGATGGGGGGCTGGGGTCAGGTAGGCCGAATATCAAAATTGTACGACCCTGACGACGCAGATTATATTCTTCGAAAACCGCCACACTTTCTTTACATGTCATACAAACTGCACGGTCCAACACTGAACAAAAAATAATAATCGGTCGTCCACTGTTCTTTGAAAACTCGGCACTCTCTGTCACATTTTTGTACTTTAACACGAGCCATTTTGCTGTCCTTAACTGCTCTACAGAACTCTGTGCATGCCTTGACTGTCACTGTTTCCTCTCGAGCTTGTCATGTGACGAAAATTCGGCTGCAAATGTAAATACGTCATATAATAATTTAAATGGAAATATAAATACTAGGGCTAAGAAGTTGCCGATACAATACATAGCTCGATACATAGGCTACGATGCGATACATATCTTGATACAGTGCACTTTCAGTTCGATACGATATATTTCAAATCGATTCAATACGGTTCAATAAAAAACAAAGGCTAAATCATGGCTGTGATACAAAAAGTCTTTGTTAAACCACTTCTTGTGCAAAGTTCATATGAAACATAAACATTTTAATCATCAAAACAGTGAAAATGTCAAATGTGTCGCATAAACAAGTTTCCTTCCTCTGAACAAGCAACAAAACTGTAGCACTGTAACAAAATAATTGAGTAAAATATACCAAAAAATACTTGTGCCGATATATCGATACAGCAGCCCACGATATCAATATTGTATCATCACATTAAACGATATGATATATTGATATTTCGATATTTTTACACATATAAATATAATTTTTTTATTGAAAAAGTCACTGAAATACAAGATGCAGACGTGTTATTATTTGCCAAAAAATAGTTGGCCATAATAATTTTTGAGGATTGCTGCACAGGGTCAGTTCAAATGGTGGGGGGCAGTGGGGCTGGGGGCCGCTCAAAGTGGCGTGGAGGGCCGGAGTCAGCCCGCGAGCCTTAGTTTGATGATACAAGGAGCCATAAACTTGAAAACTACCACTACATGACATTACAAGATAGAAAAGAGCATTTTGAGCTTTGGAGATGTGAACAGACCAATAATAAAGGTTTAGTTAAATGTACGAATGAACCAAAACACAACTCCAGGTCTGTTTTTGAGGAGGGAACCGCACTATAACATGTCTAAAAACTCACAAGAGTCAGTTTTGCACAATAGCACCTTTAATCAGGACAACAAAAACTGGCTCTTATCTCTGACACCTGCTGTCTGTTGAAACTCCATCTTTGCGACTCCACTTCTTTGCCATTGGGACAAGCAAAGCCCCCAAACGTCCTGTGCGTTCAGTACTAACCACCTCTCCCCACAGCCCCACCGCCCGGCTGCATCCAAATCCTCTCTCTCATGTCTTTATCTGAGGAGCTGGTATTTGAGGAGTCCTGAGGATTGGGGCTGTTGTCATGAGAGGTTATTATGTTCTTCTGAAGGAGGCAGTGTAGAGCTGGAGGATAAGGCTGGAGTGGGGTGAATATAACTGTATTGTATTTGTGGAGTAGGCTGTTGGTAGTGCTGACTGCTGCAGAGAACACAGCTTTTGAACAGTCAGGTCCCACGTGTCCACAGAACGTCACCTGACCAACTGTGAGCTATCCATCATATTGACAGGAAAGGTGTGGGCAAAAATGAATGCAGTTTTCTCATAATAAGTAACATTAAGTATCCCGTTCTGCTCCTTTGTCAGTACATAGACCTGGTTTACTCCTGGTTAAGTTGAAAGGAAAACATATTATAATCTGTGTATTTGTTTTTCAATATAAAACCAAAAATAAGAAAACAATAAAACACCTATTTTCTTCATTATTTATCTCCAAAACCAAAATGAAAAAAAAAGGATAACAATACATTTTTTTCAGTTTTTGATTTTGTGTTTAAATGAATAATGGAAAAAAAAAAAAACTGCTAACGGCTGTTTCCCATTTCCATGACTTAAATTGAGACGCCGGATTTTTGTGCCGCATATGGACTGAACCAGGACTAAACCAAGACTGAACCAGGACTGAGCCAGGACTAAAACAGGTCTAAACCAGGTCCAAACCAGAACTGAACCAGGACTAAACCAGGACTAAACCTTTCTCAGTCCCGGTCTGAGTCCCACTCTCAGTCCCGGTGTCAGTCGTGGTCTCAGTCCGGGTCTCAGTCCCAGTCTCAGTCCCGGTGTCAGTCCCGGTCTCAGTCCGGGTCTCAGTCCCAGTCTCAGTCCCGGTCTCAGTCCCGGGTCTCAGTCCGGGTCTCAGTCCGGGTCTCAGTTCTGGTCTCAGTTCTGGTCTCAGTCCCGGTCTCAGTCCCGATCTCAGTCCTGGTCTTGTTCCAGTCTACTCCTGGTCTCAGTCCTGGTCTCAGTCCCTGTCTCAGTCCTGGTCAGTCTGTCCAGTCTCAGTCCTGGTCTCAGTCCTGGTCTCAGTCCCTGTCTCAGTCCTGGTCTGCTCCCAGTCTACTCCTGGTCTCAGTCCTGGTCTCAGTCTCAGTCCTGGTCAGTCCTGTCAGTCTGTCCTCAGTCCTGGTCTCAGTCTTGGTCTGGTCCCGGTCTCAGGACTGAGTCATGGAAAGGTGAAATCCGTTTTTTCCATTATTCATTTAAACACAAAACTGAAAACTGAAAAAAACGAATTGTTATCCTTTTTTTTTTTTTTTTTTTTCATTTTGGTTTTGGAGACAAATAATGAAGAAAATAGTTGTTTTTTCATTTTCTTATTTTTGGTTGTATTTTGAAAAACAAATGAACGAATGATACACAAAATGTATTATGCAAAATTGACCATTCTGAGTGTTTAACAATGGTATAATTGTTTTTCTCCATCAAAAACATACCTTGAGTTGTATTTTATTTCCCCAGATCGTAACATCAAAGGTAAATATTTTGCAGTTTTAAGTCCATAAATAATTGCTAGACTCATCGGGAGAATTTCTTCTGATCAAATCGAGTTCATTACAATTCCACGCGTATATACTAGGCGTGCTGTTCGAGTTGCTTGCATGGCTGGATTTTGGCATGATACCAAATCCCAGTATAACGAGGGCATCTGTTTCTATAAGCATCACTTTATGTTCTCAGAAATTAGATATGAAAGGTACTCAAAACTGCATTTAAAGGCCAACAGTCACAACAGTCACAATCAACACATATGTGTCCTTTAATGACTGGTAAAAACTCAAATCACCTAGAATTGAATATCTTTAATCTTGTTCTTATCACTAATTGTCATTCTTTTACACATATAAATCCTTTCTCTCTCCCCTCCATTTCAGTAACGTGCCAAAATTTCACCACGACTAGGGGTGTGCAAAAATACTAAAATATCAATTTATCGTATCGCCTAATGTGATGATACAGTATCGATATCGTGGGCTGCTGTACTGATATATCACCAAGAGTATTTTTTGGTATATTTTATTGGGTTGTGACCCTCAAGTGGGTCACAAGAGATTTTTTTTTTGGGTCACCTTGTTACGATCTGTATGTAGGTCTGCAATATACATACATCTCCGTGCACGGTGCTCCTCACTTTTTCAGCAGCGCCGCCTTGAATAACCAGTTTTCTGCGGGAAACACTGATGACTGTCTTGCATTGTTTAAAACTTGAGTAATACTAATTGTTCAGAGAGACACGATCACCCACTCAACAATAAAATATCCTCATTAATGTTCAATAATGCACACAAATTTATTTTGTGATTTATGAATAATATTTATTGACTTGGGAAACACTGCTGTAGAGGAAGGAAACTTGTTTTTTCAACACATTTGGCATTTTCACTGTTTTGGTGATTAAAATGTTTGTGTTTCATATGAACTTTTGCACAAGAAGTGGTTTAACAAAGACTTTTAGTATCACAGCCATGATTTAGACTTTATTTTTATTTAACTGTATCGAAATGATTTGACATCATAGCCTTTGTATCAAGGTTTGTATCGTATCGGCAACTTCTTAATGATACCCAGCCCTAACCCAGACTCCATCAGCAGCAAAACCAACAGCCACTTCAGCCTCTCCATCTCCCCCGTCTTTCCATCTTCTTCCTCGTCAATGAAATCTCAGCCAGGTCAAGTATATATTCAGTAAACTGTCATTTCAGTGTGCATAATTGCTCTTCATTTCTCCAAATAATGTTGATGTTTTAGCTCTTTGATTAGTTCTGTTTTAGGTGTATCTTCGGCTGCTGGAATGTAAAGAAGTTTCTGATGTGGAACTTGAGGGAAAAAAAAGTTTAAAAGTTATAAAATCACTGATGCACATATATTTAAGTCTGCAGAAGGTCAGCTCTCCGGGGAGTGTCTACAGATATATAGAGTGTATATGTAACGAGAGCAAAAGATATGGATAGAAATGATTGGTGAGGAAATATATAATGATGATACCAGGGCAGAACTTATTAAATTACTTCAAGAGTTCTCATGAGAGTTAAAGATTTTATGTTTACTCTTAGTTAACTGAAAAATTGTAAATCATATATACAATAACCATGTGTGGAGTCTGCATTTTTGACTCTAACTTGAAAAGATATATCCTAAGGTCATGTCCTAGATCCAAGTTTCTTTCAGTACTTTTGTTCAGACAATACAATATAGTAGCCTTTAACTCTCCTGTTCATTGGAGGAGGACAAGAGCACCTGGGCTTTCAACTATTGTACACTGCGGTCCAAAGCAAAACCAAAAAAAAAAGATCTGATGAAAGCTTTTTGCCAAATCAAAATCTAAAAATAAAAAAAAAACTTTTGGGCATTGGCCATCTGCGTGTGCTTTGCTTTTTTTTTGCACTTTTGAAGTTGCTGGTCCTTGATTTGCACCTCTAAAAGGACATTGGTGTGTATTTTCTGTTTGATTTGACTTTTTTTAATGCTTCCATGTGGGCTTAGACTTCTGATAAAGAGCCATTCTAAAACAGAATCGAATTTTGCACATTTACATGATTGTTATATTTGGTAGGCCCATTGCAAGTTTCAGTTTGTTTCAGTTAGTATCCTGGTATTGGTATTTTATTCTTGAACTATCCTCATTAATGTTCAGTAATGGTCACAAATTTACGGTATCCTCTATAATTTAGGACATGTTTCTATGATGACGGTCTGAACAGAAGACGTAAAAGTGTCTTGTGTTGTGTCTTCACTTTTTATCCCACGTTTAGATGAGTGTGACCGGAGCGCTGTGCCCCTGTCTCAGTAGATTCATTTAAAACCAGTGATTTGGTTCAGTTTTATGCAACAATGACCCAGGTGTCCCTATTATTATTATTTTTTACTCATTTGACACCCACCAACAGTAAAGGGCTGAATATATTATTTGTTCTGGCAAAATACAGAAAATCATGCTTAAAAATGATCAGAATACAAAAAATGCCTCTCATATTATTATTCTTATTATTATCATATTATTACTGACTCACAAGTGAATTAAGGAAGAGTTGTGAAAGCGCCATGAATGAACTGATTACAATTTATTATTACCCCTCATCTTAACCTGAGTGTGCCCCAGTTTTTAGTCTATACCACTTTTTTTCTGAGTATAGGTAAAAGTCCAGCTTTTTTAGGCTGTGTTTATATGATGACGGTCTGAACAGTATTTTCTGGAAAATCATCCACACGTCTCCTCCTTAAAACAAGTAAGTTGTTCATGTTCTGGCTCCGGTACAAGAGGAACTTTAAAATCTCCAGGTGCTCAATGCTGCGTCCATGTTTGGACAACTTCTGTAAACACAGAGACGCTCGCTGTGGTTGACATCGTCGTGTCTCCAGTGCACATGTGGGACACTTTCGGGCCATTTACTGTTCACACTGGAGTCACATACAAGTCACATTTAATTGGAAATGTGAACCACCTCGCAAAAACATCGAATTTCACAAAAAATTCGGAATTGAGCATTAAGTCCTGCAGTCTGAACGTAGCCTATGTGACGTAAACAGGTACGTGATGTGAGCAGATCTGACCAGAGTTTTGCGTCTTGGGCAGTGTAGACAGAAACACTACGGTGGAGTGTATTCAGCTTTTCCAATCTGGAGGGTGGTTTGAGATTTTTGCGTTTTTAAGCCCCAAAAACGGCATCACCGTCTAAACGAAAGGCACTTCCCATAAAATTTGACAAACATTGCACAGACCAGATTGAGCTAAAAACTCAATTTCATCTGTAGTCCCTGGGCCTGTTAGTGCCCTCATTGATCAACCTAAAACATTACCTTTATGTTAATCCTCCAGCCAGGTAGCCCTTATCAAGACCCAAAAACCTTTCTTAGTTCTCTCACCTCTTCCTCTTTTAGATTTGGTGGAATTTTGAAAACCTCAAGATCCCACTTAATATTCATCTCAATTTTAGCTGAACAGCATTAACCATAACAGAGTGCAGCACTGTATTAGCTGTAAATAATCTCTTAAATGAGTCTGGATCTCAGAGTAAATGCCCCTTAACAGTAGCCTATATTAGCCAAATAGATTTCCACTCTCAAAGATCAATGTCTTATGAGTGCGTACGGCGTGGCACCTTGTAATTTTATGAGCAGAATGACTATATTTCAAATTTATGCCTCTCGCTTTCGGTCATTTTTAAGCACTTTTCATTTTGCCCCCTCTGGAAAGTCAGCAGGAGTCAAGGTGCTGGGAGATTGCCTCAGACGGGGGTGGGGAAGCGGAGGCTCAGGTGTGGGGTTTGTGTGTGAGTTTTGGTCTCCACGGCGACACTTCCAAAATATTGCCAAAAAAGTATGAAACAAGTTGGGACAAGAACCCACGGTGGGCTGAGAAATTCAAAACCTGTTTTAAATTAAACGGGGAAGTGGTGTTAATTATTGCGAGAGCCTGCTGAGCCCCAAGACAAAAATAAATCAAAGACTAGCTGCATTATTTGTCACAACTTACTTTTAAACGGATCATTTATTGCGCCATAAAACCTATAAATTTGTTCCGTTACGATGAGCACTGGGGGGAACAATATGAGAATATATGAGAGAGAGGTTCAGGTGGTAGAGATCCTATAACTGGTGGCTTGAATTATGTGCTAAATTCACTGTTTTGTGTCATTGAGCAAGACACTTAATCTAATTTGCCTTTGTGAATGAAAGCAAGTGAAGTCAGAGAGGCTGCTGGTACAGATTGGCAGCCAGGTTTCTGTTAGCCCTGGGGCAGCTGCGACTTCTGAGTTTAGCTTCCATAGTCAAGTCTGGGGAAAGAAGAAATTATGAACTGTTACACAACCTTGTTATGTGTAGTATTAATCTAGGGATCTATGGAGACTGTGTTTGGCCAGCTTTAAATGTTTGACACAAATGGCAAATGTGTTTTCCGGGTGGCTAGAAGCAAACAGGTTCTGGGTTCTATAGATGATCTCCCAGGCCTTTCTGTGCATGTTTCTCCCTCTGTTTGGGCGGGTTTCCTCTGGGCACTCAGGTTTCCCCCATCAACCCAAAACATGCACAAGGTAAAATCCTCCAAGGCAGCAGAAGGATGGGTCAAATGCAGTGGACATATTTCAATCTGGGGATAATAAAATGTATACTAACCTCACTTTACATTTTATTATTATTTTTTTTTTTATTATAACAAAAATATCTGCCACAATAAGGACTACTTTTATAATTAATTAATTAATTAATTGTTGCATTTATATAGAGCCTTTCAAGATACCTTTACAGTTCATTATTCATTCACTCCACACTCAGTGGTGGGAAGCTACTACTGTAGCCACAGCTGCCCTGGGGCAAACACCACTTTCATACTAGGCAATATGGGTGAAGTGTCTTGCCTAAGGACACAACAACAGTTTTTGCCACTGGTGTCCCACTGTGGCACCTAGAATCCCCAGTGGTCTCCCATACAAGTACTAACCAGGCCCGGCCTTGCTTAGCTTCTGAGATCTGATGGGATCAGACTCTGAGAAGCCGGTATGACCACTACTCATAATTAGGGGTGTGAATTCCCATGAGTCTGGCGACATGACACATATCACGCTCTGCATGTCACGATATGATACATCCCGATATATCCCAAGACTAAAACAAAGGACAATATATTGTGATTTATAACTAATGACTTACTAATAATATAGTCATGTACACCTTCACAAGCACAACATTTTATTACATAAATTGACTTATTTATTTTTAAAACATGAGAACAGTAAATGTAACTCTGGAATTTTTTTGAAAAATATGATTTAAAAAAATGTATTTGGACACATTTTCAATCGATTCAAGAACTGTGCAGTGTAGTTTCACAATATATCACTGAATCAATTTTTTTCTTACACCCCTACTCATAATTATGATTTATTTAGCAATATTTTCCCAGGTTGAGTCTCCACACATGAAGACAAGGGATACAATTTGATCTCCGCTGTGGAGGAAGGGCCCAAGGAGAAGGAGGTCTGTCTGTACACTGAATATTACTGACCTAAAAACCCATTGACATTATTGTATCTTAATAATGCATGTGGCCACGGGCAAAATATATGAACACTATAGCTGTTTTCGGATGACATCACAACAATCTAATCCTGTACTTTTAACTGAGATCGGAGGAAAAAGACCATTGGTAATCTGAACATTTTGTATGGCTGGATACATCGAGGTGGATAATGAACCTTCAGTGTAGATAAAAACATTGCATTACAACATTGGGGGATTTTTATTTAGCATATTTCTTGAAGATATTGTATTACTGACCATATGTAAAATCACATCCTAAAACCTTAAAACAATCATTACTTGACAGTGGCTGTTTTTTCTTACACACCAAAGTCTGATCATCACCATCCATCCATCACCAATCTGATTTCTGGAGTTATCAGATTATTGAAGATGCACTATGTCATTTTTTGGTTGGGGTTACGCCACCAGCTTGTTTCTGTAACTTCTCTGTCTGGAATATTCCACAGTATGACATTAAACAGCTCTAATTTATATTTATTCAATTACTATTTAAATTACAAGTGGTTTTATGGCCTAAAAATACTTAAAAAAAAAACAACAACAGGCCTTCTGATTGTGAGTTGAGTTGCCTCTCTGCAGATTTGACTTGTAATTTGGTCTGGTTTAGTTTCCATGAAGATAGAGAAACTCAATATCATACTGTGAAACATTTCACACAAAGGAATAGCATCTCCATGGAGACATCTGTCCAGAAAAGTTACACAGTGCACCTTTAAAATACCATATAAACAGTTCTATCTGATGCAAGTATTCTGATTTCTTCTGATTGTTCACAGTGGTGCAGGTTTTGACAGTGAAAATTATGCAAAAAGTACAAAGACAAAAATGAAACAGAAATTGTCAAAGGTTGGAGTATTTCCATTACTGTAAAATTCATTGTAATTAATTTTACCAGTTACGCTTAAAGTCTGTTGGATAACTGAGCAGATTTCTTTTGTGCATGTTAAAGGTGCATCATGTAACTTTTCTTTTTTTTTTTTCTAGAGGGTCTGTCATCTGCTTGTCTCCATGGTGGTGAGAATGCTTTGTCTGGGATGTTCCAAAGTAAGACATTAAACCAATATATCTTGTATTATTATTATTTATTATTATTATTATTTATTCAATTACAGATTTTTTATGATTATTTCTCAAAAACACTGCAATAACTGTGAGCGGCCCCCACTTCTCCACAGGCCTGGTTGTCTCCATGGAGATAGTTCAATTAAACATCATACTGTAGAACTTTCCAGGACACAATAACATCTACATAGAGTCAAGCAGGTGGTGGACCCTGTAACCTTTAACACACATCTAATCTAATCCCTTTAAACTAATCTGACGATGTAAATACTCACTGTAGCTTCTTGTCAATTTAAACTTTACTTTCAATCTTCAAAATGAACGAAGAGTCTAAAATTGGCCCCTTTTCCTTGATGAATGGCAGTTAAATTTCCCATGATTGTATTGAGTAAACTCCTGGCAGGGATGGACAGAGCCTGCAGTGAGCACACACAGAGCTGGTGCTTAGGCTGCTGCTGGGAGCTGCCATGCCCAGAACGGGAGCATCTTGGCGGGGGACGCTGTTAAGACACGCTGGGTCAGACCGTCCAGCCTGGAGCCCTGTGCTTAGAGGAGAGAGAGCGCTGTACTTACCAGCCACAAGCATCTCAAGGGTTTGTGTCGTAAGTGAGAGCGTGAAGTACTGATTTAAGAGAGATTTGTTCTTGTTAACACTCAGAGTTTGAACAAAATTTCAGGTATAGAATAGTAAATCAAAATAGTTTATATATTTCTTGCATGAATCAGATATTTCTTACAAATTTTAAGTAGTTCTTATTGTAACTTCAAGCTAAACAAAGTGCCTTTTTAAACATTTTTTGTTAGTCTTTTGCACTGTGTAACTTTACTAGTTTACCTGCTTCTCTCTGTAGAGATGTTGCCTAGAAAGTTCCACAGTATGGCATTACTGTATATGTATTTATCGCTATGGAGCCAGCAGGTGACATTGCAGGGCCAAGTTACATGTCAGATCTGTGGAGAGCCAAGCCCACTCAAGTTTTTAGACCAATTAAATAAAAAAAAAAAACATATTATTGAGTAAATGTAAGATGGATACGTTTAATGCTGTACTGGGATATTCCAGTCAAAACAATAACATCACCATGGCGACAAGCAGTAATTTCCCTCAAGGTATATTTTATTAGTCCCTCCACATGAGGAAAATTCATCTCTACATTTGACCCTTCCTTCAATGTCAGGAGCAGTTGGCCGCACCTCCACATCCTGAGTCTGAGAATCTAACATAACAATAATTGATTTTGACTATTTGGATTTTGGGATGACTCAATTTGAAATATCAATTTGGCTAATAAGAAGGATTAAATGAAAACATCCCTTTTCAATCACCAGTTTAGTGCTCGGGTCAAGACTGCGCCAGGACAAGATCAGGACAAAATGGAGTCAGGGCTGGAATATTAAAGTTTTTTTGTGTCTATAGTGACCGGAGCGCTGTGCCCCTGTCTCAGCAGATTCATTTAAAACCAGTGACTTGGTTCAGTTTTATGCAACAATGACCCAGGTGTCCCCTTTTTTTTTTTTTTTTACTCATTTGATACCCGTCAACAGTATTATATATATATATATTGTTATTTGTTCAGGCAAAATACAGAAAACCATGCTTGAAATGATGATGATCAGAATACAAAAAATGCCTCTCATATTATTACTGACTCACAAGTGAATTAAGAAAGAGTTGTGAAAGCGCCATGAATGAACTGATTACAATGTATTATTACCCCTCATCTTAACCTGAGTGTGCCCCAGTTTTTAATTTCCAAAATCTGGTCACTCTAGTCTATACTGCTTTTTTCTGAGTATTAGGTATAAGACCAGTCCAGCTTTTTTAGACTACGTTTATTTGATGACAGCCTGAACAGAACGCAAAAGTGGTGTTGTGTCTTTTATTCTGTATTTAGATGAGCACTTTCAGAAGGAAATGTGTGTGCATATGGTGACGCAAAAGTGTACGGAATTGGATTGGGTATGCATGTGAGGCCGCTACAGGTGGTGACGCTAGGTTGTGATGTATGTGATGTAACCGCGTACGCGGCATGACCAGATCTGACCAGAGTTTTGCGTCTTGGGCAGTGTAGACGGAAACACTGCGGCAGAGCTTATTCAACTTTTCCACTCTGGAGGGTGGTTTCAGATGTTTGCGTTTTTAAGCCCCAAAAACACCTTCACCATCTAAACGAAAGACACTTCCCATAAAATATTTTGTTGTATTTACCCACAAGCTTTCTCATGTAAACAGGCCCTTAGACTCTACCCTTCGCTGATACATTTTTCACCAATATTGATAATTTGACCTTAAATATTTGCTGATACAAACCGATACTAACAGCCAGTATTGATTGAAAATGGCCTTTTCCCCCCAAAAAAAACATAGTTAACTTATCACAGAGTTGATCAAATTGTGTTTTGCAGCTGTTATTCATCCTGCAAGTAACTATAAAACAGTTTGTAAGAATAAAAGTCCAGCAAATTTTCCTGGATCGGCACCAATATTCTATACCAGTATCAGTATTGTTGCATTCCAATATAAGACAAATGTCAGCTTCACTCTTGGATCTTACTCTGTCTTTTATTGAGGAGGAAATAGTTTCTGAAAACAATAAAAGTACAATGACATAAGATATAAACTCTCAGGCATGTGTGTCCAGCAGCAGGTTTACCCCCCCTCCCTCTCTCCCTCTCTCTCTCTCTCTCTGTCTCTCTCTCTCTCTCTCTGTCTCTCTCTCTCTCTCTCTCCTCTTTCCTCTCTCCTTCTCTCTTCTCTCCCTCTTCTGAAGTGAGTGAAATCGCCGGCTTGTCAGACTGGAGGCAGTGGCGGCGCAGACGAAAGCAGACAGTGAAAAGTGGAAAAACACACAGAAGAGATGGAAGCAGAGATCGGAAATAAAGCCGCGTTTGATTGACAGGCGATAGGTCTGCCTTTAGCCTGTCACACATGAGCGCTGACCCACCCCACTGCCCCGCTAAGACCCGGAGCAGACAGGCCGAGAAGCTGCTCCATTCACGGCATCATATCACTGACACTCAATGTCGAAGCTCACATTTCTATCGTACAGGGCAGTGGAAAACTTTGAAAAAAAATAATAAATGCAAGTTCAGTTTTACAAGGTGTTTTGGGGCTAATACTGTTAAGTAAATGTATTATAATTATATCATAATTATATATACATGTATATAATTATGCATTATTTGACACCAGTCTCTTGCTGTGTTTGCTCGTTATTCTTCTTTTATGTATTGTTACCATTTATATTTTTGCTCTGTTGTTATTATATTATAATGTGGTGTGTGAGCTACTGTATCCAAATAATTTCCCTTGTGGATTGATAAAGTTTGATTAAGTTTAAGTCAAAATCATCTTATTACACCAATTTATAGACCAAAATGCATTTCTGATCCATCAAAATGAATTACTTTTACACTGGAGATCTAGTCACATGAATACTGTTCTTCATTAGCTTCAGTTTTTTTTTTTTTGTTTTTTTTTTTTTTTCTTAGTTAAAACTCCAGAGCAGATGTTCCTCAAGGACAAGGCTCAAAGGCTAACAAACAGTGAAGATGACCATGACTTAAAAATGACTGTAAACAAAGTGTCCAAAAAAGATCTTCTCTCCTTTCACTTTATTACCACAGCAAAATCACCAGCCACATAAAGTCACTCCATCATCTGCTCTTCATCTTAAAAGTTTCTAAGATTAATTTGCATGCCCAAGTTGATATCTCTCTTCTGTTTTTTTTTTTTTTCAAGCAGAGGAAGATTAGCCTGGTCATGCCTCGAGAGCCTATACGGACTGACCATGTTCGTCCCTGATTGGCCAGTCCACCTGTCACTCACATCCATCTGAACTCAGCGGTGACCAGACTCGCATCTCTCTGACGTTGGAGAAGAGCGTATCCTGGACCCAGGTAAGAAGGATTTTCCCACACAAATTAATATTTACTGGCTTGGTCAAATCATAGACTGTATAGAAATGGACATAGCCACCGTGTTAGGAAGTAAGAATAGGAAGTGAGCATGAGGACACTTCCGGCTCCAACTGACTTTACATTGGAAAATTGTCGCCCCTGTGTCAGTAACTGCTGTAGTGAACTTTGTCAGTTTGATCCTTCATGTTTTATCCTGCTCTACATGACCCTGGTGTTTTTTTATTTTTGCTATTTTGTCCGTTAATAAATTCCTAATCTTAATATAGAACTGGCTCCAAATTTGCCCCTATTGCTCCCAGCCTCATGAGCTTCATTTGACTGGAGCTGAATGCTATGGGTGACGTCACACTTCCTTAGTCCACTCTGGGTCAAATTCAACTGTATCAAATAATTTACACATACATAAAATACTGAAGAGCACGAAATGTACATGAACACACCAGAGAGTCATGGCCAGTTTGAAAGTAAAAAGGACCATCTCAGCTCATATGCACTACATTACTTAATATATGACCATAATAGACGTTCATTTCACACTGGTTAATTTCATACAGATTAAGTTTAGGAATATGTTACCTCAAGACATTATAGCAAGTTATATCACAGTATGTCAAGTGATTTCCTCTGCAGAACAGATCAATAAATGAATGTCCGATCAAGCGTAGCATTGAGCTGACGACATCCAACAATGAGTGTAAAAGTGTTTTAAAGGTCCTATATTACACAAAATGGATTCTCAAGAGCTTTATCATGTCATGTTATAATGTTGTTACCTCCTAAAAACATACCTGGAGGTAGGGCTTAACGATTTTAAGAAAAAATTTGAATTGCGATTTATTTTTTTTATTTTTTTATTTTTTGCAGATATTGCGATTTTGATTTCATCCTCGATTTTTTTCAGAGCTTTTCGCTCCTCTCTACCACCACTCTACATACGTTTCCTGTACTCCTGTGGTCAGCTTCTGTCGGACTAAAGGACACGACTCAGTGGAATGTGGTGTTCTTTCTGTGACAGAGGATGTGCTGATGATGGTGAGTCTGTTCTGTGCTTCTGTCGTGTTGGAGATGGTTCATGTTAAACTTTACACGAACGCCAGGTTTAAATTCTAGCCTCCTAGTGTTGTGGTGGTGAATTACTTTGCGGCGCATAGACCTCGACGCAGACTCATAAATCAAAAACAGCAGCAGTGTGTGTTTTGTCGATGTAAAACTAAACTTCACCCGTAACAATCTCAGGCTCAAATTAATTTTTAGTATCAGGAAAAATCTGATATTTGGGGAAAATTATAATATGGGGTAGTGATATACAATTCTGAGTTTTTTATCCTTTGTAAAAAAAAAAAAAAGTATTTTGCACTTCTGGCAGGCCGTTTGTGTGTAGTCATTCTTGCACAGTCTGCATCGCCCACGTTTATCAGCATGGATGGGAGAAAAGGCTCCTGAGTAAAAAAAGCTCATATAATATGGATGTGGAGTCAGTAGGTAATTGGAATTTAGCTGTTGCAAATCTGCAACGCCTGCCTGGAGAGGGTTAATTTGGGCTTTAGGAGCACTGCAAAAAACCATGGCTTTGAGATCGTGTTTTTTGGTCCAAGACTGCGCCAGGACAAGATCAGGACAAAATGGAGTCAGGGCTGGAATATTAAAGTTTTTTTGTGTCTATAGTGACCAGAGCGCTGTGTCCCTGTCTCAGTAGATTCATCCAAAACCAGTGATTTGGTTCAGTTTTATGCAACAGTGACCCTGGTGTCCTTATTTTTTTTTTTACTAATTTGATACCCACCAACAGTAAAGGGCTGAATATATTATTTGTTCAGGCAAAATACAGAAAACCATGCTTGAAAATGATCAGAATACAAAAATGCCTCTCATATTATTACTGACTCACAAGTGAATTAAGAAAGAGTTGTGAAAGCGCCATGAATGAAATGATTACATAACAATATTCTTAATTATGTGCTCTTTTCACAATTTTACTATTTTACTACATCTTAACCTGAGTGTGCCCCAGGTTTTAATTTCCAAAATCTGCTCACTCTAATCTATACCACTTTTTTCTTAGGCAGATCCAGCTTTTTCAGTTCCGACACAATATCGATTATTTGACCTGAAGTTTCTGTCGATATCTGATACAAACCAATACCAATAACCTATAGAGATTGAAAATTATCTTTTTTTTCCCTTAAAAACACAATTAACTTATCACAAAATTGATCAAATTGTTTTTGTAGCTGTTATTAATTCTGCAAGTATCTACAGAACAGTTTGTATTTATCAGCTGAGTCGACGCAGAACTAATCTTCACCCTTAAATTGGGCTTTAGGAGCACTGCAAAAAAAACACGGCTTTGACGCTCACAAAATCGCGTTGTCTGAGATTGCGATTTTTGGTCGAGATGTTTGAGTAAACCTTTCTTATTAAAAAAATGCTCTGTTCTACCTTGTGATTTCAGGAAACTGTATTTTCCAAGTTACTTTTTATCTTTAATTCAGTAGAGATTTGCAATTCCAATTCCAATTGCAAAAATGATCCAAATAATTCTAGTGAAGGTGTATGGAATTTAAAAACACAGTCGAGCACTTCCTGTATTACCACATGACATCATAAGGTGGAACTGAAATATGCAGGGTTTGTGTGTTCATGAAACAAAACACAACTCCAGGTATATTTGTGAACACAGATGAGAAAATAACATAGTGTGGTCTGTTTTTATGCCAAATGTACGTTCAAGTTAGTGGCATATTTTATAAGCAATATTTAATCCCTTTCACCATTCTGATTTCTGTCTTTGTTTCTGCTCTTCGCTATGTTTGGTGTTTGCTGATAAGATTTCACTAAAGTTTGGGAGACATCTTGGTATTCGGTCTGTCACTTTAGCTTAGCGCACTCCTCAAGGCTGAATGCACAAGAACTCAAGGCCTCAGCGCTAATAACAGACCCATACCAGACAGAGGCACCATCGTAAACACTCACCACTATTCTCTTTGATCCTTATCAGACAAAACACTTTCTCTGGCTGCGCGGTGGAGTGAACGCCGATTTCCTCCAACTATAAATTAAAGACAAGACTCTCCCGAATGTGGGTTTGCAGCCGATTGAATCTTAGCCAAGTCTGTCAGGGCTGTTTCACAAGTGTAGAGAGAAGAGAGGGGTTTGAACTCAGAACTTTGTGAGCAACATGAGAAAGAAACTGCACCTGTCTGTAGTCTGACCTCATGCAGTTATGATGTGTTGGTGAAGAGGAGGAGATGAGAGGCTGGGGGTTTGCTGCTGAGTTGGAAATGGGACAGTCAAAGTCAAAGTAAAAAAAAAAAAAAAGAAAAAAAAAAGAAAAGAAATACCAATTGAAACTAGTAATGAAACAAGACACTAATATGAAGACTGGAAAAAGACCAACTAAGGACTTGTCTTGATTTATATATCCGAACTGGTGTACTAAAAATAAGTATTTAGTTTTGAAAAATATATTTTTTTGTAGGGGTGTAACAATATCCAAGTCTCACGATACGATATTGTCATGGTATGAACCTCACGGTTCGATATTTATTGCAATATTGTAGGAAAGCTCATGATACGGTGGGGAGGCTCACGGTCAGGGACGTAACAATATCCAAATCCCTCGGTACGATATTTTCAGGATATACTTCTCACGGTACGATATTTATTGCGATATTTTGTGGAGACAAAACTGTTAATATGCTACTTTTTCCTCTTAAAATGCTTTGGCAAGACTTAATCCAACAAAGAGAACAAAAAGTTAAAAGTGCTTAGAAATGTTATTTCTTCATGTAATCTACACTGAAATGAAGCAAAGGATCATGGTCTATGTAGTTCCCTGTCTTTTCTTTAACTGTTGCTGCACTATAACTCTTTTAATTAACCAAAGAGACTTGTAATTCGATATATTGTGATGGTCCACGATATTTTTGTGAGAACTCCGACGATACGATATCATGATATTTCGGTTATTGGTACATCCCTATTCTATTGTATTAAAAATGTCAAATTTAACTTAAAGGTCTTATGTTACGCAAAATTTACTCTTGTGCCTTTTAGGAAATAAATTGCTGAAATTATCCAAATGATTCGACTGAAGATGTGTGGAGTTTAAAAACACAGTGGAGCACTTCATGTACCACATGACATCACAAGGTGGAACAGAGTGTTTTCCATTTGAGAGAAGACCTCAGCCTATAAATATGCAGGGTTTGTGCATTAAACATGTGTGAATGAAACAAAACAGGTAAGAATATACTTTATTGATCCTTGCCAAATAGAAGTTATAATTTATATATTTCAGTCAATAAGTCATGTCTACCTTAATGGATACTATCTAACAAGGTAATGGAATGGTTCTTGTTCAATATATAGGCCACATGTCAGTTTAAAATATATATAAAATAAATTATAAAGCTGGTACAATCCTGTTTCTGTTCGCCCTTATGTCCTTTATCTATCTTTCAAAAGTTGCCAGTTTCTTGTTGGACTGGACCCTCTGTGGCCTCCTGAAAAGCTTGCCTCCTGTCCTTCACTTTCACAGACCCAGAGCCATAATGATCGGATGGCTGTCTCCCATAGGCGGGCCGTTGCTATGGGTAACCTGATGACGCTCTGAGGGAGAACCGGGAGAGCGCGGGAGGGGTGGCCATATGAGGAAGACAGGAGCTGCACCCGAGATTGTCTACGCACAAACACGAAGCTCACTCTGCAGCAATGCATTTTAACCACTCTGAAGTCATCTTTAATTTGACAAAAAAACACTAGGCATTATTGACAAGGCAGTTTCATTATGATTTCCAAAAATAAAAAATTTTAAACTGGCAAAACACGAAAATATTATTGCCACATTTGCTTATGTGTTACTTTATTGAACAAACTAGATAAATAACACAATTCATAGTAGAAAATCAAATAATTTACCAACCAAACTGATGCTGATAGATTGACTACTACATTCAATAGCTGCACAGATTTTCAATGCACAATTCATATTATTTTGAAGTAAAATTTGCAGATATTTAGCTTTCAAATTTTTGGTTCTGCAAACTTAAAACCATTTTGATATGATACAAAAAATACATTTCACTTTTGTACCGTCAGATTAGACTTTAGACTTCATTCCAGTTTTTGTTTCATGTGGACAGACAGAGATATTAACCATAAACTAAGTAAAAAACACATCTATAATATGCTGGTTTATATCTTTTTTTTTTTTTTTCTTTTAAAATGACAAAAAAAAAACACGCAACTCTTTCTCACCGTCTCTCCACTCATCCCACACAAAAACTAAAAACTACACAATAAGAATAAAAACAAAGCAAAAACAAAGGTATACAAAAATAATACGTTGGTTTAAAGCCGTATTATCACTACTGAAACATGTGAGCATGTATTGGGCATAACAAGCAGCCTACTTCTTATAAATACATTTCCAATTGGCCAAAAAACTGTCAAAAATACTGTAGCTCCCAGTAGTAGACTGTGCCCTCCACTGATACATAAAACCGTGATTTACGACGTGCGCGCGCAGGTCAGAGGGAGCAGGTTTAATGACACTAAAGTAAAATGTCCCCTGCTTCTGTACTGCATGTAATGTAATGTCTCTTTGCATGGCTCTGGCTCTGCCCCGCTGCTGTTGCCATAGTAACCACTTGGGTACAAAACAAGTTGCTGAGGAGGGGAAAAAAGGAAGGGAAGACATTGAAGCCTGGAGGATGTTAACTGGTCTCAATGAGATGATTAGACTAGTGCTGGTGCTGGTTGTGTCTAGGTTATTTTTTTAATAAGAGATTCAGTTAGTGAGGGACTGTTAGCCCTGCAGATGCCATCAATCAGTTTAAGCATGCAATGGGAGCACCGTGCATCAGAGCTGTACGCCGTTGCAATAAATATGTGGGATTTTATGGAGAAAACGGCGTCTTTATAGTTTTTTAATGCTTGCAGTTTGTAGCAGACACTCACCAGCGCGTGCATGAATACAGACTGTGCATTTGACCCATCCTTCAATGCCATAGGAGCGACCTGTCAGGAGAGTGCGTGACTAGAGATCTTGGTCGGGAGTAACTAGTTTGAGGATTGGCCATTTTGTGCATGTGTGTGGAAAAAAAAAAAACACTGCATCCTAGACTTAAAAGGATTCAACAAAATTAGAACATTACTGAGGTCTGCTGCTAAAATGCAAATCAGCGTGAAAATAGATTTAGAAAAACAGGAAAATATTGTGTGTGGGCAAATTCTACCTAATTATTTTCTTTCACGAGCCAAATCTAAAAATACATAATTTGCTGGCAGAAGGCAGTTACCACAAAACCCATGCAGTCTCCAGAGCAGTATTCAAATGGAATTATTTTCTATGATGAGAATTTTTACAATGAAAGTCCAGGCATGGTCCGCCCAAGGCAATGACCAGTTAATAGAATACAGCGATTTACCAATTCATGTTTGGTACAACAAAAAATGCCCTTTTTCTTTTTATTGGATGACCTTTCTACAAGGGTCGATAGTAGGGTGCACGCCATGAATCTGGAGATACAATACACATCACGATATGCCCGTCTCAAGTCAATGTATACATCTCAATACAAAAACAAAAGATCACATATTGTGATTTATCAATAATTACGTGTAATATTATGGTCAAGTGTAGCCAGGCTGGCGCCACCTAGTGCCTCCGCTCAATTTCATTTCTCACCAGCAACTAGGTCAAGAATCAAAATACACTAGATGGTTCGCAAAAACCCTGAAAGTGCAAGATCGGGCACAAGCCAATCAGCGAAGAGTCATATCAAACGAAATGTAAGGCAGCGAGGTCAGACTGTTTGTATGACGTGAAACGAAGTAAAACCGGCTGATGAATCAGGCTAGGTCAAGTGCACCTCCATGAGAAAAACAAAAAAGAGAAAAAAAAACTATTTATTTAATTATTAGGTTGTTGTTTTTTTTTCATCTGCAGACGCATTTTTAATCATACAAGAATCAGGTAATGAAGTATCACGATATATCACTGAATCGATTTTTTTTTTTTTTTTTACACTCCTAGCCGATAACATCATTGCGTTGTTGTCCATCTGCTCTTTCTAGACTAGAGCCTCTTCTCAGCTCGTGTCTGTAGAGTGAAAATAATGAGAGTTTTCTAATAGTTTCCTGACAGTTTGTAGAATCTCTTGAGCCTAAACGATCTCTGCGTGCGCCTTCTGTACACAGCGGCATTCTTTCAGTGAAAAGGGGCCGACGTTAGGACCCAGGGCGCGCGCCGGGGGAAGTCCTCTGCTGCTGGCGGGGCAAGGCGCACCGCGCGCACACGCACACGCACGCTCACACAAACTCACACACGCACGCGCACTCCCTCGCGCACGCCGTAGCTCTTCCCCGACACGAGAGCGGAGAGCGAGCGAGCACCGACCGAGCCATAAACAGAGCGGGGAGAGAGGGAGACCATAGGAACGCAGCCGCGGCGGAGAGGCTCGTGTCTGTGTTCGTGCGCGCGTGCGTGTGCGTATATGCGTGGAGGTACGTAGGCTCGGCGCTCGCCTCGGTTGCTGCTAGAAACGACTGGCGGGGTTGGATATGGAGGGGCTCCGGGAAATCGCTGGGAAGTGATCGTGCGACGAGACTGAAGAGAGAAGAAGCGACAGAGGACGTTATACGGAGCGGTTAGGACGGAAACCACGGGCCGAAGGAGGCGAGAGAAGTCAGAGAGAAGGGGCTCGTCTGGAAGATATTCTAAGGTGACTTTATTGGTTTTGGGTTGAATGCACGCTTGTGTATGTGTCTTAAAAGAGAGTCTGTGTGCGTCCTGGCGCTCGGTTTACGTGTGGTACAAGTGTGCACAAACGCCTATAGCCTATACTGTACCTTCTGTGTCCACATGTTCCGCCGTGTGAATCCGTGGCTTGTTCTATACTGTTGCTGAAGGGGGGCAAAGTGAGCGCAAGTGACCGCTGCTTTAACTGGAGTGAAGGGTTCCAGAGGAGGTGGAAATTGTGAATGGTTGTACAAGAAGTTGACACGCACACTCCGGTGAAGTTGTTTTGCTCGGTGGTGGTGAAGAGAAAAGACACGCGTAAATCTTGTCGGGAATTTCCAAACGCAAGAGTTCTTTTAACAGGTTGCGAGGGAAGCGAGGGCAGGCAGATCAGACGAGACGCACAGCAACAGAGAGCGAGCGGAGGGAGAGAGCGTGGCACATTGGATTACACAGCCCAGTGCCCCCCTCGGAACAGCTGGGAGACTGTCAGCGCACGTGCAGTACTGTTTGCCTTATATCTATGTACTTTACGCGCGCCAGGATTCACCAAAGCACGGAGAGGAGACTGGGTAAATATGTATGTACAGCGGAAAGAATGTTAGGTCGTGTTCTCAGACAGCCAACGCCAATGTGTAGTGCGTCTATACCTCCCGAGACGAGACGGTGAGGGGTGGGAGAGAGAGAGAGAGAAGAGGGGAGGGAGAAAGAAAGAACGAAAGAAAGAAGAAGTGATCAGATGGAGATGTAGGAGATGGATTCACGAGATGGGAGGAGGAAAAGGGGGTTAGGAAGTAGTAAAGGAGACCAAGGAGCGGGAGAGGCAGGCAGAGTGCTGGCTCATTCATAATTCACCTCCATGGCAAACGTTCATTCACATATTGACCCCCCATAGCTGCGCTCAATGGAGTTCTTGGCCCTCCACCCCGGCCCACGTCTCCACGGACAGTCCCGCGGAGATGTGCTCAGATGCAGTCAAACCCACTACATCTGAAGAGACAGGGGCTGCGTTCAAGGAAGCATTGACCTGATATTGATGGAATCGGACTGTTAACTTGGAAATGGCCAAGACTGGTGGGCGTGGGTGATTTGAAATGGGCTGATGTTGTGTCACATTTGACCAACGCAATGAACAGCAGTTTTATTGTGGATTTCTTTGTGCAAAGGGTGAATAAAAAGTTTACAAGTTATGATGCAACTGTAACTTGTCAACCTTGTTTTATTTATATAGCCCGGCGATTGTAATTTTAATGTCAACTTATAAAACTGTAGTAAGACTTCAGATGGCAACAATGAAGATTCAGGAATGAAATATTAACCAGATATAACTATAACTGATTCCCTCTGGTGAAACAGTCCAGAACTTACTTCTTGCTTACTTATTTCTTAGAAGTTACAGTTTTGAGACATTTTTTTGACTAAGTTCTGAGTACATTTTTATAGAGTTTGTGTAGGATTCCAAGTCAAGGTCATATACAAGCAAAAAGCTAGTAAAGCTTTAGGATGAGTCTGTTTAAAGGTGCGATGTGTAACTTTTCTGGAGGAGTATGACATTAAATCTATCTCCATGGAGACAAGCAGGTGAAGCCACAAGGCCAGTGTCAGATCTAGGTCGGATCTGTGGAGAGGAGACCCCCACTCACAGTATGAATGCATTTTTTATAAGGGAAAAAAAAAACAAAAAAAACATGCAATATAATGAATAAATTTATTTTATTGTTATTTTGTCCAGTCCAATCCAACTTTATTTGTATAGCACATTTTATAAACAGGACAGGTCTAACATTTTACTTAAAAAAAAAAAGCAGAATTATGTTTCAACCATGAGGAAACCAATAGAATCAATAAATAACATAACAATAAAATCAGTGAACAAAAATAATAAAATCAATATATAAAAACAGAGCTAAAACAATAGATATATAAATAATAAATAAAGAAAAGACACAGAGGACCTCACAACTCACACGGAGGTAAAGAGCCAGAGAATAAAAGTGGGTTTTAAGACAAGACTTAAAACACTTTACTGTGGGAGCTGTTCGGACATGGGGGGGCAGAACGTTCCAGAGTTTGGGGTCAGCCACAGAGAAACCCTGTCCCCCCTAGTTTTAAGTCTCATCTTAGGCACCTCAGCGCACGTGCGGGGATGTAAATCTGGATGAGGTCCGAGTCATACTGTGGGGCCAGTCCATTCAAAGCTTTAAAAACAAATAATAAAATCTTAAAATCAATTCTAAACCTAACAGGAAGCCAGTGCAACGATTTTGCGGATTCTTACAGGCAAAGCAGTAACATCTCCATGGAGACAAGCAGCGCATCCACCAGAAATGTTACACAGTTCCCCTTTCACTTTATTATTTGTTCCTGTAAATCTGTTTAGAGAGTCTTTGGACAATGGTAGTTTTTCAATGAGGATTGTCTGATGGGAGATTGTGTGTAAATTGAATATTGAATCCAAACTCCACCCCAGACACGGGTAATGTATGTCTAAATCAGTGCGTTATTGCTGTTGTTAGCCGGATTCCCCCAGCTCTGCTCCCTAATGGATCTATAATTCATGTATAAATGAATAGAAAAGGAGGATTTCACTTTCTTCCAGACCAGACCATAATTTATTCCTTATAAATTGTCTAAAATGGCCGCTTTGATTTCTGCGATTGTACAAAGCGTACCGGGAGCCGCGCTGGTCAGCTGAGACCCATATGGCGGTGAGTGTCCAACTGGCTTCTGTTTTATATTGTTTATTGCTATGGTAACGGTTCAACATTTTCACCATCATTCTTAAACCTGATGATGGCACAAGCACGATCAGCAGGGAAGAAATTCTTGAAAATATTCCACAAAAGGAGGTCGAGGAGTTTAGACAGACCAGCACTGTAAGCATTTTATGGAGGAAAAAGTAAAAACAATTCATAAAATGACACCATGTAACTTTTCTAGGGGAGGGTCCGTCACTTGCTTGTTTCCACGGAGATGTAACTCTTGCTTAGAATGCTCCACAGTATGGCATTTTCTATTTATTCATGACATTTTTGTTGCTTTCCACAGTTCAGACCTGTAACTTGACCAACTGTGCCGACTACGTGCCTTACCTGTAATGTTCCACACTATGGCATTTAAGTTATTTGTCAATTTTTATTTATTTTTTTGTTGCTTTTTTACAGTCAGGCTTGACTTTCCACAGATCAAGCTTGTAACTAGGTCAACTGTGCCAGCTCCTTGTCTTGCCTGCAATATCCCACAGTAAATCATTGAAGTTTTGTATCTCCATGGTGACAGGAAAGTGACCCTTCCTCCTCCGATGGAAAAATTACGTAGTTACACAGTGTTCCGAAAAACTCTCATAGGAAAAAATTTCGAGAACAGTTTTTCATCTTGTTGCTTTTAACATTAAATAAAGGTCAGTGCATTAAAACATATTTATGGTACAGCTCCTGATACAGCTCAACAGAAGTTTTCAGAGTCCGTGTCGTGATCCATGGGAGTTCAGAAGTGCACTGCTCACTTTAACACATGTGAACTTTGACCCCTCATGCTGCGTCCTGTCTGTAGAAGGCATGTGTTGTGTCATCCCTGACAGTTTTAAGTTAGCCCGGCGTTTCTCTCCTGAACTTGGCTTAGGATAAAGCTGTAAATAAGTCAAATATGTCTTCTGGGAATCCTCCTACCTAAAAATGGAGAAAACATTCCCATGTGCAAGGTGAAACGGTGACACATAAGCCCTGCTGATACAAAATCATAAAATGTGTGCCTCTGATATCTGGAAAGTTCAAAATGTAAAGTTAAATATATAATGTTTTGGGTTGAGGTCATGGAAATGTGATTGCTGTGTACACTAGGGATGTAACTGAAATAACTGAAATATCGTGATATCATATCGTCAAAATTCTCACAATAATATCGTGAACCATCACAATATATCGAATCACAAGTCTCTTTGCTTAAATGAAGAGTTATGGTGCAGCAATAGCTTAAAAAAGACAGAGGGAACTACATAGACCATGATCCTTTGCTCCAATTCAGTGTAGACTACAAGAAGAAATAACAGTTTTGAGCACTTTTAACTCTTAGTTTTTTGGAGTAAGTCTTGTCAAGGCATTTTAAGAGGAAAAAATAGCATATTCACAGTTTTGTTAGCCTCCACAAAATATTGCAATAAATATCGTACCGCGAGATGTATATCATGAAAATATCGTACCGAGAAATTTGGATTTTGTTACATCCCTAATTGTGAACTTTCCAACGATATCGCAATAAATATCGTGAGGTTCATACCGGTGACAATATCGTATTGTTACACCCCTACTATACAGAGATAAGGTCAGATCTGTGGAGAGGTGAGCTCATTCTTTTTCAGGTTTTTTCCTTTTATTTTGTAAAATAATAAATGCATTAGTGATAAGTTGAACATTCTAAACAAAGCAATACACGTCCATGGAGGGAAGCAGGTGATGGACCCCCACAAGTTACACAGTGTACCTTTAACATTTGACTCATTACAAACATCAGCTATACTTCACTCATGTTTTTGTTATTTCCTCAATTTTGTTAAATCCTTAAATAAACAATTGACTGTGACTGGCTAAATGACATGTTATGCAAAGAAGTGAATGAGGAAATTAAATGCAGTTCTCCTTGTTGAATAAAAAGTAAAATAATATACAGTTTCACACAGGTTTAATCTATAATCATATTTGAATTACTGAATCACTGGTTACAGATTTTTTTTTTTAAAGTTACATCTGTATGTTTTTGACAATACTACAATAAAATAATCAAATTCCTTTTTACCATTTTGTGTTCAACTTGTTTTTAGGACTTGGAGGTCACTATATTTAGACTGATTTAGATTCTAGAATGTGATTATGACAAGAGACAGTTTTTTTTTTCTATTAATAACATTGTACTTTGACATGAAATAACCAAAAATGACCAAAAAACTGTTCATTTTTTATTCTCGACTAGACCCATGAACTCACTGTATTATAACAAAATACTGCATTTTAACAATATACATTTTACCCGCCCCCATGTGTATTAAATATAACTTGCCTATACTGTAGAATGTCATCTGAAAACCACCAGTTCTCCTCTATTAATGGAAAACACTACTCTTTAATACACTACGCTACACCATAATCATTGTTTCTCACTGAAGTTGTCATATCTTTGTAATCCATAGTGCTAAAGCTGCACTGATGTAAAACTGCTCTTGTGTCAGATCAGGGGAACCGTCTCTTCTGTTTCTGGTGTTGAGGGCTGAGTCGCTCCATCCCAGCAGCGCACTAAATATAGTGAAACTAATTAGGGAGCCTTCACACCCACCCAAAAAGAGGACCATCAAAGCACCATTAACTACCTCAAAGACCTCATTTCTAAACCCTGGCTCTGTTTTCCACCGTCAAATACAGAGGCTTTCTGTTTTCACATTTAGCACTTTGAAGGATTTTGGATTGAAAAGGTTATAGTGGATGACATCGTGGTATTGACAGATGCTGAACAGCTACATTGCATTTGTAACCTTTTCCATCAGTGCTTAAAGGTACACTGTGTAATCTTTTTAAGGAAACTGGCTGGATATGTTATTGCTTTGTTGGAATGCTCAACAGTATGGCATTAGATATATTCGATCTTGCATGAATTCAATTGCAGATGTTTGTAATGCTGATGAATGATTTGAAAAACGTGTGTTTTTTGTAATGAGTAGGGGAACCTCTCCACAGATCTGTCATGTAACTTTGCTGGCATCACCTGCTTGTCTCCATGGAGATAGATAAGCTCAGACTCAGCACCTGTTTATATTGATGGAGATGATATTTTTTGCCTGGAATGTTCCGTAGTATGCCTTTCAACCTACCCATCTTGCATTACTTCGAATACAGTTGATACTAATGCACAAAAAATAAAATAAAATAAAAAAGCGAGATTTCCTCTCCAAAGATCTGACCTGTATCTTGACCTCAAACATTCTTAGCAAAGCAAGACATCTCCATCAGGACAGGCAGGTGACACATTCCCCATGTGAAAAGCGACATAGTGCAGCTTTAAATAGAAATAAACCGCTTCAGCTACCACCTGGCATGTGTTACTAAATTGGTGCTTCTCTGCTTAAAATAGGCAACAATATTCATATTTAAAAATCCCCAAAAGCAGTGATTCAGCGGAGGGTAAATGGCCAGCAGCGAAGTTACCTTGTCCGACCTTCATCTGGTTCTGACAAATGACAACAGATGACTGTTCAAACTCTCAGCGTTTGAAGAGCATTTTAAAACGGATTATTCATATGTTACAGCCTTCGGAATCTAGAAAATATAACTACATTTAAAGCATTACAAAATTACAAGTGATCTGCTCAATGGGCTTTTGTAGAGCTGTCATCGCTGACTTGCTCTTGTTAAGAAGCCTGAGAAATTGATTCATTTGGAAAAATTGTGAAAAGATGTCTGCACAGTAAGAATTCATACCCGATTTAGGTCAAGTTGTATTCAGTAGTTGCAAGTTGCTACCGTTAATTTACCCTCTTAAAGATTAACTACGCAACTTTTCAGGTGGGGGGTTCGTTACATGCTTGTGTCATAGAGAGATTGATTTGCTTCTGATTTTTCACAATAAATGTATAGCACATTCATTCATTACAGGTTGAAATAATTTGAAAAATATGCTGTGAGTGGTGTCACCTCTCCACAGATCTGACCTGTAATCACCTGGTTGACACTGTTTAGATAAACACATGTCATGCCATACTGCGGAATGGACTCTCCTCTGAAAAAGTCACATTGTGCACTTTCAAAATAAGAACAAAAACTTTCCAAAACTTTCCTCTTGCTGACAGATAACAGGATAATCTTGTTACAACTTGGAGATGTATTTCCGTCAGTTGTAAAACCAGTATTTTAACATAAAACTCCCAACATGAAAATTTGTCTTAGGAGGAAATAAATGAGTGGGGACGTGTTTACCTAACTTCCACTTTCCACTAGTGTTTTCTCTAGAAATAGCTCATTCAAATAAATGGTGTTGACTTTCAAAACACTCCCCAATGGCCAGAAGGAAATTTGAGAATTAGGTCACATAACATGAGAGTGCAGGCAAGTCTATGACACTAATATATATGATTTCAAAACTACACAATGAGCTTTAAAGGAACCATACGCTATTTTCTGATCTATGTTATAATGTTCCTGTTAATGTTTCCTCATCACAACCATACCTGGAGTTGTGTTTTGTTCCGTTCGCCCATGTTTAGCACACAAGTCATGCACATTTATGCTCTATTCTACCTTGTGATGTCATGTGGTAATACAGGAAGTGCTCCACTGTGTTTTTAAACTCCATACATCTTCACTAGAATCATTTGGAACATTTCAGCTGTCAAAATGCCAATCTCTACTGAACAAAAAGACAAAAAAATAAAAAAATAAAAATCATTTTGCATATAGGACTTGTAAGTAACATTAACTATTTATTATGTAAGCAAAGGTGACAACTATAATGAAGAATACATGTTTATGGTGTTGGTTTTGATATGGAACAAATCTTGATGTATTTATTGATATATATAGTTTTTTATTTATGTTTATTAAGGACATCACAATTGTATTAGACGAGCCAGATGCTTTGCTTTGAGTGTTTTATCACAAGTTCTATTTTTCAATAGCCTGATTCATCAGCTGGTTTCACTTTGTGGAAACCGTCTGACCTCACAGCATTAGGATTTGTTTGCTTGACGGTAGGCAGGTAATTTTAGGTAGTTTTTAAATTTAACCAATTTATTTAACCAAGCTACAATTTGGTGGTGACGTATGTAATGCACCAAATCCCATAGGAAGAAGGGCAATAATGTCTTTCGCCTTGAAAAAATTCACGAAAATATTCTCCTTGTTCCGGTTTTAAATCCTCAATCTCAGGAATTGCTGCCAACACAAGAATATATGGCTTCATTTACATCCATCTCGACCACTTTGTTTACTGTTGTGCTGTACCACAAAAAGGGACCCAGTCATGGCTTCACAGCTCTTCACTGATTGGCTAGTGCGTAGTCTACAACTTCCGGGGTTCTTGCAAAGCGTCTTATGCATTCCGATTCCTGACCTCTGGAGAGGAATACAACTGAGTGGTGGCACTAGGTGGCACTAAGTTTTCAAGACTTGTCCATATAAAAAATATCAAACACATGCATAAAAACAGACAAAACACGTAAGTTACATACAGATAAGTTATATACAGTGTTTTTTTCAATGAGTGCACTTTTGTACATTTAAAGTTGTTGCTATTGGTTTCCAATTTTAAATGGGCTGTTAAGCAGTTCCACAGTCTGATCTCTTTGGAGATTCAGAGAAAGAGGACTGACCAAGAGTTGTCCTGCACATAGGGACAACACAGTTACCACACCTCTTGCATTAGCTCTGTGTGTACATGTTATGGTATGATAATGTGAAATTACTTCATAAATACAGCTTGCATATTAAAAAACTTAAAAAACTTAAAAAAAAAAAAAAAAGCTTAAATGAATTCCTTGCCAAATGTCTTCTCCAGATGTTGCCAGCGTAATTATGGCATATTTAAACCTAGAATGTTAATCATGTCATTTTATTTTATCTTCAGTTAATAAGTGTGTATGTTTTCCTGTAGTTTAAACGGGGCGATCACAAACCCGCTTCACTTTACTTAACTTGCCAACGACTTTCTCCCAAGCCTATTCTTCTCTATACTGTCCATTTTAATACATAAAAGCTCTGTAATAGTAGCTTTTTCTGATAGCTTTGCATTTGAGAATTGAACCGCGTCTTGGTGCCTTTTATGTTAATGCGTTTAAACAACAGGAGAGTTAAATGGCGAGCTGAAATGACGGTGATCACGCAGAGGACTTGAGAGTGGAGAAGAGTAATGCTTCGGTTTTCCCCCAGGTTCTAATTGTCTTCAATGGGCCTCCTGCTGATTCCAAATAGACTCATTGTCCGCAGCTGCACTGGGCATTTCGGCTCAATTAGCTCTTGAGCTTAGCCGCGCCAAGCTAACCACGCAACCCCATAGAAACAGCAGTGAAACGAGTTAGCAGGGGAAATAAGTTGACTTTTAAAGAGCCCGTATTACTCTATTTTCTGTTCAAAGTTCTAATGTTTCATCACCAAAAACCTACCCGGAGTTGTGTTTTGTCCCATTTGCACATGTTTAACACACAAACCCTGCATATTTAGACCGAGTTCTTCTCTCAAATGGAAAACACTCTTGTGATTTCATGTGGTAATACTCCACTGTGTTTTTAAACGTCATACACCTTCACTACAGTCATTTGGATGATTTCAGTCATGGAATTCCCAATTTCCAACAGCAAATATCGTATTATATAAATATATATAAATTATTCTCAATAGATCCTTTGTTAAATATATTGATGGGTTTGAGTTGTCTGGTACAGGTGCCAGTTCTTAAACTCTAAGGCAATTTCCCAATTTTCATCACCCTGACGCCCATGGATAATGCTATACAAAAAAAAAGTGTTCTATCTCCATGGAGACAAGCAAGTGAAGCTCAATTTATGGTCCAGCGTAAAATTGTATGCGTCAGGACAACAGAGTCTGCGTCGATGTGCACCTTTGAAATTTTCTAACTATGCGACGAAACGACACAGACAACAAGGGAAAGCGACGCAGACAACAAGGGCTGTGATTGGTCCTCTCTCCATCCGCTCTACATACATTTCCCGTACTCCGCTTTCACGCTTCATTTTGTATACACCAGGGGTCGGCAACCCGTGGCTCTAGAGCCGCATGTGGCTCTTTCATCCTTCTGTTGTGGCTCCCTGTGACTTTGGAACATAAATCATGGAATCATGGAGTATGGAATTACAATGTATTTTGATTTTAGTTTGTTCGTTTTTAAATGTAATTCTAAATTTGTAGATAATGGTAATCTTGTGACATTCAAATAAAACATTTTTAATAGTTATATATTTTTGGTTCTCTGCGGGTGGATAATTTAAGTTTGGATTTTTATTTCCTATTGGGGGACTCAAATATACATTGAATAATAATGTGTTTAATTCAGCTTTGGGCATTTGTTTACGTTTTACCGAAACGACTCAAGGTACAACGCCAAGGTACAAGTCAAATCTGCGGAGAGGCATCCCCTGCTCACAGTAATCATGTTTTATCAGGGTTTTTTTTTAAACAATAAAAACAAAAAAAATAAATAAAGAAAAATAATAAATCAAATTAGTTCCGGAACATTCCAAGCAAATAAGTAACATCTCCATGGAGACATCGTACTTTTGGCTGTCCATGCTGTAATAAAGTACTTTTCATTTTTCATTCTACAGATCACATCGTTTTGATAACACTGCAAAGTCAATTCTATTCTGTTTTTATTGTACAGTCCTATTTTTAACATAATGATTCGCCAGGTATTTCTTATTTATCTGAATCACAATCTCGATCTGGACTGAGCCACTGCAAGCCCTCGTATAACCATGTATCCACTGAATGACGTCAGCGGTGTAAAAATAGGCTTTATAAATGAGGGAAAGTGTTATACATTTACTGGGGCTGATGTCATGTTTGGTGCAGGGCCGATGCTGACAAATAGTGAGGGCAGCTGTGGATCAGATCAGTGAACTCATGCTCCTCTTTTGGGAACTGAAAATGCATTGATTTTTGTAAGAAGAACACACCCACAGCAGCCATTTTGGGAAGGTCAAGAGTACAAAGATAATACATGCACATTTCAAACAGAGGTCAGTGTATTGTTCTAGTTTATTCAGTTAACAGCAAAAGTGGAAGTTGTGTTTAACAAACTTACCACCAACTTTCATGACAAAATACACAATACAAGATTCTGACACAATGTCTAATAATTAAATTGTGCAGTTCAGCTCACTGTTTTTGCCCTTACAAGTTCTGCATTTATTTTTGCTGTCATTCAAGCACAGAGTTTTTGGAACTATGGCTTCATAAAATGTAAACTCACCAGCGTTTCAACTTTCTTTTTGTCCAAACCAAGTTAAAATATAGTGCGGAAAAAAATCACACGAGATAATTTTCCTCCTATGTGCACAATCTTCACAAATTTATCTTGTGGCATACGATCATTCAAAGACGAATTCAAAGTTTGTAGAAATTCAAATTTAACTTTAAGCTCGCGGATTTGACAAAGACCTTAAATCACCCATCTCATGCAAAATCAACTTTTCAGAGCTCTCTACCTTCTAAGAGTGATGTACCTCTTGTACCTTGTGCCTAAATGAAGTGGTTTTTAGATTGATTCTGTGTTTTTTTTAACAAATTGAAAACCAATTCCAAAACCAAAACCAACCAAAACCAATTCCAGGTCCAACACATAAGGCTGAACGCGCTGATGAATAAAGGTTTATTCCTACCACTATCAGGGTGCACGCCTGTCTCCCCCTCCCTCCCTGAGATGGGCGGAGGAAGGGCGACTCACTCGTCACCTACGTCACGTTTGGAGGGCGGAGTCTGTGCTTTCTCAGGACGGGCGGGGGAGGAGCAATAGTCGGACTTTCATCGTACCTGGTCTGTGACTGTCTCCAAGAAATCAGTAAGATTTCATAAATATTGTGTAATGGATGTTCCAAACCCCAAATTGTGCTTGTTTATGTGCAGAAAATACAATGTGAAAAGAGTTATTTTGCATGCGATGGGCCCTTTAAGGACAGAAAAGATGAAAGTTGCAGCTTCGTCCACCATGCACAGATTGTTTTGGACCGGACAGAAATAAGAATGGAGGTGAAGAGTGTGGAGAAACATTCAGTAAACCGTCGGTGCCCTAGCAGAACCTCTTGTTTGTCTTCTGTCTCGGTTGACCTTGTTTTGACCTCCTGATTTGGCATTTGCTCTGACACATCTCAACACCGCTGTCCTCACCGCGCAAACATCACATCTGCTTTTCTGTCTGGAGCTTTTAAAAATACGACTTTTTCCGTCTCTCTGTCCCTCTCTCCTCACTCTTTCCCCCTCCCTCTCCGTCTCTGCTCCGTCTCTCGCTGCTTCACGTTTCTATATCTCTCCCTTTGATTTTTTTCCCTCTTGTCTCTCTCCCTTTTCTCTCTCTCTGCCCGTTGTCTCTCCCTCATTCTGTCTGCCTCGATCATCTTCTCTTTCTCTACCTCTTTCCGACCCCTCCTTTCTTTTGACTCTCTCTTTTTCATCTACCCCCTCTCCTCTTTTTCTCTCACCTCCGGCGTTCTTCCTTCCTGTTGTCGCTCTCTCTTCCACTCTGCCTCACCTTCCTTGCTCTTTCTGCCTCTTTATCTTGCCCTTCTATTCTTCCTTTCTCTCTTTCCTTTTTCCCATCCCCTCTCCTTCTCTCCCTTCCTCTTTATCCTTTCTTTCTCTCTCTCTCTCTTTCTCTCTCTCTCTTTTCTCTCCCTATTTCACTGTCTCTTCTCTTTTCCCTTTTCTCTCTCCTCCCTCTTCATACTTCCCGAGTCTCCTCTTTCTTTCTTCTTCTATCTCATCCCTGTCTCTTTCTTTTTCTTTCTCCTTTTTCCTCCTAGTCTCTCTCTCCCTCTCTGCCTTTTCCCTCTCCTTTGTCCCTTTCTCCCTCACTCTTTCCTCTCTTTCTCTGGTCTCTCTCTCTCTCCTCTCTTTCTCTCTTGTCTTTCCTTTCTCCGTCTCTCTGTACTTTCCGAGCCTCCTCTTTCTTTCTCCTTCTATCTCATCCCTGTTTCTGTCTTTCTCTCTCCCTTCTCCCTGGTCTCTTTCTCCCCCTCTGTCTTTTTCATCTCCTCTCGCCCTTGCTCCCTCACTCTTTTCTCTCTTTCACTGGTCTCTCTCTCCTCTCGTTCTTTCTCTCCCTTCCTCTCTGTACTTATCGAGTGTCCTCTTTCTTCCTCCCTCTATTTCACCCCTGCCTTTCTCTCTCTTTCTCTCCCTTGGCCTCTCCCCCTCTCTCTTTCCTCTCCTCCATACCCTCTTTTTCTGGTCTCTCTCTCTCCTCTCCTTTCCTCTCCTCTCCTTGCCTCTCCTTCTCTCTCTTTTTCCTCTTCTCTGTCCTTCCCTCTCTCCTCTTTTTATTGCCCCTCTTCACTTTCTTTCCTTTCCCTCTCCTTTCCTCTCCTCTCTTTCTCCCTCTCCTCTCTCTTTCCTCTCCTCTCTCCCTCCCGCTCTGTACTTCTCGAGTGTCCTCTTTCTTGAGCAGTGGAGAAATGCTCGCGCTGACGCTGCTGCCGTTGCCGGGGAAACAGTGGGACGTGGGCGGGAGGATTTCCTGTCCTGAGGAGGCTGCTGTTCTCGAGTGGAGTTAGTGGCTCTCGGTCTGTGGATGTGTGGCGTGTGCGCTACTATTAAGACAAATATTTCCCTTTTTTCTTTCTAATGCTCTCAAAGTCACTTCAGTCTTTGTACGCCCACTCAAGGTGCAACAACAAGCTGAAAAAAATACACTCTTCACTGCGAAAACAATTGCTTTATACTTCAAAAGAACTTGAATTCAGTATATGAATCTTGATTTGAGTGCTTCTTCTACCTTAAAGGACCCATATTATGCCATTTTTTGATCTATGTTATAATATTTCCTCATCATAAACATACTTGGAGTTGTGTTTTGTTTCATTCACATGTTTAACACTCAAACCCTACATATTTAGACTCAGTTTTTCTCTGAAACTGAAAGCACTCTGTTCCAACTTGTGATGTCGTGGTTATACAGAGGGATGTAACAATAACCAAAATATTGTGATATTGTATCGTCAAAAGTCTCCGTGGGGCGTCACAATATACTGAATTACAAGTTCCTTTGCTTAAATGCATTTTGTAGCAAATAAACAACATTAACTACATATCCCATGATTCATTTCAGCGCAGACAACATGAAGAAATATGTTTTTTTACTTGAATTCTTGAGATTATGACGGTAATAATTCACACCAAAACCTTGTCAGGGTATTTTAAAAGCAAAAAAGCGTCATATCAACAATTATATTAGCCTCTCCAAAATATCGCAGTAAATATCGTACCGTGAAATGCATATTGTGATAATATCTTACCGAGAGATTTGGATATTGTTACATCCCTAGTTATACAGGAAGTGCTCTACTGCGTTTTCAGACTCCACACACTTTCACTACAATCATTTGGATCATTTCAGACCTGGAAAGGCAGATGTTAACTTGCGCTTCATGATGTCAGAAGGTGGAACAGAGCATTATGAGCTTTGGAGCTGTAGACAGACTATTAAGCTCTATTCACGCTTACATCACAAACTGGGAAGATGTTTGAAAAGATGCGATTACAGCTTCCCAAATCCAGCTTTCGGCATCTACATTTCATTGTAGCGTTTTGTTATGTTCGGCGACTCAACAATTACAACCATACCTCAGTTTTCATCATTTCCCATCTGACGCACAACTCCGAGCTCACTGAGTACATGTGATTAGAAGAGATGATGATTAGATGAGGCGCCAAATTCAAGATGATTACAAACAGCACATACGTATGCAGTCTTCATTTTACCACTGATCACATTTGCTTCAGTGGGTTTTATCACAGTCAGTCAGCGAGCCCAGTGAGGGTAACTACCAGGGGTGCAACGGTACACAAAAACTACAGTTCGGTACGTATCTTGGTTTCAAGGTCACGGCAGTTACAATGTCCCCAGCGGTTGAAAATACCCTTTAGCTAGGGACAGAGGTCGTTGGTATGGGGAGGTATGGGGGGTCCGAGATTCCATGTCGGTGAAAGGCAAATGTGAGGACTGGAGCGCAGTAATGGTAGTTTTGTGAGGATTCACATGGTTCGGAAGGATGTAGTCAAAGCAGGGGACAATTGTTGTCAAGGCGGCTATCCCAACTATGAAGCGCTGTGGGAAACACTGCCACCCCAGTTCCCTCAGAGCCAAGCCTTCCGTTTACCTGCACATGTAGTGGCAGGATGTAAACACACACAGATTGCACAGAGTCACTCGAGCACTGCCCTGCACCAAAACAAACATCCCGAAACAGTTCGACACAAATACATGTACCGTTACACCCCTAGTAACTACACTGGAAGCTGTAATTGCATCTTTCCAAACATCTTCCTGGTTTGTGACGTAAGTGTGAATAGAGTCTATTGTAAAGGATTACTCAAACAAAACACAACTCTAGGTATGTTTCTGATGAGGTAAAGACATTCTAACACATCTTAAAGCTCACAAGAGTCAATTTTGTGCCATACTGGACCTTTAAAAGCTATATTGGAAACCCTTTTTGACCATCAAATCATGTCATTTTCGATTGTTTAGTTCAAATCTTTTTGCGGTCCTTCCTAGCACAACAAAAGCACTAAAAGTTCCCATTCTTCTGGCTTTGGATCTGAGTTGCATAACCCAAACGTTGTGTCATGACCGCTAAGCTAACTTCAGAGCCAGTTCTCGCTAATGATGTCATCAGCGTGCCTCGGACTATACCCCCCCGACAGACACATGAGCTTGCAATTATGTGTTCCTATCCCGGCACTCGCAATCCAAAAACTAGTCACATACACATACACACATGCTCGCAGTCCTACAGGCACTGGACGCAGCCCCCACCCTCATATTACGTAATTGACATTGAGTGAATAGGCATGACGTCAGCTTGGCTCTCTCTGGCTTCTCTCCTGTCGGCCGCGGTGATGTCATAACTGGATGCGGCCGTACATGGGTGTCTATGGTTGAGCACGAACCACAAAAATCACCAGAGGACCTATGTGATTTATACAATGTTTACTCATCTTCTTCTCTCCGCCCCTTTCTCATTCTTTTTGTAAGATGACTTGGTGTGTTAAGTCTGGGTAATGTTACACAGGATACACACATGGTTTTTGTCTAACGATGCCTTGAAGAAATTGAAACTTAAAGGGGGACAAGCAAAACAGATCAGATATTAACTGGGAAGCATATTAGATGTTTGGATTACTATTGTCCTTTTAAGGTGCTGATTCATTCTTTATGTATTAAACATGTAATACATTCAAGGGGCTATATTATGCAAAACTGTGAGCTTTAAGACATGTTAGAATATTGTTACCTCATCGAAAACATACCTGGAGTTGTGTTTTGTTTCATTCACAGATGTCTGAGTAACCTTTTATTATTAGTTTCTCTACCTCTCTACGTCTCTAAGCTCAAAATGCTCCATTCCACCTCGCGAGGTCATGTAGTGGAAGTTTTGGGTGGTGTTCACACAGCAAAGTTTTTTTGGTCGAAACTGTTTTTTTTGGTCGAAACAGTTGAAGCCGGCATTTTGGGTTGGTGAAAACGGGTTCCAGAGTGGATAAATCTGAGAATGCCGGCGTTGCGTTGTCGTGTGGACGAGCAAACTGCAGATTTTGGAAAACGATGACATAGCGACCCCGTCATCCCTCGTCGTACTATTGTCTGTCCAGTGGCTCTGGCTGTATCCTGTTTACAGTACCACAGATAGTTGTGGCATATGTTTTGCATCCTTTTCACTCCGTCATCATGTAGACATGAATATTTATTGATCCGACACATTTGTGAACGCAACACAACAATCCAGGAGCGTTGTTGTGTGGACGTAGCCTTGGAAGCCATAGTACAGAAGAGACTGGCAATTCCAGGGTTGAAATGATTCAAATGATTCTAGTGAAGGTGTGTGGAGTTTAAAAACACAGTGGAGCACTTTCTATATTACCACATAACATCACAAGGTAGAGCAGAGTTTAATATTTGAGAGAAGAAGTCAGCCTAAATATGCAGGGTTTGTGAGTTAAACGTGTGAATGAAACAAAACACAACTCCAGGTCTGTTGTGATGAGGAAAGATCATAAATCTGAAAATAGCATCATGGGCCCTTTAAGCTCTGCGCTGATTTCAAACGGGGCCAGTTGATGGAACATCTCAATATACTGACAGCGTACAATGCTGGCAGCGGGAATAGAACTAACAACCAACATTTCTAATCATTTAACAGACATGCTAACAATAGTAATGCATCTGTCAAACGGTGCTCCAGTGGCGTCTCCAACCATTCCCAGCTCATTCATACTTTGGCAAGGTGGGTAACATGTCTTGCCCATGGACACAACAACAGTATGTTCTCATAGCTGGGATCAGACCTTCTTTTGTCCTCTTATATAAGATGACAAGTCAATCAACTCATCCACTTGTCCTCTATGTAACATTATGTAACTTTTCAGGTGGAGGTTCCATCAAATGTTTTTCTCCATGGACATGTTATTGCTTTGTCTAGAATGCTTCGTAGTATGGCATTACACTTTTCTATCTTCATGGAGGCCAAATCAGATCAAGTTACAGGTCAGATCTGTGGAGAGGTGACCCTACTCAGTCAGAATGCCTGTTTTTCTGCGTATTTTTGAGCTATAATTCCAAATGTAAGTTAATATATGTAAAGTAAGAGCTGTTTAATGTCATAGTGTGGAACATTACAGGCAGAGCAATAACGTATCCATAGAAACAAGCAGGTGACGGACCCCTAACCAAAAAGATGCATCTTTACATAACAAAATTGATTAATTCACCCACCACTGCCGATATCAGTACCAGTATCAGTATCAGATCAGTGCATCTCTTCTCTACTTTAAATCCTCGCATATTACCTGGCACGCATCCTAGTCTTGACTCCAGGCAGCCATCGGGGTGCTTGTCCTGCTTAATGTCCCTATGTCTGAGGGCTCCACTTATAGCGCTGTGTTTGAATGGGGCGGTAAAGACTGTGGACTTCAAAGCTGTCCCGCTGTGCACTTCTTTTAGCTCAGGATTTAGAGGAAGCCACTGCGGTCTCACTCAGGCTTTCATATATAGGCTCCTGTATGTGGGCCTGCGTTATACTGTAAATTCAGCACTAAATCTTAAAGTTCTATTTATTTTAATGGAGCAGAAATATAAAGAAGTGCACTCTTAAAAGCCTTATTCGTGGGTTTTTACTTTTTAATTTATTTTTCTCATTCAAAGATATATTTTGTTTTGAATCGCTATGGAAACTGACCTAATTTCTCATCATTCTGAAGCCATTATGGAGAAAGAATATATGTTTATGTTACTCAAAATAAGCTCCTCATTTTCTTCATTTTGCACTAATTTATCCAGGTCTTTGTTCTTTAAAGTTGTACTATGTAACTTTTTCCAGTGGAGGGTCCAACTTGCTTGTACAATATAGCATTAAACGTATTTATCTCCATGGAGACAAGCTGCTCACTGCATTAGGCCAAGTAACACGTCAGATCTGTGGAGAGGCGATCCCACTCACAGCAAGAATGCATGATTTTAAGGGTGTTTTTGAGGAATAAAAGCACTTAATTAAATAAAATAAGAGGTATGTTTAATACCATAACAATATCATCTGACATCTCCATGGAAACAAGCAGGTGACAGATCCCATCTCCACCAGAAAAAATTACAGAGTGCCCCTTTAAGCCAAGACTGTTTCTTCTAAGCTGAATTTAAAGGTGCATTGTGTAACTTTTCTGGTGGAGGGTCGGTCAAATGCTTGTCTCCTTGGAGATGTTATTGCTTTGTCTGGAATGTTTCACAGTATGCTGTTAAACATTTCTATCTACTTGGAGACCAAACCAGTCACAGGTCAGATCTGTGGAAAGGTAACCCCGCTCACAGTCAGGATGCCGTGTTTTTCTAGGTATTTTTGAGCTTTAAAACCATCTGCAACTGAATAAATGTAAGGTTGAGCTATTTAATTCATACTGTGGAACATTCCAGCCAAAGGAATAACATCTCCATGGAAACAAGCAGGTAACAGATCCCATCTCCACCAGAAAAAATTACGTAGTGCCCCTTTAACCCTGCAAGATGTTTCTTCTGAGCTGAATTTAAAGCTGCATAGTGTAACTTTTCTGGATGGTCCATTAAATGCTTGTCTCTATGCAGATGTTATTGCTTTGTCTGGAATGTTTCACAGTACACTGTTAAACATTTACATCTAGACTAAACCAGACCAAGTTACAGGTCAGATCTGTGGAGAAGCAACTCCGCTCACAGTCAGGATGCCTGTTTTTTCTAGATATTTTTGAGCTATAAAACTATCTGTTACTGAATAAATGTAAGGTAGAGCTGTTTAATGTCATACTGTGGAACATTCCAGCCAAAGCAATAACATCTCCATGGAGACAAGCAGGTGACAGATCCCGTCACCAGCAGAAAAAAATGATACAGAACTCCTTTAAGCCTGCAAGACTGTTAGGTCTTAGCTGAACTTAAAGGTGCATAGTGTTACTTTTCTGGTGGAGGGTCTGTCAAATGCTTGTCTCCATGGAGATGTTATTGTTTTGTCTGGAATGTTTCACAGTACATTTACATCTAGACCAAACCAGACCAAGTCACAGGTCAGATCTATGGAGAGGCAAGCCCACTCACAGTCAGGATGCTGTTTTTTCTAGGTGTTTTTGAGCTATAAAACCATCTGTAATTGAATAAATGTAAAGTAGAGCTGTTTGATGTCATACTGTGGAACTTTCCAGGCAGAGCAGTGAGATATCCATATAACAAGCAGGTGACAGACCCCCAACCACAAAGTTACACAGTGCACCTTTTAAAATAGTACATCAACTTTTCATAAACAACATTTCGATAACTCAACATCAGTGTGAAGTATTGCGTGCATCTCCCATCCTTCTCTTGTTGCTACCCCTCCGCTGAGTTCCCTGGTTTGAAATAGAGTCCCTAACAAACTGTAACTATATCAGCTTTGTGCCCTTGTCCCGCACAGGCGACCTCTGCTGATCCAGATCCAGTGAGCGCGTTGTGAATGAAATAAAACATTTGAGAAGATGCTCGGCTGTCAACACGAGCTCAGAGTGCCTGCGTTTATTTTGGGAAGAGAAAAGACGAGCGGTGCTAAGGAGGTTTTACACTGGTGGATGTCGATGGAAATATATCTGCTGTGTCAGGGCTGTGAAGAGTGCCAGAAAGAATGGACTGTTAAGAGGATTGGGCTGAATGAGAAATTTGGTATCTGTGAAGTTGGAAATTTGAGGTCTAATGGTGATTTTTATTAGGGATGCACCAATACGATATATATTTATTGGATATCGGCGCAGATATTGATATTTTGGTGGTTCAGATATTGGCTCCAAAATATCGGTTCAGTCGATATCCCATTTTGCATTCTTGTTTATGTCTTTAATGGTGATTTAATGATAGATTTATTTTAATACTTTTGCGGTAGGTACCCCATGCAACTTTTCTGGTCCTGTTTCTGTTTTGCATGGAGATAGTTTTGCTCTGCCTAGGATGTTCCACAGTGTAGCATTTAACTTGACTGTCTTACTTTATTGAATTACAGATGATGATGTTATAGCTCACAGCTTTGATAAACATGCCTTCTTATGTCAACAGGGTTGCCTCTCCATAGATCTGACCTGTAACTTGACCTGGTGGCAACTTCTGCTTGTCTCCATGTAGAGATAGGTTTAATGCCATACAGTGGAACATTCACCCATCCATCCTTTGTCTTCCGCTTATCTGGGCTGGGTCGCGGGGCCAGCAGGCTAAACAGGGACTTCCAGATTTCCTTCACCCCAGACATGTCCTCCAGCCCCTCCAGGGAAACCCCAAGGCGTTCCCAGGCCAGCAGGGAGACATAGTCCCTCCAGCATGTCCTGGGTCTTCCCCGGGGCCTCCTCCCGGTGGGACATGCCCGGAACATTTCCTCAGGGAGGTGCCCAGGAGGCATCTGGAACAGATGCCCGAGCCACCTCAGCTGGCTCCTCTCGACTTGGAGGAGCACTGGATCTACTCCGAGCTCCTCCCGTGTGACTGATGACCTCACCCTGTGGAGGAAATGCATTTCGACTACTTGTATCTGCGATCTTGTCCTTTCGGTCATTACCCAGAGCTCATGACCATAAGTGAGGGTAGGAACGTACATTGACGGTAAATTGAAAGCTGTTCCTTTTGGCTCAGTTCCCTCTTCACCACAACGGTTCGATACAGCGACCACAATCACTGCAGACGCTGCACTGATCCGCTGCCTCAAGTGGAGGAGTTCAAGTATCTTGGGGTCTTGTTCATACAGTAGAATATTCCAAGCAAAAGAATAACAAACAGATAGCAGCATTAGAACAGTCACTTCAATTACTAGTACTAGTTCGACGACTATTCTCAGTGACTAGTCCAGACTAGACTATATAATTATTTCTTAAATCATACTTCCCCCTTTAACCTCAGACCATAACCAAGGGGATTTCACACCACAGTGCGACTTAACAAAAGCACAAAACCACAAACAGCACAAAATATACATGTTTTCTCCAATAAAGTGTTTCACATCGACCACACCAGACCAAGGCCAAACCACAGGCGGGTATTCAATAATATAGCTTATGATACAGACAGTACAGCTCTAGTGCCCAAGAGGAGCAGTAGTAGCACTAGTAGTAGCAGTAGTAGTTAGGGGTTTGCAGAAATATTAAAATCATAAAAAATTAGTGTGATGATACCGTATCAGTATCGTTGGCTGCTGTTTCGATATATCACCAAGAGTATTTTTGGTATATTTTACTAAATTATTTTGTTACAGTGCTACAGTTTTGTTGCTTGTTTAAAGGAAGGAAGCTCATTTATGCAACACATTTGACATATTTACTGTTTTGATGATTAAAATGTTTGTGTTTCATATGAACTTTGCACAAGAAGTGGTTTAACAAAGACTTTTAGTATCACAGACATGATTTAGCTTTTAGATTTTATTGAACCGTATTGAATCAATTTAAAATATATCATATCAAATCGAAAGCTCACTGTCTGGATATATGTATCATATCCTAGCCTAATGTATTGAGGTATGTATTGTATCGGCAAATCTTAATGATACCCAGCCCCAGTAGTAGTAGTAGTAGTAGTAGTAGTAGTAGTAGTAGTAGTAGTAGTAGTAGTAGTAGTAGTAGTAGTAGTAGTAGCAATGGTCCCAAGCTGATGTACACAAGCCAACATTTCAGCCTGCTTAGTAGTAGTAATAATAGAAGTTTGGCCTAGTAGTAGTAGAGCTGGTACAAGTAGTAAGGTTGTTCTGAAAATAATCAATAGTCATGCCTCTCGAGTGTAGCAGTAGTAGTAAAAGTAGTCGTTATAGTAGTCGTAGTAGCAGGCTAGTTTTTATAGTTCTAATTCACTTCAGCTTGCGAAATTGATTTCTGGCCAAGAAATGAAACACTGCCTAAATACTTTACAAATCCCATATGTGAAACAATAATTATATGTTGAAAATTTAAATTCCTAAAATCAATTCTCCACACTTTCACCCCCCTCCCTCCATCTGCATCCAAACAGGGCAGCAGACTCCTGGGCCGTACTCTGCCTCGGTGTGTGTATCTGTGCGTGGGCCTGTTCTCTGGCACACGGAGGGGAAAAAATACCTTCCCGTATGATGTAAACAGCAGCGTTCCTTGGACTGTGTCAGGATTTTAGTGTCTCTGTGTGTCTCTGTGTGTCTCTGTGTGTGTATTTGTGTGTGCGTTTGTGTGCGTGCTTCCAGATAGGATTCGCTCGTGGTGACAGGTCTCAAGTGATTCCACAATATGCTGCACTTTTAACTCCAGCCTTCAAAGCAGTCAATGATATTTGACTCTTACTGAAGTAAAGTAGATGTAAAACTGTCAATAAGTTGTGTACCATGTTGTAAACTCCTGGGCAAGGCAGTTTACAATATGAAATTACAATTATTACACACAAAAAAAAAATATATGTCTTATATATCTGTGAGGTAGATCCTCTCTTCATCATAAACTGTAAATGGACATGGATAAGCTGAGAGCCACTGAATTCCAAATAAGAAGCATTTGCAAAAGGTTTGATTGATGAGGTTTGATGGTTTAAGACGGTGCCCGCTTCATCCTAAAGCATTGATGCGGGTGCAAAGGGGCATTTCCTTCAACAGTCTTGCTCTAGATCGTCTCTTTAGTTGCTATGATACAGAGTTGAAATTCAAAACATGAAACTCTCCAAATTTGCTTGAATTCGTGTATCATTCGTTCATTTGTTTTCCAATATTAAACCAAAAATAAGAAAACAAAAAACAACAATTTTGCGCTGTATAAGAACTGAACCAGGACTGAACCAGGACTGACCCAGGACTGACTCAGGACTGAACCAAGACTGAACCAGGACTAAAACAGGATCAAACCGTTTTCAGCCCTGGTCTGGTCCCAGTCTCAGTCCTGTTCTGATCCCAGTCTCAGGCCCGGTCTGGTCCCGGTCTCAGTTCTGGTCTCAATCCAGGTCCTGTACCCGGTCTCAGTCCTGGTCTCAGTTCTGGTGTGGTCCCGGTCTTAGTCCCGGTCATGTTCCCGGTCTGGTCCCGGTTTAAATCCTGGTCTAGTCCACTCTCAGTCCTGGTCTCAGTCCCAGTCAAGTTCTGGTATGGTCCTGGACCCGGTTTAGTCCTGTTTTAGTCCTGGTTCAGTTCTAGTTCAGTCCGTATGCAGCACAAAAGTCCGGCATCGCAGTTTAAGTCATGGAAACGGGAAATGGCTGTTATAGTTTTTTTCCAATATTCATTTAAACACAAAATCAAAAACTGAAAAAATGAATCGTTATCCATTTTTTTCATTTTGGTTTTGGAGACAAATAATGAAGAAAACAGTTTTTTTTCGTTTTCTTATTTTTGGTTTTATATTGAAAAACGAATGAACGAATGATACATGGATTTTGCTTGTGATGTCACACTCCGTTGGTCCACTTCTTTATACAGTCCACTTTACAGTGACCTGTAAATTGGACTTGTGGCTTCACTTACTGCAGGTAAAACAAAGACATCGCCACAGAGACAAGGAGATTTCAGACACTTAACCAGAAAAGTTGCATGATACCTCTTTAAATATAAGACTGTGAGGTTGCCATCTTGATCATACAATACTCATAGATGGAAATTAGACACAGAGGACCTTAATACTGTTACTACCCAACATCACTCCAGGCTTCTACTTTTAAAAGTCCCAGTGATTGACTTTATGATGTTTGCGCCCACGAAGAACACAGGAGCTCTCAGTTTACCGCTGGGTTTACAGACAAATGCTGTAGCCCGAATTGCAGTAATTAATTAGAGCGGCTAATTAATCAATGCTAATTCATTTTCTGGTGATGATACTGATGTAGACTGTAAAAGACAATTGGAAAAGTGAACAGCCATGTATGGTTTTAAATGGGTTTCTAATGATTTTGTGAACTACGATGTAAATGGAGTTAGTGAGCCGCACCAGGAACTGTTTGGAAAAGTTGATCGCAATTTTAATAACTTTTCTTGTCAACTTTTTTCCAACTATTGATAAAAAAAAATCTTAATTTTAAAGGTCCTATATTACATAAAATTGACTCTTTGAGTAATCTCATCAAAAACATACCTGGAGTTGTTTTTTGTTTCATTCACATGTTTGAGTAATCCTTTATTATTAGTTTATCTGCCTCCCTAAAACTCAAAATACTCTCTTCCACCTTGTGATGTCATGAAGTGTTTTACCTTTTTACCTTTTTGTTTAGCAGAGATTTCCAATTCCAGGGCTGAAATTATCCAAATGTTTATAGTGAAGGTGTATGGAGTTTAAAAACACAGTAACTCACCTTTATTACCACATGACATCACAAGGTGGAACCGATTTTTTAAACGGAAAGTTTGAGAGAAGAACTAGAGAAGTTTAAATATGCAAGGTTTATGTGTTAAAAATATGTGAATGAAACGAAACACAACTCTAGGTCTGTTTGTGATGACGATAAAAAATAACATAGTTCAGAATATAACCTAATATGGGCACTTTAAGCCTTTAAAATGTTTTTGATTATATTTGTTATCTACTGTAGCACTTCCTTCGTATTTTAGATGTGTTTTGACAGATAACATTTCATTACTCATCACTGACAGTTGTAAAACGTTGCCACTGATTGCAATTTGAACACATTTCCAACCTATTTTCTAACCTCACCTCCGTTTAACCAAAGGCATGTATATAGTTTCCAATCCTTTTTTCAGCAGCCTTTGTGGAGTTCATTTGAAGGTTGAAACAGAAGTTACGTAGAGGTTAGTGCTTTTGCCTCCCAACAAGGAGATAAGGGTTAGACTGAGCCCATTTTTGGAGAGTTGTTGGATTTCCATGTCACAAAATCCCCCAAAAAGAACTTTTATTTGGGTTTTTGTTGAGACATTGTCAATTGACCCAGACGTTACGGAGCCAGCTATCACAATGCACTAGCCTTTAATCTTTTAGTTGCATATTTAGGGATGGCAGTTTAATCTCTGCTGATAGATAGTACTGTTGTGTCCTTGAGCAAGATGGTTCTCCAGCTTGGCTCAGAGTGTAAGTTAATAATATAAAAGCCACATTTAATTTATAATGAATTTTGATCTTTAAATGGCCCATATTACACTATTTTCTGATGTTTTCTGTTATAATGCTTCCTCATCACAAACATACCTGGAGTTGTGTTTTGTTTCATTCACGCTCTGCATATTTAGGCTGTGTTCTTCTCTCAGACACTTTGTTCCACCTTGTGATGTCATGTGGCAATACAGGAAGGGCTCCACTGTGTTTCTAAACTCCATTTCAGCCCTGGAATTGACATCTGTACTGAACGAAACTAACTAAGGCTACGTTCAGACTGCAGCCTGAAGTGACTCAAATCCGATTTTTTTACCCCTATGTGACCTGTATCGGATCTTTTAATGACAGTCTGAACCACACAGATCCGATTTTTTCAAATGCGACCCAGGCCACTTCGATATGTGGTCCTAAAACTGATACATATCTGATCTTTTGACAAGTGACTTCAGTCTGAACGGCCAAAGTGCATTCATCTGACCTACACGTTATCAACAAGACACAAATGTCACTATTCTGCGCTGAAGTAGGCGAAAATTCTTAATGAACTCCGTGTCACTGAAGCGAAGCACATCTTGGCTACGTCTCCACATCCACTTTTGGGCCGTTTAATGTTCACACTGGAGATCACATACAAGTCGCATTTAATTGGAAATGTGTACAACCTTGCAAAAACATCAGATTTCACAAAAAAATCCAAATTGAGCATGAAACCCTGCAGTCGTACCCTAAAAGGTAGCTGTTCACTTGGCACTACAAAACTACAAATACATGACATCACATTTTCAGTTTTGGAAATGTAGACAGACTAATAAAAAAGGTTTACTGACACATGTGTGAATGAAGCAAAGCACAAGTCTGGGTATGTTTTTGAGGAGTTAACAACTTTAGAACATGGCTTAAAGCTCACAAGAATTAATTTTGTGTAACACAGAACCTTTAAGCAGATGTAAATAATGATAAAACATCACATAAACAGGGTAAAAATGGACTTGAACTTGATCAGAACTGAGTAGAACAAAGTATCAGGACAAAGTAAGTACAATGTTTGTATTGACGATAACATTTAAAATTGTAGTTGTAAGTTTAAAGGAACATTATGTAACATTTTTGGTACAAGTCCAGCACCTTGCTTTCCCTGGAATGTACCACAGTATGGCATTAAACTTGCTTTTTATATAATTATAGGTGTCTGCCTTGTACAATGCCTTGAAAAATATAGATTCTAGTGTAAGCGGGCCACCTTTCCACAAATCTGACCTGTAAATTGGCTTGTCTCCATAGAAATAGATAAGTTTAATATCATACTGTGAACAATTCCAAGCAGAGAAACAACATCTCCATGGTGACAGACCCTCCACCCGGAAAGTTACACGGTGCACCTTTCAATTCGTAGCATCATTACATCATTTTTTGTTGAACATTTTTGCACGGTTTCTTCACGTCTTGACTCCTGGTTGTGTGGACTTTGTGTGGACTTGGAGCGTGACCTTATATGTAAACTGGCTTCTCTTTGGTCTCTGGAAAACTTCTTTGTGCTTGTTTACCAGACTGGAGCCGAGCTACACTCATCGCCATCTTGTCAACCTTAAATTTAACTTGTTGAAACCTGCAGAGGCCCTCATCAACACTCCACTACCGCAGAGAGCTCGAGTACGTTGTATTTATGTAGAGCACGATTTATTAGTAACAACATGAAAAACTATGAAAGGATAGACCTGAGTGTGTGTTCCCCCTTTAACTAAACAGAACCTGCAAACAAGCCAACTTCATGTATCTGTGTAAACCCTCAGTCCTTCAGGTACGTTCCATCGTGGTCCATGGGCGGATACTAGTCTTCACTGCAAAAAAATAAAAAATAAATCTGCCAAGTTACAATTAAGAATTAAGAAAATGTTCTTTTGATCTGAATACTTATTTCACATGACAAGCAGATCTACCAATAGGGGTGTGCAAAAATATTGAAATATTGATCATCATATTGTCTAATCATATCGTCTAACTTGTTGACACAGTATCGATATTGTGGGCTCCTGTATCGATATATTGCCAAGAGTATTTTTAGGTATATTTTACTAAACTATTTTGTGTAAGAGCTACAGTTGTGTTGACTTTTTTATTGTTTTGATTAAAATGGGTGTTTTTTTTGTTTTTTGTTTTTTTACTTTACACAGACTTTGTGGATTTTTAAGTATGACAGCCATGATTTCAACTTTGTTTTTCACTGAACTCACTTGAATCAAAAGTGCACTGTATCAAAAAGCGAATCGTGTCGCAGCTTTTGTATCGAGGCTTATGTATCGTATCGGCAACTTCTTAGCGATACCCAACCCTATCTACCAATCTACCAATGGAGCAAGAGTTTTTGTACTTAAAATATACTTATTTAGCTTGAATCAGGAAAAAGATAATTGTCAAGTAAAATTTACAGAAAATTTTTTACATTTTCAACTTTTTTTGATTGGGGGTCTGTCACCTCATTGTTTCTATGGATATGTCACTCCTTTGCCTAGAATGTTCCACAGTATGAAATTAAACTGCTTTATGTTACATTTATTCAGTTATAGATAGATTTATTGCTCAAAAATACAGAGAAAAACAGGGATTCTGACTGTGAGCGGGGTTGCCTCAACACAGATCTGACCTGTAACTTTGTCTGGTGTGTTCTCCATGAAGATAGACAGGTTTAATACAATACTGTGAAACATTCAAGACAAAGCAATAACATCTCCACGAAGAAAAGCATTTAACGAAGCCTCTACCTAAAAAGGCACCTTTAATTTAAACATACCTAGATATTACTTTTATGTGCTTTTATACTTGTTCTGATACGGCTCAAGCCGTAAAGCTGTTCAAGAAAGCTTCCTGTGAATGCAACTTTTTCAGTATCGATAACTGCTCAAATGAGTGTCTAGTTTCAATACGAGCGATTTATTTCCAACAAAAAAAAACTCTGAAAGCGCAGACATGAGTGTGTGTTCCCTTTTTAACCAAACAGAAGCTGCAAACAAGCTACCGCCGCTAAGTGTGCTCTGATTTCACCGAGGAGCGCTAACCATGCCCAAGATTTACTGTGCTCTGTTATGAATCTGCAGAAGCTAAGAGCCAGGTGCAAAACAATCACACTGTGTCAACACTCTCATCTGCTCCGCACGCGCTCACAAATGTACCTACGTGCGCGCTCTGTTGCTAGGCGACTTGTCACAATACCCCCGTGACCTTGCGACCCTGCCAAGTCTAGTCTAAGCGCCCCAGTCTCGTGTGTGTGTGTGCGTGTGCTCCTGTGTGTGTGTGTGTGTGTGTGTGTGCGCTATGTGAGATGATTGTGGGACTGCCGCATAGCAACTGAGAGCAGCTGTGATTTCACTGCACTGGACCTCTGTGTGTGTGTGTCTCTGTGTGTGTGTGTGTCTCTGTGTGTGTGTGTAAGCCCATGTCTCATCCCTGATACACAAAATTCACACTACTGTTTTAGAGGCTTGTTACGATAACAGATTTTGAAGCATGATATTTTGCTTCAGAGAAATATTGCGATGATAAACAATAACAGAAACAACCTACCAAACCAAATTTCAAATAGACCGTATCATTAAAGGGACAGTCCGGAATTTTGGACATAGGACCTCATTTCCTAATTAGAGTATTAGAGACGTGTGGAGACACTTTTTAAACTATTCCATCCAGTCCTTGTATTTGCAGAGGTCGCTGGTGCTAGGCTAGTGCATGTCAATGGCCATAGTTAGTCTGCCACTAAAAACAGTCTTACCCACTCCACAAAACACCTGAAGCAAATCTATTATTACACCAGACTGTCGATGTGAATGACTGTGTCGATAAAATACTTTTAGATGTAAAACCAACCTTGCATTTGAAGGATTTATGTCTGATAGAAATGTATTTACTCCTGATAGAAGGCTTGGCAGAGGTGGACTGATATCACTTAGCACCTATCTTACCAGCAAACTAAAATTCCGCTGCTGCTAAGAAAATAGCCCCTCAACATTTTACGATTCATGTGATGCAAGGTTTTATTTCAAACATTATTAAGTCTGGCGTAATAATTGTTTTGCTTCGACTGTTTTGTGGAGTGGGTTAGACTGTTTTTCGTGTCAGACTAACTATGGCCATTGACATGCACTAGCCTAGCACCAGCGACCTCTGCAAATACAAGGACTGGATGGAATATTTTAAAAAGTGTCTCCGCACGTTTCCAACACTCTGGCTCACTAGGAAATGAGGTCCTATGTCCAAAAATTCCTAACTGTCCCTTTAAACTTCTGAGCTGTAGCAAATAAACAGCAGAATGAACTGATAATTAGCCATAGAAGTTATAGCTCAAATCTTACCTTATTACATAAATATCGCAAAGAAATTGTTTATGCGATAAATATTGAGCCCCAAAATATATCAATCCATCTTTCATAAGTCGATATAGTAATTATTTTGAGAGGCCTTACAGGTTTTCATGTGATAGAACATTTTTATATTGATACTATGCACCATACTATAGATCTGACACTCAATACCAATTCCAATACCAGTCATCCAGGTCCGTTTCATAGTGGTCCATGGGCGTATATTAGTCTATGTGGTTTTAAATTTTTTCTGATAGAGATAATTCTAAAGCTCTTCAGGAAAGGATCATTTCTGTCTTGTGAATGTGACTTTTTTAGTATCTTTACCTGCTTAAATGAGTATCTAGTTTCGATTCTAGTTTTAGTATCGATTAGTATCTGATTTTCAAGACTTTTGACAACCCTACTTCTGTTTTTAGAAAATGTATTTTATTTGGCTGTGCAGCTATGCCATGATCTTGATCTCCATTCTTCTGCTCCATTTACTTCTGGCACTACATAAATAACTGTTGCAACTTTGAGCCAAACATTTGTATATTGTTTCTGAACGGGACCAGATCTTGCAAGATTCAATTGCGACAAGACTGTGCACACATGCAGAAAATGATCTAGTGGTATTTTTCTTTCCATGTGTTTACATTTTTGGCTATGTAAAAAAGGGTTAAGTGCTTGTGAGTTATGTTTTGTTGTGCTTTAATGATTGTAAAAAAAACAACAACAACAACATGAAATTAAATAAATGAAAATAATATGTAACTAAAATGGTAAAAAATGTACTAAATGTATTTAAATGCAAATTAAGTAAAAATGTAATTATTGTGATTGTCATCTCATTCTCATGGACCCAATCTTGCGTCTCGCCCCATCGCTAAATGTTTTCAGTATAGTAGACTGATGTGCTCATGTGGTAGATACAGATGGAGAGCAGGGGTCAGAATTCAAATACAAGTTACACATTTAACATGAAAAAAACATAAACAAAAAATCCACTGTTATTGTGATTAGTGGGTTTGAAATCTCTGTATAATATTATGATTTAATGCCTTGTCTTTTACGTAACTACGATTATGCTTAGCCACAGCTGGTTTAGGGCAGACTCATGAACATGTGGCTTCCATTCTGTGCAGACAACCTCCCTGAAAAATCAAAGAACCGTCATTCGCTCTGATAAATCAATGTGGGTGAAGTGTCTTGCCCAAGGACACAACAACACTGCACAACAATCCAGCTCAGAGTTTGAATTTGTTCTCTCATTTTAAACTCAACTGAGCAAATTCTGTTTCTATTACCATGCGGAAGGTGCATTGTGTAACTGTCACCTGCTTGTTTCTATTGATTTGTGAATTGAACGGAATGTTCCACAGTATGACATTAAACAGCTCTACCTCATGTTTATTAAATTACAAGTGGTTTTATTGCTCAAAAATACCCAGAAAAACATGTATTCTGACTGTAAGGATTGCTTCTCTACAGATCTGACCTGTAACCTTTAGACTCCATGAGCATAAAAGTTTAAAACTATACCATGAAGCATTCCAGCTAAAGTAATAACATCTCCATGGAGAAAAGCATTTGGCAGACCAGACCTTCACCAGAAAAGTTACACAGTGCACCTTTATGCTTTTAGTTTGGTCAAATTATTTCCTAAACAATTTCCTAGGGCGTTACTACCTCACTCAAACTCACATCTGAGCTACTAGCCTCTTCCAGAACAGCTGTGATTTCAGAATGGTTCAGCCCTATCTGCCATTTCTCTGTGCCCTGTTTCACTCATACATACACACAACACACACAGACAGACAACACACACACACAAAAACAACGCAATATGTCCCGGCGTCACACCCACAGCTTGAACCACGTCGATTCAATCAGGCAAAGCGTACACTCCACGCAGCCTGTCCTCGACTCCATTCTGAAAATAGAGCAGTCATTTCCCTCAAGATCCATTCATGTAAAACACTGTTATTCCCAGCCCCCTCCCTCTCGTCCAATTGGCTTTTTCATCTTGCTCCTGACTGCTACTCCAAACAGGCTGTTTTCCATGATTTCCTATTACCACGGTGGCTGAGTGGCTGTGGCACTGTTACCTCACAGCAACAAAGTGACAGGCTTGTCTCCCAGTCCAGTTTAGGTTATTCTGTGCAGTGGGTTTTCCAGTTTCCCCAACACTGTCGCCTTCCAAGTAGGAAATGAACAGGGGGGCGCTTCCGGCTCCATCTCTGTTTCCAGTTGACTTTAAATTGAAAAATTGTGACCCCTCTCTCTGCAAATGCTGCATTGAGCCTCGTCATTTTGGTCTTAAAATGTTCATATTAACCTGCTCTACGTGATCCTGGATCCAAAGCTATTTTGTTCATAAACACATTTTTGCTCCTAATTTGGAACTTGACTCCATATTCATTCCTATAACTCCAAGCACTGTGAGCTTCATCTGACTGGAGCTGTACGATATGGGTGACATCGCACTCCCTTAAAGCCGAATTATAATTTTACATCGACTCAACGCACACTGCCGCCGTCGCCTTGTCACCGTCATTTTTGATTTTTGAATCTGCGGCGAGGTCTATGCGCGAAGTAATTCACCCCCACAACTCTAGGAAGCTAGGATTTAAAACTGGCGTTCGTGTATACAAAGCATTCATGAAGCAGGAAAGCGGAGTACCGGAAATACGTAGAGCGGTGGTTGAGAGGACCGATCACAGCCCTTATTGTCTGCACCACTTTTCCTTGCTTTCTGCATCGATTTGACTTATAGTTACAAAGTTTCAGAGGTGCATGTTGGTCGATGACACTTTGTGGAGGGGGTTCAAAGCAACGAAGAGAGTCTGTGTCACGACCATAAATTGGGCTTTAGTCTGCTTCTTTAGCTCAGTATCTGGGGATGGGTCCCTGACAGGTTAGCCTTTAAAGGATGGGTCAAATGTAGAGAATTATCAACAACATGGATTAATAATAAAGTTGACTGTGTACGTTGCTGCTTCTACGTGATACCTTTGTTGTCTAATCCTATATGAGTTTGAAAACACTCTTTAACTTCAACTCATTTGTAGCCACAGCTGCTCTGGGGTAGACTGCACCATTAGTCCCGCCTACCACTACCAAATTACTCCCTCCCACACCACATCCATACCAGTCAGGGTGGGAGATGTGTCTTGCCTAAGGACACACTGACAGCATGCTCGCGTCGGCCCACTGACCTTCAGGTTAGTGGGCGAACGGTCTAACCACCAAGCCATCAGGGTAGGTTCAGGGTTCAATTCCCTTACCCAGCGACGCATGCTGTTGTTGTGTCCTTCGGCAGGTCACTTAACCAGCCCTGTCTGTGGGGTGAATGGTTTCCTTTACTGTACTATTACTAAGAACTATTTACTTCCACCTTTACCTACTCCATGTTCCCTCTTCTCTCCGTGCCCTTGGCCTGTCCGACCTGCATGCTCCCACAGGCCGGCCTGTCACTCAAACACCTGGGGGGGCGGGCTCTGGTTTGGTGCGACAGCCAATCAGACGGCGCGCCCTTAATGACATCAGTTTAGCGGAGGGATCTTCTCTGGCCCCGGGAGGTGAATGGTGCGCGTGAGAGTGCTTGTATTGTTATGATGATTAAGTGTGCTATGGAGGGCTATCACAGGAGGGCCCCTTAATGAAAGTGAAGGGCTGAGAGCAGAGGCACTGGAGAGGACGGGGGAGAGGAGGGGCCCCAGTGAAGAGAGGGGGAATGAGGAGGTAAAGACGCATTATCCAAAAAATGAATATTCTAGCGATAACAGTTACACGGCGAGGTATGAATGTAGGAGGAGCATTTTATACATTTTCTGGTGGAGGGTCCGTCAAATCCTTTTTGCTATGGGGATGTTATTGCTTTGTCTGGAATGTTTCACAGTATGGTATTAAACCTTCCTATCTTCATGGGAACCAAACCAGACGTTACAGGTCAGATCTGTGGAGAGGGGGGGTGTAACGATATCCAAGTCTCACGATACGATATCGTCACGGTATGAACCTCACAGTACGATATTTATTGCGATATTGTGGGAAAGCTCATGATTAGGGATGTAACAATATCAAAATCTGTACAATATTTTCATGATATACATCTCAAAATACGATATTTATTGCGATATTTTGTGGAGGCTGACAGAACTGTTAATATGCGATTTTTTCCTTTTAAAATGCCTTGACAAGACTAAATCCAAATAACTAACATTTAAAAGTGCTTACAACTGTTATTTCTTCTTGTAGTCAGCACTGAAATGGAGCAAAGGATCATGGTCTATGTAGTTCCCTCTGTCTTTGTTTAGCTATTGCTGCACCATAACTCTTAATTTAAGCAAAGAGACTTGTAATTAGATATTATTGTGAGAACTCTGACGATATGTTATCACGATATTTCGGTTATTGTTCCATCCCTCATGGAGAGGCAACCCCGCTCACAGTCAGGATGTCTGTTTTCTACGTATTTTGCCTTATAAAACTATTTTAATAAACATAAGGTAGAGCTATTTAATGTCTTACTGTGGAACATTCCAGGCATAGCAAAGACATATCCACCAGAGAAGTTACACAATGCACCTTTAAATGTGTGACTCATCCTTCAGTGCCCATGTGATCTGAAGCCAGGATTTGAGAAAAATTCCACAGAGTTTCCCATTGATGGAGGAGATTATAGTGCGTAGTTAGTGCATAGTCTAAAAACTAGCTGAGCAAAAAAATCATAAAATAAATTATACGTTATGCTTGTAGTGTGATAAAGTTTCATTTTTAATCTGTAATCAGTGCTTTTGGTTCAGTGGAGGCAGTAAGTGACATTTATACCAAAGTATTGTATTAACTAAAATGATTCAAATATGGATTGCTTGTGCCACCATAGTCTTATTATAAACTTGTGGGAAACGCTGTTACTGATTTGCCTCATGTTTTAGGGTGATGGGGGAACCGACTCAGACATTGGCAGCACATGGAAAATCTTGGAAAAGCAATATACGAGAAAACATGTTAACATAATGTCAGCCATTTTGATAGGCAAAAAGTGTCTCAACAAGTCAACATCAACATCGTCAATAGTTATCAGCATATAACATCATCAATCGTCATACAACAGTACGTCAACAATCGTCATACAACAGTACAACATCAACATCGTCAACAGTTATCGGTGAGTTTTAACTTTTCAAAGTAACGTTTTTGTTCCTCAACATTCAGTGACTTAGAGGAAGATGATGAAGGCAAAATCTACTTCAAAATAAGATGAATTATGTCATGACCGACATACGCAACACAACTGTCAACACAAACAACTGACTTTTTGCTGACTAGCCACTGCGCACGTGCAGAAAAGCCGGACGTAAACAAAAACAACATTTTCTCATATGGGAATTCAACCTGTGACTTTTGCTTACAAATTGTGGCAAATTACAGCATCTGTGTCATAAATATATTGCAAAAAATTTTCTAAATTAGAATATCTAAAATGGTTAATTAAGACAAAAAGCTGCAATTCAATGTATTTAAAGATGCACTTGTAACTTTTCTGACAAAGATGCCTGGAATGTTACACACTATGACATCAAACTTATCTCTCTTGCATTTACTCAGTTTCAGGTGTTACTGCTAAAAATACCTAAAAAATGCACCTGCTTTTCTCCAATGATGTAGACAAGTTTAATGCTGTACTCTTGAACATTCTAGGCAGAGCAATGACATCTCCATGGAGACAAATTACACAGCGCACCTTGTAAAACCAAGCCTCATCTTAACTCCATAAAAGGTGAAGAAACATCTTACTAATATTGAGGCCACCATATATTACATTACATCACTTTTTAAAACAACTACCGTATTTATTTAGCCCTTTCCAAACAAGATGCTTTACAGTCCCTAATACCTTTGTGATTTCCTTCTTTCAATTGCCAACAAACATTTTAAAGGCTCTAACAGTTTAATCCTATCACTATATGCTATTAGTTGATTAAAACATGTCTGTATAATGCATGAAAAAGCGCAAAGCCAGGTTCTCAGGTGATGGTGTAGGGGAAGAAGAGGGGAGGAGAGGGGCGAAGGGGGGGTTGAATATTCAGCAGTCGTGTCCAGACTTGCTGACTGAGGTGTTCATGCTCTGAATGAACCATGAGGAGCTAGGGAGCAAGTGCGTGAGGAAGGAAGGAAGGAAGGGTAGGAGGAAGGGTTCGAATTAAGGAGACGAGGAAGGACAAAGGAGACAGAAATTTGCGATGGCGCTCCCAAGATGTCGTATTGTTCTTAGGGGGTTGTTGTGTAAAACTGAGTTAGAGGACAGGTCATATTTCTATGGAACGTTTGGAAAATTGAAATTTTTATGGAACTGTCTAATCAAATTTCATAATACAGATGTTTTAGCAAGGTCTAGTTCGTTCATTTTCAATTAATAGGCCTGTATCTATGAAACAAAAATGGGTTCAAAGTTTAAATGATAAAGTCATTAGAGGTGGGAGAGCTATACTGAAATTCTTGTTTAGACATTGCCCCAGTAATACCATAAGTAACATTACTGAGCATAGATAGTACATTCATTTAATATGTATGCACAGTTTTTTTTTGTTTTTTTTTTGCTCTTTAAGTGCTTTGTGTTGTATGTTTTTGTATGAAAAGCGCCCTATAAATAAAGTTTGATTAGATTTTTTTTTTTTTTTATTTCCACATGACATATACAGGCATAGTTTTGTTCATTTCTGATGGATTGCCATAAAAATTGACATTGATCATCAGCAATTGGAACAAATTGGATGTAATAAGACTATTTACAGGCTGATATTGGCCCAGAACGCCTCATAATGTTTGAACTTTCATTCAAACGAAGCTGGTCAGTGGTTATTTGAAGGATAAATGATCTTCGCACCCCAAATTGTCATCACAAATTGAAGGCGTGTTGTGTAACTTTTCTGATGGATAGTTTTCTTCGTGCTTTTGTCGTTTGGAATGTCTCACAATATGTTAAACCGTTCACAGTATATTAAACCGTTCAATCATCATGGAGACAAAACCACACCAAGTTACAGGTCAGATCTGTGGAGAGGCGACCCCACTCACAGTCAGAATGCTTGTTTGTATTTTTGTTGAGTATTTTTAAGCAATAAAACCACATGGAATCTAATAAATATGTAAAGTAAGGAAGATCTAAGTATAGGAACTAAAAATGTTTATTTAAAAATGGGAGAGGAAAAAAAAAAGGAAAGAAAGAAAGAAAGAAAGAGAGAGAAAAAGGAATTTCAATTATAAATTGGCCAAAATATATCAATGTAAGGGGGGCCTAGCAGTGTGTATGTTGCACTAACACATTATTTTAGTTTTTTTAACCAAATTTGTGTCGGTGTGTGTGGTCAGGTGGAAATGGGGGAGCTTTTTTTTTGTTGTGGGTGTTGCTTTATATTTTTGTGTTTTGTTTTATGTTGATTATTGTAATTTGTTAAATGTTGATTATTATAGGAAGATCTATTTAAAGTCATACTGTGGAAAATTCTAAGCAGAGCAATGACATTTCTATAGAAACAAGAAGGCAATGGACCCTCAACCAAAAAGTTACATAGTGCACCTTTATCTAAGAACTAAGAATTATTTAAAATTTAAACCACATTATTAACTCGGTGATTTCATTGACCAGTTAAGTAATTACACTGTGTTATAATTTGAGGTTCAGTGTTTGCGTTCCATTGTAACAGGTTGTAACTCGTGCGTGTGTCATTGAACTTTATTGATTTTCCATTTGGATATTTTTTGTCTCCAATTTTCCTGAACTTTAAGGAAACCTGACTGTCTCATCTTCGTTTCTGTGAAGGAATGCTCGGCTGGATTTTCCCTTTTGCCGTTTGCTCATAGCGCGCTCCGCCCAGCCTCAGAGGAAAATTCCACCTCCCTCTTGTAAATCAAGTCACTCAGATGTCCACCATTGTGTTTTGGAGAGAGAGGAGCAGAGGAGCGTTTGCCTTTGAGCCTCTGAGCTATAAGGCTGGCTCCCCATACGTCTCCAGTTAATGTTTTGTTTACATTGTGCACTTTGACAGCAGCTGTTACTTCATCACCACTCGCACTTGTTGATGCGTCACTGGTTTTGCCATGAAAGAGGGAAGCAAGAAAATTACTTACATCTGTTTTCAAACCTATCAATCACAGTTATGAAAATAGTGACATTGCAAATTCATGGTCATATTTTAAGTCTTGTTGCATGCAATATGATTTTGATGATATTTCAGTCGTCTTTATCTTTGGTACTGCAGAAAACGAAATATATGATTGTAACACAAACCAAATCATGCTTAAAGTAACATTTTCTGGTGGGAGGAGTGGGTCTGTTAGTCAGGCTGGCGCCACCTATTGCCTCCACTCAATTTCATTTCTCTCCAGCGACTAGATCAGGAATCAGAACATGCTAGACGGTTTGCAAAAACCCCAGAAATGCAAGTTCAGGCAGCAGCCAATCAGCGAAGAGACATATATTCTGTGTTGTCAAGGATTCCCGAGATCGAAGATTTAAAGCTGGAACAAAGAGAATGTTTGGTAAATTTTATCAAGGGGAAAGACGTTATTGCCCTTCTTCCTACGGGATTTGGGAAAAGCTTAATATACCAGTTACCCCCGTTAGCGCCACATTACATACGTCACGACCAAATAGCAGTGATTGGTTAAATGAAAAAAAGTACCCGCCTACTGTGGAGCGAATGCATTCTAATGCTGCGAGGTCAGATGGTTTCTACGAAGTGGAACCATCTGATGAATCAGGCTGTCGCATGCTAGTCTCCATGGGAATGTTCCACAGTATGACAAACATATCTATCATGCATGTCTTCGTTTACATGTTTTTATTGCTAATGATATCTTTAAAAACATGCAATGACTATGAACGGACTCGGTGCTTCACAGATTTGACCTGTAACTTGACTTGCTTGCATCACCTGCTTGTTTCCATGGAGAGAGATAAGTTTAATGCCATACTGTGTGCCATACTTCACCAGAAAAGTTACATAGTGCATTTTTAAATACACAGTGTTGGCAGAGAGTATAAGAACTTCAATCTGCTAGTTCACTTAAAAGTTAAGCTGTTGTAAAAGCCAGAAGAAAAGCTGCTTGGTTAACTGTTGGCCAAGTTTGTTAAAAGCACTTAGAGCCTGATAAGAATTTATGGAGGTGTATTCACTTGGAAAACACAGGAGCACAAGATGACGAATAAACAGCATTATAACTGTTTAAAGGTCACACAAAACTGACTCCTGTGAGCTTTAAGCCAAGTTATAATGTGACCAAAAACATACCTGGAATTGTGTTTTGTTTGATTTGAGTATGTCATGTAGTGGTAGTAGAGATGTAGCGATATCCAAATCTCTCGGTACGATATTATCACGACATGCATCTCACGGTACGATATTTATTGCGATATTTTGAAAAGGCTTATATAATTGTAGATAGGACACGTTTCTGCTTTTAAAATACCTTGACAAGATTTTGGTGTGAATTAATTCTGTCATAATCCCAAGAATTCAAGTAAAAACCATATTTCTTCATGTTGTCTGCACTGAAATGAATCATGGGATATGTAGTTCCCGATGTTTATAAGCTGTTGCTACTATAAAAGCATGCATCTAAGCAAAGGAACTTGTGATTTGATATATTGTGACAGTCCACAATATTATTGTGAGACTTTTGATGATACGATGTCACGATATTTCAGTTATTGTTACATCCCTAAGTGGTAGACTTTTTTTTTAACCTTTTGTTCAGTACAGATTGGCAATTCCAGAACTGAGCTCATCCAGATGATTCTAGTGAAGGTGTGTGGAGTTTAAAAACACAGTGGAGTACTTCCTGTATCACCACATGACATCACAAGGTGGAACAGAGTGTTTGAGAGAGGCACTCAACTTAAATATGCAGGATTCGTGTGTTAAACATGTTTGAATGAAACAAAACATAACTCCAGGTCTGTTTGTGATGAGGAAACATAAATCAAAAAATATTATAATATTGGCTGTTTAAACCTCAAAATTGTATGTATAAATAATGCCTACTTTATGGAAACGATGTAATGATTATTAATAGACTAAATATTGCAATGTTATAACTCTCATAATTGCTGACAACACAACAGAAACGCATTGAGCTTATGGGGAAAACATGATCAATTGGACACACGTTGGTTGATTTCTGTACAATGGTAGCTCCTGAAGCCTGTCACTGGATTGATTTCTTGCTGTTGGGATGTGCAGTAATCTATCTGCAAACAGTGTAATGGCTCTTGATCACAGTATTTGTGTGTTTAAAGGAGGGGTTTGATTAAGCACACCTACACTGTTTGATTAGTGCCAGTCTCTGTGGAAATGTGACGGCGTTTCACAGCTTTCACACTTTACCTGTTTAATCAGAAAAAACTGGTGTACTCGGTTGTTTATCCGTATTATTACTCTATGAGCTAACTGAGGGAAAAAGAATATATCTGTACATTTGCACTTCATATCTTGAGCTAGGAATAATGTAACTATATGTAGTCTGCATTCTAGCTGTTTTTATAAAGGTGCTATAATCAGAACTGAACTTAGGTTGCCAGTGCCTTAACCTACAAACAGAGGACACATACAGGGTTTTCTCAGTATATGGACACACCAGGTCTCATGTGAAAGCTCAGAACCTCCAGAATTCACGCACTGAGCTGCAAAGACTGCACTAGAACTGAGTCATGATTGGCTGTAGGTAGGGATGTAACAATAACTGAAATATCGTATCATCAAAGTTCTCACAATAATATCTCAGACCATCATAATATATCGAATTACAAGTCTCTTTGTTTAAATAAAGAGTTATGGTACAGCAATAGCTAAAAAAAGACAGAGAAATACATAGTCCATGATCCTTTCCTCCATTTCAGTGCAGACTACAAGAAGAAACAGTTGTAAGCACTTTTAAATCTTAGTTCTTTGAGATTAAGTCTTGTCAAGGCATTTTAAGAGGAAAAAGTAGAATATGAAAAGTATCACAATAAATATTGTACCATGAGATGTATACTGTGAAAATATCGTACCAAGAGATTTGGATACTTTTACATCTCTAATCGTGACCATATCGTGAGCTTTCCCACGATATCGCAATAAATATCATACAGTGAGGTTCATACCCTGACGATATCGTATCGGTGCTGGTGTTTATGCAGTGACCATTCGGATCAGAAAGAGGAATTTTTGTTTTAAACCAACTGGATTTCAGCTTTGAGACTGGCAGCCTAAACCTGATCTTATCTTTGACTTAATGATGTTTTAATGGTGTCTGTGAGTTGTGGTTCTATATTGTGGTTTGGGTTTTAAGTATGTTTTAATTTGTCTGTTTGAATGGGTGCATGAACTCTGTGCACTCTGGGCTTCTGTGTGTTTTATAATGCAAATAAACTGAATGAACTGAATGAGATCCCCCTGTGAGGCTATTTCAGCTTTGTGATTGAATGCTTGTCTTGACAACCAACACACAAGATTATGTCTACCATAAATAAATAACATAACATAAATAAATGGGACATCATACCCTATATTTTTGTGTTCAAGAATAAATTAGCATTACAATAGTTATCAGTAAGATTAAGTCTGTGGATTTAGATCAAGATTTTGATTTGTGTGTCAAGCGATCTTCAAACTCATGTAATCGAGTTGAAATGATTAAAGCTTAACTAAGTTTATTTTGGGATATTTTTTATATAAATAGTATAAAATAGTATATATATATATATATATATATATATATATATATATATTTAAATATACAGATTGTAGAACAGCTGGATATTACAGTATATTAATAATAATAATACAGTATATTTTGGATGTTCATTGTATTTTTTATTTGTTTTACACTTTGCAAAACTGCTCCAAAGTACATATTTGTAGCCTATATTTATTTTCAATTTGAAAGTTTTGCGTAAATTATCAAGAACAATGTGTTTTTTTGCTTGTTTTTTGAGAGAGAGAGAATTTCTGAAGAAATACACCATGTACCTAAAGATAATTGTTTGAATAATTCGTGATTTCAGTATTGACCAAAATTATCGTGATAATGTTTTTTTCCATAATCGAGCAGCCTAAGTAAGAGCCATTTTTTACCTTGTATCTGGGGACATAGATTAGGTCCATTTTATGAAACTTTTAATCAAAATCTTACGTACAGTTTGGAATACTTACCAGCTCTTTGGATGATAATAAAAACCCTCAGAAAGTACCAGTCTGCTCCATAATGTCCATGGAAAAGAGGCTATACATTGTTAATTGTATTGTATGGGATTTGACAACATTATACCCAATTTCAATTTAGCGCTAATTACTACATTAAACTACATTACCTTGTACTGCGACTTCCCTGTGTATTTTAATGTACCTAACATTTCCACAGCCTCCTCTTCCCTCTTAACTGGATTGGACATTTTCTCAACTCTCATCATTGAACATTTCACTGTTGAAACTGTCCCAATTTCCCACAATGGCAGCCCTCCAAACTACTAGTTATGGAGACAAAGTCATTTCAAAGCTACTGCACCACTGGAAGACCAATTGCGATTTTTCTTGGATTACATTCTCATGGCTCTTCGCCCACTCACCTCCTTGGGCTCTTGGAAAACAAAGCTATTTATAGTGAAGCGCCACTCGGAGGTTAATCGTAATGTGGGCGTGTCTTTGATTAGCCAATATGCAACCAACAGATGGGTGATTTCTGTGTTTACCCAACAGACATAGCGAGCACTGGCATCCTCTAGCTGGCACAGATGGGAACTAGAAACTTTTGCCTTGGCGTGTCAAGATGTGAGCTGAAGAACACTGGAGGTGGTTGAGAGAAGGAGCTGGGAGATGCAAAGCTACAAGTGTGCAGAGATGTAGTGGGTAGCCTACAGCGCTGGTGTTTGGATAGGTAGTCTATGAGGAGTTGAGTCTCGGCAAAGCTTTAAATGCCCCGGATTTGACCTAGATGTGCACTTTATGTGTCCTGGGAGACGGGTGTGAGATGTTAAAGAGCCTGGGGTTGTATGATTTGAGGTCTTAATAAAAAACGAGAGAATGGCTGGAATAAGCATGTTATGAAATAGTGAATACAAGTGTGTCCTGTAATAAAAGACAAAGGTTTTTATAAGATTCAAATCATTTTTAATATGAATAAGTTTGTAGACTCGCCTGGCACTAGGGCTGGGAGTTGCCAATTTGATACATACAGCAATACATACGCCACGATACGATACATATCCCGATACAGTGCACTTTCGATTCAATGAGATACGGTTCAGTAAAAAATAAAGGCTAAATTCATGGCTGTGATACTAAAAGTCTTTGTTAAACCACTTCTTCTGCAAAGTGAGAATGAAACACAAACATCGATATAGCAGTCCCTGATATCGATACTGTGTTATCACATTAAGCGATACGATATATCGATATTTCAATATTTTTGCACACCCCTGGCACAATCTGATAATATGAATCTAGAGCTGTGTAATTCAACCAATTTAAAATTCAGTCAATCAATTCACATTACCATTTCAGTTTATTAAGTCTATATCTTCTACATTTTTAGAATATAGAAGTTTCATTTCAAATAATTGTGATTTCAGTAAATAAATGTGGTTATAGTTTTTGCCACAATCAATGGATAACTGCAGAGAAGTCCACATGTCTTGTTTATTAATGAGAAGCACATTAAAACACACTGTGAATCATTCAGATTTGTGAAAATAGCAGAAGTTTGAATGGCCACCACACCTTAACTCAAGCAAAGAACTTCATTACATCTGTCTATGTCAAAATGTTTATCACATTCATAATGGAATTTGAAAAGTATAGTGCTACTTATTTTGATCTATGCAAGTGCAGTTTAAAGTGCACATGACAGATTCATATATATTCTATTACTTACTTTGGTGGGGTAGTACCTGTGATAAGTATTAGGAATAGTTATATCAGTTTGTGGGGAAAAGGTTGATGAAAAAGTACAACATTTCCAGAAATAATAGAGTGGAGTAGAGTTCAGGAATATCACTATTTCATCAGCAGGGAAAATTCTATCGTGAACCCGGAGACAGCTAGGCACAAGGAAGGAATTTTTCTCACAGTTTATGCATTCATTTATCAAAATAAAGCTGTCAGTTTATCCTTATTGGTCTGTTCATAACTATTGTGTAATTTGCTAACATGATGATTTCAACCAGTTAGAGAATTACCTCTACATAGGAAAAACTGAGCAATATTTTTAGACACATCTGCTATAATTAGGTCGTCAAAATTCTCACAGTAATATCAGGGACATCACAATATATCGATTTATAAGTATCTTTGCTTAAATTAAGAGTTATGGTGCAGCAATAGCTAAAAAGAGAGTGAACTACATAGACCATGATCCTTTGCTCCATTTCAGTGCAGACTACAAGAAGAAATAACAGTTGTAAGCACTTTTAAGTCTTAGTTCTTTGGATTAAGTCTTGTCAAGGCATTTTAAGAGGAAAAAGTCGCATATTAACAGTTTTAGCTGTTTTGCCTCCACAAAATATTGTACCATGAGATGTATATTGTGAAAATATCATCCTGAGAGATTTGGATATTGTTATATCCCCAATCAATTTTTCCACAATATCAGAATAAATATCGTACTGTGAGGTTCATACCGTGATGATATCGTATCGTGAGATTTGGATATCGTTACAAACCTAGTTCTAATAAAATAATATTAATCATGTTATGTTGTTTCCTGTATTGCCTATATCTTCTGAAGTAAAAGTAAACGGTAGCTGTTAACTTGAAAACTACAGCTTCGTGAGATCACAAGGTGGAACAGAGCATTTTGAGCTTTGGAGATGTAGACAGACTAATAATGCAGGGTTACTCAAACATGTGAAAGAAAACACGCTCCAGGTTCATTTTTGAAGAAGTAACAACTTTATAACATGACTTAAATCTCCACTTTTGCTTAATATACAGTAGGACCTTTAACATTTAAGTTGCCTATACATGAGCCGTCTCTATAATGTGCTCTCAGGAGAAATACCAGGTGTGAAGTGAACATATCACAGTGAAGAACCAGGTCTAGAGGTGCCAATGCATTTCCTTACCTACACCCTCAGCTTGACCCTCGTAAAGTGGTCTTCTCTCTCTCTCTCTGCCTCCTTCAGACGCTCACAAGGAGGCCTGCCTGAGCGCGCATTTCCTGGTTTTGGAAAGGATACCCCCCTCCCCCTCCCTCTTCACCCGTCCCCTCCCCACCCCTCACTTCACCCCGGGCTAGAGGAATGTAGCGGAAAACTAGCTACTGGAGATAGAAGATCAGAGCCCTTTAATTCCAAGCACAATGCGTTGTTCTTGCCATCGCGCATCAGGAGCCCGCCGGTCCTTTTGATGAGTATCTACAAAGAGATGGGAGCTGTGCACGGTCCGGAGTTTAGCCAGGTGTGTTATCTTAAGCTGTGTAATTTGGGGATTGCGCTTTGGTTTGTTTATCTAAGGTATATTAAAAATGAATGGACAGAGTTTATCCAATCGAAGAAACTGACAAAAAAGATCCCTTCAGATCTGGGTTTGCATTCTGCTTAAAACAGTTAATAGATAAATCATGGTGAAGTTAGTTCTCAAACCTCACAAAAAAGAGATTCTGGTTTAGTTTGCATCTTCTCTCTGTGCCTGAAGTTTCAGTGTAAGTCTATTTCTTGATCTGAATGACTTTTTAGGACTTCAGAAGATGCAATATTTGGATTTGTCAACATCCTCACAGCGTTAACAGTTTTGCAGTAACAGTGAACGATCAAATGCAAATGTAGGTTATAATATTCTGTGCAGGAACATTTAAATATAGCTTCAAATTCACCTTATAGCTACTGTACATGATCAAGGTTACAACCACTTTATACGTTGCAAAACGTCATGTTGGTGGTGAAGTTTTCAGGTATTAAAGTCAGATATACCCAATTAAACTGCAGGTACAGGTAGAGATTTTTCCATTAAAAAAAGAACGTAAACTCAAATTGTAAACTTGATTTCAAAATATTGTGCAGCGCTATTTCCTGGTACAACGTTATCAGTGGCTTCTTCCTGTTTTGAAGGATTTTTGGAAGACTTTTGCTGCTGTTAGTTGCTATTGATAGTTTGCAGTGGCATCACATTGGGGGTGTTCTACGTGTATCTCTATGGTGGAAGGTTCAGCAGATTTGCAAGCACAACCAGTTAGGATTGTCTGATAACTCAAGAAAAAAAATACAGAGTGGCTTTAAACAGCACATTTTCAGGAGTCTGATCAATACGAGTGTTCATGGTCCTGTTTAGGGATTTCATTTTCTTAGTAGTAGTAGTTTTTTATTCAGTCATTTTGCAGCACTACAAAACAAAACAAAACAAAACATAGACTACAACCCCATGGATCATAACAAAGGGTTTAGGCTGAAGTTAAGAGTATTTATAATGCCAAACTCTAATTAATTCCAAGAAAGAAAGGTATCGTATGAACAGCACGTTTGCATTTACAATTTCACTTGCAACTTACTGTATCTATAAGAGACACAATAAAAATTAAAACTAAATTTAATGCATAATTCATTCATTCCAGAGCTCTAAATCTTTCAAAACTTAACGCTTTATACTCCTTCTACAGTTTTAGACTTTTTTAAATCATCCCTCAGAACGTTCCATATACTAACACCTCAAACAGAAATACAATCACTTTTTTCATCTTTATTTTTTAAAGATGCCAGTTTTATGGGTGTATAAACTAATAATAATGATAAAGAAGGCATGAAATTTTTTGTTTATGATTGTATCAACATAAAAGGTCATGTAAGGTTAAAGAAAAGCATGTGTTTAGTTAATAGTCGTGTTTTACTTGTGAAGACAATCTATCTAGTCTTCTAATTACTTTTGTAAGATTAGATTTTCATATTGTTTTTTGAAGTGCACCAAGTTAGTACAAGCTTTGATATGGTCATCTATACTAATCCATAAATTTACTCCACGTCTGGTAACACACATACTTTTGAGAGTAATTTAAGAGAATTTTCAACAAAAAGGTGAGACTGACAAACTGAAAACTGTTGGCAATTGCTAGTTAGTTTGTGATTGTAATTTGATGTGTGAGAAACATTTTTAAGAACTCAAATCTTCTCACCTAAATCAGTTCCTTCCGATAAGCTTGTGTTAAAACAAAACCCAGATTAAAGTCTAATTTGAGTAACAGATCTTCAATACGTGCATCCTGAATTTTGAGGCCCTCCACATACAAAATGTTTAAACTCAGGATGATTTCTTAGGCAAACACAGGTTATCTTTTTGGTCCTTCCTGTGTATCAATACTGCCCATCGCCTTCGCTTTTCACTATTTTTCAATTCCGTTGGGGAGGGAAACAGTCTGCACGGAGGTTTGCAGTCACACAGCTCTGATTCTGTTTTGCATTTATGGAGTTCGCAAACTTCCGAAGCCCATTTCTCGAGTCGTTTTCCGCTGTTCGGACATCCAACAACCACACAATTACAATGTCCAAATCCCATAACTAAAATATGACAATATCGGAACAAGAAACAAAAGCAATATGGTTCAAAAGACTTGAAAAGATCGATAGATGCATCCCACTGGGAAATCAAACATGGCAGTTTGATGTTCACTTTTTCAGAGGATGTATTAGGATCACCCCCCAAGATAATGTTGATGACGTCAGCTGCAAAGTATCAATAGAAACAGCTCACACTTTTTATCAAAACCAATTGATAAAATATAATGAATTGGAGCCAGACACAGTTGGCACATATATGCACACTGTATGGAGCTTTACATTAGATTCTATAACCAGCTCCATATTTTCTCGTCATGTCCGAAGGGGGACTCTCTCCTTCACTGTACCTCTCCATTCCTCTGTGCACATGTAATCTGGGCACCATCACTCCGCACATACGATTCTGTTGGCAGGTCCTGTCAAACAGCATACGTTTAGAGACAGGGTGACTTTGAACTGCTGCTAATGACCCTAGGACATAACTACCCCCTCTCTCTCCTTCTCTTTCCTTTTCGTTCTCTCTTTCTCTCTCGCCTCTCCTTCTCAATCTGTGTCGTTCTCTCTCTATCTATATCTTCATTTCCCTGCTCACCCTTTCACTCTTTCACCCCCCCTCTCTCTCTCTCTCTCTTCACACACTTGGTCTCTTTATGTCCAGGGCTGTCATGAAGGCTGAGGGTCATTTGCGTTCTTCAGATTAAAGCACTGATCATATCTCAGAACAAGGGCAGTGCACAGAGAGGGGGGTTTAGACCTTGAGCTCGTCATGGCTGTTACTGAGTGGGTTAACTGTTTTGATGTATTTGTTTATTGATTGATTGGCTGAAGAAGATTTTCATTTGCTATATAATATTTAAAATTCAGTACTCCACGATGCACGTCTTTTAGAAATAGACAAGTGTACCATCTTGAGAATACCCGATCTTGTCCGATTTCAAAAGCTAAACAGGGCTGGGCCTGGTCAGTGCGGCTGTGGTGAAAGTGTATACTATTGTTGTGTCTTTGGGCAAGACACTTCACCCATGTATATTAATGTATGTTCATTAACGTGCACTGTCCTGATAGGTCTTAAGTGGTTTGAGCAGTAAACTTCACTATTCTTTTCTCTGGGTTCATTTTGTAATAGATTTTGATTGATGCAAGATTGTTCTACATAACTTTATGTTCAGTGATGTTGTTGGTGGTGACAGATACACACCAAATATCTATCAGTGGTTCATTAGGAAAAAGGAGACATCGAAAGATACAAAACTGTAGTAAATATGTAAGGAATTACTGTATAGTTTGTATAACTTGGCAGTATTAAATTATAGCTTATGATCAAGTTATTTTTTATATGCACCATATTTTCCGGAGTATAAGTCACACCAGCCAAAAAATGCCTAATGAAGAAGAAAAAAACATATATAAGTTACACTGGACTTTTTGGGGGAAATTTATTTAATAAAATCAGAGACCAGGAACCGACATTTCATCCTGAAAGGCAAGATATCGTAACAACAATAGAACAGAGAACAACAGGTTGAATAGGTGTTAACATGTTAACGTCACATATGAACAGCTCTTCAGATAACTATAGCATAAGCCACAGAACATAAGTTTAATAAACTCTCCATCTCACTCCAAATCACTAAATCCATTGCATTCTTCATCCTCGGTGTCACTTCTGAGCAACTCTGCAACCTCTGTAGGTAAACGGAGCGCTGCTTCTTTGTAGCTGTCATCAGACTCAGCATCAGATCCAGTTAGAATTATTCCAATGTTTCTGAATCCCGACAGGATGCTTTCAGTTGTCACTGAAGTCCAGGCTTTGTTGATCCTTTCAGTGACTTCCAGGAAAGCATAGCGCAACCTCCCGGTTCCCATGAAGCTGTGTTCTCCATCCCCACTTTCCCCACTCAAAGTTTCTCGCTCACTCCAAACTTACTTTCTGCTGCTCGATTGCCATTTTCGGCTGAATTATTCACTACTTGCAGAAGGACAGCAGCTTTTTCTGCAGGAGACATGCGCAGTAGAGTGAAGTGACAGTGGTACAGGGGTAACAGGAGCAGCAGATACTGGCACAAGACTAGAGCGTCCTCTCGTAGCTGTCAGTGTGAACATTTTAATATATAAGTCACATCAGAGTATAAGTGACAGGACCGCTCAAACCATGAAAAAAGTGTGACTTATAGTCCGAAAAATACCGTAATTTTTGAAATGTATGCACACAAATAAGTTTACCAGAAACTGATAAAACTATATTTTCCCACAACTTGTAATTGGAGATGCCACTTGACTAAAATAAACATAAAAATCCCCTCACAGAAAACCCCTTAAAAGCAAAAACCCACTCTTCCTGTCTGTGAAAAAGTACAGTTTTGTCTCCCGCAGGCCACCGTAGCACCGGGAGAGTGTCCGGCGCTCTGCCAGCTGTTTAAATCTTTACCAAACAAAAGAGAGACAGCTCCTTATTGAGTCAGCCACTTGTGTTTTCATTTACTGTTCAAACTCTACCGCTCCCTGCCTTAAGTAAGAGGAATCTGGGCACATAACTAGAGCTTTTTTACCTAATTCTCAGCTGACCTCAGGGACTCATAACAAAAACAAACTCCTCTTACCAGCTTGTTAAAACCATGTAAAAAAACTAACAGTGGAGGGCTTGCTCGCTCAGAGAAAAGCAGAGCGAGGAGAGAAGGAGAGATGGAGAGAGGGAGGAGGAAGAGGAGAGGTTTGTGCTGTCAGGGTTTAAAAAGGTGATGGTGACGAGACACAGTTACGGAGCAGAAGTACAGTGAGTGGTCGGGGTATGTGAACTTTAAACAGCTTGAATGATGGATGGATGAAAGACTTGGAAATGTTATACGTGTGCTTATATAATACACTTTTGATTTTGTAACATGGTTTTGAGCACCAATTATGTCTGTTTTTAGAAGACCTGTTTTGTTTTGTTTTTTGTGTACTTTACCTCATCTTAACCTTAATCAATGTTAAAAAATAATATGATTTAATGGGCATTATGTACCTTTTTGGTTGGGGGCCGGTCACCTTCTTGTTTCCATGGAGATGTCCTTGCTCCACTTAGCATGTTCCTCAGTATGATATTAAATAACTCTTTCTTACATTTATTTAATTATTGGTGGTTTTACAGCTCAAAAATAAATGTGTTCTGACTGAGCAGGGTCACTTCTCCACAGATCTGACCTGTAACTTTGTCTGGTTTCGTCTATATAATACCATACTGTGAAAAAATCCAGACAAAGTAGTAACATCTCAATGGAGAAAAGCATTTGACGGACCCTCCACCAGAAAAGTTACACAATGCACCTTTAAGTTTAGTTTGAAAACAAGATTTGTTGACTGTTCTTGTTGACTTTTTATGCTCTAAAATGTGCACTGCTTGTCTCCATGAAGATGTTATTGCTTTGCCTTGAAAGTTCCACAGTACGGCATTAAATTGATCTCACTATGGAGACAAGCAGATAACACTGCCACTACAAGGCCAAGTTACGGGTAAGATATATGGAGAGGCAAGCCATAAAAACACCTGTAAATGCAAGATATGTTTAATACCATATTGTGTAACATTCCAGGCAAAGCAATAACATCTCCATGGAGACAAGCAGATGGCAGAAAAGTTACAAAAATAGTTAGATGTGACAGATAGGAAATCACCAATCTTAGTTTATATTCCAATGACAATTATTTGAAGAAGTTCTATTAAATTATAATGATGCCAGTTTAATAGGCCTGCAGTCCTTGGCTTAGTCGACCAAAATCTGTATTCATTTATTTTATCATTGTGTTTAGATAATAAGGAATTATATGCACAAGAGCAAAAATAAGAAAGTAGTGGATTAATTGAAGATTTGAGAGTGAATCTGCCTGTTTAATCTTTGCCTTTACTGTATAATTACACTTTTTCTTAGTACTTTTGTGTTTTTGTTGTAGTATTTTGAGTGCAGTTGCATGGCCCAATCATAGAGATAATGAATTGTTTGAGAGCATTTGTCCTTTTTAATCAACTATTCGATCTTGCAGATTAATTAGTCTTAAAGGTGCATTGTGTAACTTTTCTGGTTGAGGGTCCATCAAATACTTTTCTCCATGGGGATTTTGTTGCTTTGTCTGGAATGTTTCATAGTTCACATGATGTTAAACCTGTCTATCTTCATGGAGACTAAAGCAGACCAAGTTACAGGTCAGATCTGTGGAGAGGCGACCCCACTCACAGTCAGAATGTCTGTTTTTCTATGTATTTTTAAGCTATAAAACCACCTGTAATTGAATAAATGTAAGGTAGAGCTGTTTAATCATACTGTAGTGTGCTATTGCTCCAGCGAGAGCAATAACATCTCCATGGAGAAAAGCCAGAAAAGTTACACAATGCACCTTTAAATCAAATATGTCTTTCGTGGACTACAGCCCTGCAGTTAAAACAGTGTAAAGAGACAGACCAGCCTCTTCTCAAAGTGCAGTCTCACGCTCTCCTCTTTACATCAGCGAACTTTCTCACCTCAAAGGAGTTTTTCAGATCCAGATCAGCTCAAGGACACTCTCTTTTTAACAAACTCTTCTTCAGGTATTTGGGTCATGGGCTTGATTTCAATGTGAGCAAAAGAGGGAAACTCAGCAGGAATCGTTTTCTAATAACACAATTGAAGTTCAAATATTTTTAGACTGACATAATATTAAAGCGATTGTATTAGGGGATTCTCTGATCTTTAGCGGATATAACGCGGCTTTAAAAAGTAAGTTATATGTAATATACGACCTTTAACTATAATTACTACTATGGAAGTGGCTGCATTTTTGCTTTTATTATTTTAGTTTTAGCTGATTGTTCAGTTTGGTTGGTTTATTTCTAACATTGTTCAAGGTCTTCTGTAAGTGGGACAAGACATAAGAGATTCCTACTTCAGCAACATGATTTATAATTGTGATGTTTTGAGTCTTAAATCAGCTCATCTTGGTCAGTCGCCATGGGAACAAATACATGGGCTGAGCTTGGTCTGAAAAACCCCAGAGTGAGCTTTAAACAGTGGGTTAAATCTGAATTTATAATTATGTTGTAAGATGTTTTTTTGAGCAGAAAGAACTAAACTAGGTCTTGCAAGCCAGACATACAAGTAATTTATAGGTGTGCAATGTAAGTTTTTGCTGAGGTTCTGTCACTTTCTTGTCTCCATGGAGATGTTTTCACTTTGCCTGAAATGTTCCACAGTATTGCATTAAACACATTTATCTTGCATTTATTTCTTTATAGGTATTTTAGTGTTCAAATATACCTTGTAATCAACTTTACACATGCAGTATGTGATCTGTAGTGTTAGTGGAGTTCCCCAGGGTTCGATCCTGGGGCCTATGCTTTTTGCGCTTTACCTGCTCCCACTTGGAGAATTTTGTAAAAGACATGGCCTCTCTTACTATTTTTATGCAGATGATGCCAGATTTACTTGCCTATTGGGAAAAAAAAGGATCATTGCCCCCCAAGGCTTGGTTGGCCCAAAACTTTTTAAAACTGAATGAAGCAAAGACTGAGGTGATACTGTTTGGGGCCAGCAGTGATATGGGTCATCTCAAAAAATTATAGTCGCTCCACAGTCACCAACCTTGGCGTCAGATTAGACAGTGATTTTAAATTTGACAAGCAGATCAATGGTGTTTTAAAATCAAGTTTTTATCATTTGTGGCTTTCATCTAAAGTCAAACCTTTTTTAATCTTTTAAACAAGTCATACACGCTTTTATTTCATCATGCCTGGACAACTGTAAGGCGTTTTATTCTTCATCTCACAAAACGCTCTTTACAGACTACAGTTAGTCCAAAACTCTGCAGCGTGACTTTTAACAGGAACAAAAAGGAGAGAGCACATTACCCCAATCCTTGCATCTTTGCACTGGCTTCCTGTTAATTTTAAAATTGATTTGAAGAGTTTATAGTTTGTTTTTAAAGCTTTGAATAACGTGCTGAGGTCCAAAGGCCAGCTCCAGCTCGTGGTGCCTAAGATGAGACTGAAACCAGGAGTGACAGGACCTTCTCTGTGGTCGGCCTTAAGCTCTGGAGCGCTCTGCTTCTCCACGGCCGAACAGCCCCCACAGTGGAGTGTTTTAAGTCTCATCTTAAGACCCACTTTTACTCTCTGGCTTTTAACACCACGTGAGTTGTGTGGTCCTCTGTGCCTTTTATTTATTGTATTTATTTTGTATGTATTTTATTGGCTTTATTAATTTATTGTTTGTTATTGTTTTATTTTGCTGGTTTTGTTGTTTCAAGACTAATATGATTAAATCTGAGCATTTATTTGATCATTTTAATATTGTTGCTATTATTATGTATTTGTGCAGCACTTTGGAAACTGTTTGTGAAATGTGCTATAGAAATAAATTGGATTGGATTGGATCTGTAACTTGTCCCGGTGGCATCTTTTTTCTGGTCGCCATGGAGATACAAAATTAAAACTTAATAGTGCCTTCTTATAGACACACTGTGCACAAAAACAAACACAAAAATCAATGTCTTTAGATAGTAAGATCCAGGCAGAATACCTGAAGGCAGACCCTGCCAAAACCTCCCCAAACAGAGTCTATTTTTGGAGTACATGTTGACTGTACTCGCGAGCGCTGAAGTCCCCTTTTGAAGAGCTTTGAGTGACTCTGGACTTTGGAATGGTCCCGTCTCTTCCTGTTGCCATGGTTTTTGTTGTTGGGGGACAAGCAGAGGTCCGGTGGCTGTGTGCCGGCTTGAGCTGCTGTTTGTTAAAGATAAGTGAAAAATGCCAGAGGGGACGGGACAGCAGACATCGAGAACAATTTTTTTCTCTCTTCTTTTTCTTTTTAACTCCAGGACGTGAGGCTGAGAAAATACTTTATCTATCTACCCCTCTCGCTGCCCCTCTCGCTGCCTTGGTCGGGGGCATTTGGAGAGACCACATCATACTACCCCCCCTTTAAACCACCAGTGCGGGGTTGTTCTGACCCCCAGCGCCCCCCTGCACTATCAAAGCCCGTCTGGCGTTTGATATGGGATTGGATTTCAGGCTGTCTACCCTGGTCTGATGTCTGATTTCTCTCCATTTTTTACCACTACACTGTAAAAAAAAAAAAAGGAATATCATAGCCATAGTGAAAATGACTTCAATTAAAAATATGAATAGGTTTTTTGAGCACGTAGTTTTGAGTAGTGTTGTATTCAGAAAGTACCTTTTTGAATAGGACTGGGTATCATTAAGAAGTTGCAGATACAATACATACCTCGATACATAGGCCACGATACGATACATATGTCGATACAGTGAGCTTTCGATTCAATGCGATATATTTAAAATCAATTTGATACGATAAAAAAAAAAAAAGGTTAAATCATGGCTGTGACACTAAAAGTCTTTGTGAAACCACTTCTTGTGCAAAGTGAATATGAAACAAAATAATTTAGTATACCAAAAAATACTCTTGGCGATATATCGATACGCCAGCCCACGATATCGATACTGCATCATCACATTTAACGATGCAATATATCAATATATCAATATTTCTATATTTTTACACACCCCTAATTTTGAAAGAAGTACAATTATTTAAATCCATCAAGTAATATATGCAAAGTTCATAGCCTTCCTTCTTGTCTCCATGGAAATTGAACTGGTATGACTTAAAAGTTCCACAGTATGGCATTAAACATATGTATTGCATTTTATTGTATTTATTTATTCTTTAAGTATGAGTTTTTTATTGCTTAATTATACCGTGACAAACATTCGTTCTTAGTGTGAGCAGCTCACCTCTCCACAGATCTGACCTGTACCTTTGCATGGTGGAGTCATCTACTTTTCTCTATGGATATACATATACAAGTTTAATGCCATACTGTGAAACATTCAATGCAAAGAAATATCATAGAGACTTCTAGATTTCCATGGAGGTTTATAAGATAGTGAACCTTCCACCCGGAAAGTTACATAGAGCAGCTGTGTAACTGAATAACTGAATTCATTTTGACTATTCCAGATATTCAGTTTTTGCAGTGTACATTGAACCGTTCAAAGGACACAAATGAAGGAAAGTAAGCAAAGATGTAGGAGACTAGGACATAGGAGACAGGGAGGGAGAATTGAGACATGGTGGTTACTCCTTCTTATCATTAGTAACACAGGAGTGGGGCTGTGCCAACCGTTTTTTTATGAATCCATTATTCATTGGATGTATTGATTTGGAATCCTTGGTGGAATTTAATAGCGGAAAATGCTAAGGGCAAAGATCTGTTTACAGTAATAACCTTTTTTATTTTTGCTGAGTTTGCACAATGAGCTGAAAATACACAAATGTTTCTCACAGGTTTACAATGGCTCTGTGAGATTATGAAAGCAAAGGGCTGATGTCATTGTTGGTTTTATAGTGGGAGGAGTGATGTTACGGTCTGTTGTGACTAATGAAATTTGAGCCAATAACCTACTTTAGCTACTAAGCGACTTATTTCAGTGAAAGTATGATGTATTTTAGGTTTCCAAAGCTCAAAATGCTCTGTTCCACCTTGTGATGTCATGAAGCTGTAGTTTTTAAGTTAACAACTACTTTTTGCATTTTGTTTAGCAGAGATTGGAAGTGCAAGGGCTGAAATGATCTAAATGATTCAAGTGAAAGTGTATGGAGTTTAAAAACACAGTATCACCGCATGACATCACAAGGTGTTTTCAGTTTGAGAGAAGAATTCATCCTAAATATGCAGTTTTTTTGCATTAAACATGTGTGAATGAAACAAAACACAACTCCAGGTATGTTTATGATGAGGACACAACATTTTAACATAGATCAGAAAATACTGTAATATGGGCTCTTTAAGTATGTCTAATTAAAGGGCTTATATTACAGCGTTGTCATTTGTCGATTAATAACTTCATTGGGACTGAGTAAGATGGAAATTTGGCAGTGAATCATGAGTGTATTCTGCCTTTTTGCATACAGACTTTACAGAATTTGCTCCTTTGGGTTAAATATAGAGTTTCCCATGCCTTATTTAATTGACAAATCTAAACTGCAAGCCTTTAGTGGACAGTTTCTTAAATCAGTTACAGCTGAAATTGTTTATGGTTTTGTTTTTTGCATGAATCATTAGCACATTTTGATAATTGCTCCTCAGTCCACAGTATGACATTAAACAGTTCTACCTTACAGTTTTTCAATTACAGGTGATTTTATAGCTCAAACCTAGAAAAACAGGCATTCTCACTCTGTGTGTATTGCAAAAAACAAAATCCAGCCAAGTGGAGATGACTTGAATTAAGGTAGTTTTATCATGATTTGAGTAAATTTCACTTGACAAGTAAAATGATCTGACAGTGGAACAAGACTTTTTGTAGTTAAAATATATGAAAATACATCTAGCTGCACTTAAAATAAGAAAAACAGCAACTTTTTGCACTTAAAATAAGAAACTAAATCTAATGTTGTTTGAATTAATAAAAACACATTTATTCCATTGGTAGATAATTTTACTTGTCAAGTTGAATCTACTCAAATCAAGTAAAATGTTCTTAATTTAAGTCATGTTAATACATGCATCCCAAATTTCAGACTTCTGGTCATCGCGCAAAGCATAAAGGGAAGGATCCTCCGAAAAAGTGACCATCAAACCGCCATGTTTGTTTTCTCAGTGGGATGTGTCTGTTGTCAAAGCCGATCTTTTCTAGTCTTTTGACCATATTGCTTTTGTTTCTGGTTCTGATATTGTCATATTTTAGTTTTGGGATTCAGACATCAGAATTGTGTGGTTGTTGGATCCTAACAGCGGAATAGACGCATTTCACTGGGAAATCAAACATGGTGGTTTGATGCTCACTTTTTTGGAGGACCCTTCCCAGTATGGACCGGTAGTCTGAAATTCGGGATGCATGTATCAGCTATAATTAGCTAGATATAGTTTTTTGGGGGGGGAAGTGTGGGATTGCCTCTCCACAGATCTGCCTTGCAACTTGGTCTGGTTTGGTCTCCATGATGATAGAAAGGTTTAATACCATACTACTGAACATTCTAGACAAAGCCATAACATCTCCATGGAAAAATATCTGATCGACCCTCCACCGGAAAAGCTACACAATGCACCTTTAAAAAGAAAAAAAAAGTTCCTTTTTTAGGCAGTAGTTGCTCAGTCGTAAAGTATCACCCACACAAACAAATTAACAGTCAGACTCCAGCTCAAACCGAAAAATGTTTTGGTGTCCTTGAGCAAAACACTTCACCCACTTCCTCCTGCGTGCAGTATGAATAAGACATTTGAGTGAGCGATTGATGTCGGTTGGAGGGGTCATATAGGTGCAGATTGGCAGCCACTCTCCTGACAGTGCATCCAAGTGTAACTGAGGACTGAATGAATAATACATGGAATCATATAGCATCTTTGAGTCTCCAGTAAAACGCTATAAAAGACCAATGCTTTATTTTTATTATCTCATTATTAAAAGTGCGCTGTGTAAGTTTTCATCCTTTTGGGGGTCCGTTACCTGCTTGTTACTATGTATGTGTCATTGCTCTGCCTGGAATGTTGCACACTATGACTTTAAACAGTACGACGTTACATTTATTTTTGGTTTTATAGCTCAAAAATACCTAAAAAAAAAAAAAAAAAAAAAACAGGCAATCTGACAGATCTGACCTGTAACTTGGTCTAGTTTGGTCTCCATGAATATAGAAAGATTAAATACTATGCTGCGAAACATTCCAAAGCCATAACATCTCCATGGGGAAAAGCATTTGACGGACCCTCCACCAGGAAAGTTATTTGTAAAAGAAAATGACAGATTGTAAACTAAACCTTTTGCGCATTTTACTGTATAGTGACTGGAGACTTGATTTCATTAGCAGCAATGTACCACGAATAACTGACCTACATTAGCCAGCGCAGTGCTCTTCATTTTAGAGCAGGATGGGCAAAATGTGCTTGTAGACGTCTTAAGGATAAATTATTGAGTCTGAACTGATTTTGAAGGAATGGCGAGGTTGCCAGGTTCAGATTTGTCAACGCATTTCAGCAAAGGAAACTGTAATTCTGGTCTCAAGCTACAAGAACGTAAGCTAAAGCGTTGTGTAGCATTAGTTGTACTGGCTCCTTTTCTATCATTCCTTGTCTCCTTCTGTGTATCCTTGTTTCCTTCATCGCCTCCTTGTAAATCTCCGTACAAGTAATAGATCAGTTTAGGGTTAAAAATACAAACGTGGAATTCCTCAACAGTGAATAATATCGTTTACAAAAACAGAGTGCACAGTATATCACAAAAGTATGAGTATCATAATATCGACTGGGGCAATTATCAGTATTTGTACTAAATATATTGCAATATTTAAATTAAAAGTGCCTTTTAAAGGTTCTATTCTCAACTTTTTCCCATGTATTTGAGCAAAAATATGTCTTGCCCCATTACAAATATATTGTATAAGCAGCTTTGCGTTTAATTATGAAGCAATGCCTTGTTCAATCATCAGGAAATGCGCGTTAGCTTGCTAGTTAGTATGCTTGAAATCCATTAAGAAAGTGAAGAGTAACTTTGGACCACTACAAACTGTTTGAAATGAGTTATGTTTTATTTCACCTTTATTTTTTAATATTTATAATTTTTCTTCCTTAGTGCTTATTTCAGATTGATTTAATATTGGTTATGTCTCGTGAAATAAGGCATGCACCTTCACTTAAATGATTATTATGATTGTGTGCAAAAGTATATTAAATTATGGACGATCAGAATCTTTTTTAATATTGTGCAGCCCTAGTTTACATGATTCATTACAGCAGTTGTTTTCAAACTGGCTCAGAGGAGGTGGTAGATTTTCTAGTTCCAGACTGTTTCTCATTTATTGATGTCTTCCTGATGCTATCTAATTAGTTTGCATTTTGTCGTGATCCCTCATGACATGAAAGATTGAGAAGACAAAACTTTGTAAACTACGGCGCTCTGAATTTCACACACTTCTTCAGTGTTTGACAGTAAAAGTGGAAATGGTTTTTAAATTAGCCATCTGGACATGTTTAAAGTAAAATTTTTGTTTATTTTAACTCTCATTCCAAAGGCTTTTCCAGTTTTTAACTAATAGTCATTAATTTGTTAGAAGCATTTGTTGTTTAGTGAAGTATTAGGGTTAGACGTTCTGCTGCTGGAAAGTTAACTCATGTGTTGTTTTTGACAAAGTAGCAATCTTTATGTAAATCTATTTTGTTGTAAGTTACGTAGCCTATGAAGAGCGGGTAATTTTCTTTAACAACATAAAAGAAAATAGTCATAAGTAGTTTTGAGTTCTAAAATCAATTTCAGAAATGTGTGTGATTCCTGATGTTACTTTTGCACATAATTCAAGTATTTTCTCAAATGCTGATGTACTTGTTTAATCGTAAAATATCAAATTTATACATTTAAATTACATACATTTAATTACTAAATTTGCTACATAATACACATCCACCTAGTGCCTCCGCTTAATTTCATTTCTCTCCAGCGACTAGGTCATGAATCGGAAGAACCCCGGAAGTTGTAGATCGCACACTGGCCAATCAGCGAAGAGCTGTGAAGCCATGACGTCAGACTCATGCACCTGTCTGGGTCCATTTTGTGGTACAGCACAACTGTAAATAAAGCGATCGATTGAATGTAGACGATACAAACTTCACATTTTTTATTGCACCTTTAATTCGCAAGTTCATCTCACAGAAACGACTATGATCGTTGACAGACATGTTCACTCTCTGCTTTGTTTGCTCTTGTGCTGGCAGTTACTTGGACACCACTGAGCGTTCTGGTGCATTACATACGTCACAACCAAATAGCAGAGATTGGTTAAATTAAAAAAGTATGTGCCTGCTGTTGAGCGGATGAATCCTAATGCTGCGAGGTCAGATGGTTTCCACAAAGTGAATCCGGCCAATGAATCAGGCTATGTCAGAGCTCTCATATTACACAAACTTGACCCTTGTGAGCTTTAAGCCATAAGTTATAATGTTATCACCTCCTCAAAAACATACCTGGAGTTGTGTTTTGATTCATTCACACATGTTTGAGTAGCCCTGCCCACCATTTGATATCATGAACTGGTAGATTTTAAGTTAACAATGACCTTTTACCTTTTGTTTAGTGGAGATTGGTAATTCCAGGTACACGTACACAGGATTCTAGTGAAGGTGTATGTGCATTTTCTGAATTAACAAATGACATTACAAGGTGGAGCAGAATGTTTTCAGTTTGAGAGAAAAACTCAACCTAACCATTGTCTTCTATACATAGGGCACACATCCCCCTTTTATTCTCCCATACCCACCAAACTCCCTACAAATCTGTATTTATTCAGTAACCTACTTCAGAAACTTTCTATATCTTAAATCAACATCATCGCAATTCATTTTTGTGTTTGATTTCCACCACAAAACAGCGCAAACACCCAGGTATATGAAAAGCCCTTGTGTTGTTGTTTCGTAAGAAACAGCCTCACGCTGAGCCAACTTGCGTTCATTTTTCAATTTGAAAGTTCTGGGACCCGTTCCTTTAAATACACTGTACATGAGGTGCTTAGAATGGCCCCAGTTGCTGCAGTGAAGAGGACAGTAGTGTACGTAGTAACAGAGGAGCAGATACAGCACGGATGACTCATATTTCTAAGGTTATTTGTGGCTATATTTAGGATTTATCGGTCACATAGTCATTTGTACTCCTCAGTCTGCAGGATGGTATTAATATAGTGTTGAAACGCACAGCTGTTAAACCAAGATAGCTTTTTAATGCAGTTTTAAATGGGGTGTTTATGCGGTATATCACGTTGTAGAACTAGAATAATATACATTTTTTAAAAGCAGATAACTTAAACAATGGATTTTTAGAGTAACTGACAAAGTGCAATTTTAAAATATGAAAATAACTCGTCCAATTTGTATATTTTCTCATTCTTTTCAGTCTTTGCTGCGTTTGTTTGCTCTTTTTGCATATTGTCCTTGTCAAAATCTGCACTGAACAATCAGAAAGAAATCAGACTACTCACATAAACATGACATTTCAGTAATCTGATAACTCCAGAAATCAGATAATGATAAAGTTTTTGGTATAAACATAGCCACTGCTGCCGTTCCTTTAGCATTTGTTCTCATTCTTTATACTCCTTTTCTATTTTTCTGAAAGATTGTCATGAAAAATATATAGCCCACTTTATTAATCCCTTATAAGGAGAACGTACTTTTTGCATTTGACCCAACCTTCCATATCATTGGGGCAATCTGCCAAGAGTTTTGCTTTTTTTCTTGAGTTTACAGACATCTTAAAACTTTTTTGGCAGCGTTTGTTCTAATGTGTGCATCGTGTCACCATGGTAACTCCCAAACACTCCACCGTTAGAGATGCATGTGGAACACCCCCTTCTTGCTGTGAGGCGTGAGTGCTTGCCAAGTATTACTGAAAAAACAACATGTGTTTCTATTGTAAAGCTTAGTTCTTGATGTGATGAGAGAGTTGAAGAGAGCTGTTTGTCTTGGTGCTTGTTTTCTAAGTACTCAAAGCAAAGGGACGGCTATGGTCTGTGCATCTGTTGAACACAATGCAAACACGCCTTTGATGCAATATGGACACACTGGTGTAAAATGAGGGCGGAACAGTTGGTGCTTGTAATAAAGTGAGTTTCAGATCTGGTAAGCTCTTCAGATGGTCCATATGTTTCAAACCTGCTCCACTCGGCAAATCAAGCGTGAAATGAAGCTTCTTTTTGGACTTTCAATGTCCTATACTTAAAAATACTGATTAGAGTTAAGTTGGTGTGAGTATTACAGCAGATTAGACTGAATATGCCACTGTTACATAAAACATATGTGTTAATGATGAACTAATTAAGAAACATGCCATGTGGTTAATACAGTGTACACTGTAACCATGGTGATATTTGAACATTATAAGAAGTTCCTACAAAACTGGAGTGTATTGAAGTAAGTACAGCAAAGTACTGTCATAGCAATAGATACTTTTTTTTACTATAACTCAGATTTGACCTTGACAGTGATTAATCTTACTTTTAATTGTCTAAGGTTCATTAAGGTTATATTGTGTAAGTATTGATAATGAGGCACAAATCAATACTAAAACTAGAATTGATACTCTGTATAATTTTAAAATACTTTCAAATACTTTTACTTTGATCTATCCAGAAATAAGGCCACATTATATAAAAGGAACTACAATTTAGATTTTAAAAATTGCATTATATAATCTATTATAGAGTTTTTAATCAGCATTGAGGTACTTACTGCTTTGTCTGGAATATTCCATGGTATAACTTTAAACATATCCAGCCAATATTTATTTATTATGGGTGTCAAAAATACAATGATTCCTTCTGTGTAGCGGCGACTCTTCACAGATCTGAGTTGTAATGTAGAGTAGTTCTTAGGGATGTAACAATAACCAAAATATTGTAATATCATATTGTCAAAATACAATAATATCGTATCGTCGTCTCACCATAATATTGTGGACCATTGCAATATATCGAATTACAAGTCTCTCTGCTTAAATTAATAGTTATGGTGCAGTAACAGCTAAAAAAATTTAGGGATCTGCATAGACCATGATCCATGACTATGTGAAGAAATAACTGTTCTGAGCACTTTTAAATCTTAGTTCTTTTGGGTTAAATATCACAATAAATATCGAACCATGAGATGCATATCATGAAAATACTGTACCAAGGGATTTCGATATCATTACACCCTGGTGGATCTGTAACCTGCTCTAGACAAAGCAATAACATTTCCATGGAGACGAGCAGGTGGCGGACCCTCCACTAGAAATGTTACAGAGTGCAGCTTTAAAGTCAGTATCAAATATCTGAAATATTATTGTAACACTATAAATATAAATCTTGTATTCTGCCCTATCCACTGCTCTAGTATTTGCCTTCTCTCATGTTTGGTGCACTTGTTTGCCACATCGGCCTGGAGCATGGAGAGGGTCATGTGGGGGCTCGTTCGCAGACATCCTAACCTTTGACCCCTATCCCATAATTCCCCCTGCTCCGGATCACATAAAAGGCATCCCCCAGTCGGGACCTGATTCGACACGATCGCTCTTCTCTATAGGAAGCCCAGTGGGAATGAATGGAGGAACATCGCTATACTATTTTTTCATGTTGACATATATGTAGTTATATATATTTTTTTCAATTTTTACAATTTCAAAGATTGTCCATTTCAGTCTCTTCTGATGCCTCCATCCGTCCGGGCTGGCGCAGGAGGTGTAAAGGTCTCTTCTTTGTCATCAAAACTGCAGATTAGTTTTGCCTGGGTGAGTTTGGCTGTCTCCTTTATCACAGTGTCCAGAGGAGGGCCCCCGGTTCGGTTCACCCCTCTGCAAAGTAATAACTGAACAGACCTCTATATTTCTCTATATTCTCCATTCTCGCTGCTATCTCCAACACTGCTATTACCACGGCATTCCAAGGCAGGGCAGTTCGGATTATTTCTGTATACGCACGGTCAGGCTATGAGATACATATATTTGGGGGAGGCGTAGCAAGCGGATAAAGTGAAGAAGTTACAGATTTTAAAATATATATATATATATATACATTTTTACACTCACTGGGGCTTGAAGTTTGCTCAGCTCAATGCGTACTGTTGCTGTGTCCTTGAGCATGTATGTCACAAAATGAAAGTGGTGTGTGAGAGAGCTGGAAAATACAGTAGATGGGGGAAAAAAATCTCATATTGATTAAACCTGATTTTCAGTTTGATTTTATGTTTTCCTTTTAAAAATAACACAAACAAGTAACTGTGACCTTCAATTATAATTTAAAGGTCCACTGTGTAACTTTGCTGGTGAAGGGCCTGCCACCTGCTTGTTTCCATGGAAATGTTATTGCTTTGTCTTGCAGTTATATTGTATGTATTGAAGGAGTTTTAGAGATAAAAAAAAAAAAAAAAAAACTACTTGCACGTTGAAAATCTGTGTTTTTACTGCGAGCGGGGTCAGCTCTCCACAGATCTGATGTGTAACTTGACCTGGTGGCGCCTCTTGTTGCAGGTGCAGAGCCTCCACCGCAAAGTTACATGATGTATCTTTAATAAATGAGACCCTAAAGTCTGAATTGTGCTCCAAATTACATTATTTTACTGACAGGAAATTGGCTTTGGACCTCTCCATTAAAAACAGATAATGGACAATTTAAATGATTCCATTCAAATTCAGTTAATAGCACAGCCCTGCCACCTAGTAAATCTGTGAATGAGTTATACTGGACTTAGCAATAGCTTTATTATTATTACTTTAAAAAAGCAATAATGCGTTTCAGATGGTGCACCTCCATATGGACTTGTTCGTCAACCAATCAACCTGTTAACCTAAGCAGCACTTTATAGTTAAGACGGCCGCCTTGACAACAAGTGGCCCCCACCTCGACGACCTCCCACTGAACCAGGTGAATCCTTGCAAAACTACGATCGTCTTCTCCAGCACCACCTTGCCTAACCAATTTTCTGTGAGAAACACTGAACTGATTCATTGATTAATAAGTGAAATTGGATAATTTTCAAATTAGTTTTCTTTATTATTCCTACATGTAATACCTCACTTGTTCCACTCTACAGTATAGGCCTGTCGTTGTAACACATTTTGCAGTATGAATATAGATAATATTGACACAAATTTATCCCACTGAAACAATGGGCTCTAGTCACGCTTACGTCACTGGAAGACCTTTAGAAACATGTGGAGTATACTAGTAACTCTGACTAAATCTGGGAAAACTAAGAAAATGGCCCAGGTTTCTTCATCTAAATTTCCTATTAATTTGTGTATTATATTTGTCTAACTTAATAAAAAATAAAAATGTAAAAAAGATGTAATGGTAGCGTTCCTTTATGTTCATCACATCAACAGTTATTGTTGTGAAAACCACTGCTGCTGAATCCATGGTTTTATCACATGCCCAGTGTCGGTAACTACACTGGAAGTTGTCATCCGCATGTTTCCAGACATTTCCTGATAAGAGTGAATAGAGTCTAAAACCAAAAATCTGGATTATCAAAAAAAAAAACGATTCTAAATGTACAGTATGGTTAAAGTTAGTGTTGAAGTAGACCAGTCTTGGTCTGGAGAACAGCCTCAAGACACTTTTTTTTTTCTTGGTCTCGTTTCAGACTCAGTCGTGTTTGGACTCAGTCTTTTCTCAGTCTTGAAGGTGCTTGGACTCGATCTTGTCTCAGTCTTGAGGTCTGACACTTTACGAGTGATAAAATGGAGATAGACTGATAAAAAAAACATTAGTATGTATGTACCAAAATAACTGTAAAATACTATACTAAATAGTCTCGATGGGCCATGGTCTTGGTCTTGTCTCGGCCTTTAAAAGTCTTGGTCTTGTCTTGGTCTCGACCCTCAGAGGTCCTGGTATCGGGACCCTGTGGTCTCGGACAGGTCTTGGTCTCAATTAGTGCAGTCTTGACTACAACACTAAGTAGGATATATCTGCAGTAGAATCAGCTGAATTCAGCTGAAACACAGGCAATCGTAGTTCAGAAAAATAACAAAAACACTTACTAGTACAAAGAAAAAGTGTTCCATCTTTCATATACTGAAAGATAAGTCAGTATAGTAATTATCATGACAGGCCTACCACTATACAACTTTATATTATTCTACACATGCAAACTGTAAATGATCTGACTCTGTTTTCTCTTTCTCGTCTTGGTTCGTTGTTAGCCGAGGGATTATTTCTCCAGATTCATGACATCACAGGGTGGAACAGAGCATTTTGAGCTTTGGAGTTGTAGCCAGACAAATAATAAAGGATTGCTCAAACATGTGTGAATGAAACAAAACACAACTCCGAGTATGTTTTTGTATACAATTTGGTACAACAAAAATTAAAAAGTACTTAGCATGTGAGATGGAAATAGAATAGAAAATGCGTTGCGACAGGTCTAGCACTGTGCAACTTTAAATTCGTCTACACATGCAAACAGTAAATGATCCGGCTCTTGTCCTCTCTTTCCCCTCTTGGTTCCTTGTTAACCGAGGGATTATTTCAGTGCAAAGCCTGTATTTGCGAGAGTGACAGTGGAGCTCGTGGACGTGACAGGAGACATATGTGAGGAGGCCGATCACTCTGACAAAGTTGTAATGGCGCCTTTAATCCAGCTAGCCCCGCAGACTAATTTTATTTTCTATTTCCGCTCTGATGTGGATTTGGGCTTGTGTGGCTTGATGACTTCACTGGAGTCCTAATAGTCTGCCTAATATTGCAGCAGGCAGGGGAATAAAACGCACTTCGCATGGTTAAAAATAAAGTACGATTTTTCCTTGCTTTTAAATTTGATTATAGCTAAGGGAGAAGCATGTGACATATTACTTATTACCAGATGGAGATGCATTAATTTTTGACCTGAATTGTGCATTGGGGATTGCAGATGTTTTGACGGGTTGACACTTCATAATTTCTATTTTTGTAACATGACACACTAGCTGCATAAACTGGATAAATTGAAAGCTAGAAGAAATCTGGAGTGTATTTTGTAGTTCAATGTTTTTCAATGAGTCCAACAACTATGGTATACTTGTTTACAATGTACCCTGCTTTACCTTTGATAGTATTGATACTTTGCAGTGATCTCATGCTGGGGGTGTTCTACATGGATGTGTATTGATGTGTATTGGCGTAATGTTCACCAGTTACCATGGAGACACAATGCACGCATTTGCAAACAGAGGCAAATAAGTTTTTAGATGGTCTAAAAACTCAAGAAAAAATGCTTCAATGACTTTAAACAGCACATTTTCAGGAAAGTGTGATCAGTACAAGTGTTCATGGTCCTTTTTAGGTGTTTGATTTTCAACAAAAATGTGAAAAACTCTTGGCTAATGCGTGTCAGTGTCTGTCATTTTATGTGTGAGAGATTTTTTAAGTGCACAAATCATCTCACCTGATGTAGTTCCAGCTACATCAGCTCTTTCTCAGATTGAAGTCTAACTTGAGTAACTTCAGACAGAGCAGTGCTTTCATTTAGCTTTACACTCCCAGACATTTTTTAATGATTTACAACTAAATGTCTCTAAATATTGCTTCAAGTAATACACAAAGTACACAGTGGCGTAGAGTGTGTTGTAGGTTTGTTTGGTAGAATATGTTTCGCAGCTTATCCAAGCCACTTCTTCAGTTCTGAACTCAGAACTGTGCTCAGAACTGAAGAAACAGCTTGGATGAGCTGCAAAACATTTTCAACCAAACAAGCTTTTGTCCAGTCGACAAACTGAATTTCTCCTTTGACACAACCAAGATATTTTTTTAGCAATGAAAACACCTGAAATTGTCATTGAAGTTTACAGTGGAACATTACAGGCAAAGCTGTACCATCTCTATGGATCCAAGCAGGTGGACAACCTGCCACTGTAAAAGTTACATAAAAGTTACACAGTGCACCTTTTAGTCAAGTCATACTGTAGATCACAATCAACTTATGGGAGTCCATCGAGCTGTAATGGGATAAAATAATACAGCAATTTGCTGAGCTTTTCAAGATAATTCTGTCATTTAATTCAGAACCAATTTTCATTCATAATTTTCTTCTTTTATTTTTTCTTTTCTTGGGGGCTTTTGGCAACAGTTTTTGGCAAATTTAAACTAAAAAGAAAAACAAAATGTCAGAAATTATTTTATTTGTTATAATAAAATTATAAGAAATGATGGAAATGCTATCTGTATTTTGGTGCATTATCTTTAAACTGTATTGCTGAAATGAGCGAACAGACTTGGCAACACAAAACAAATGAACAAGCCTGCTATACTTTTCCATTTAGGTAATTGTCTTTCTTGTGGCTTTTATTATAGAAACGTTGCCAATAGCGACTGAAAAAAGCTCTAATGAGTAATCTCGCCCTTTGATAGTATTGTCATGACGATCACACTGTCAATTAGAGCATATAAGAATTAGCCCCATATACGCCTCCGCGCTTTTCTCTGAGGGCTTAGTTAACCTCCTAGCATCTTTGTGAACTCCACCCACATTACATCGGCTTTAGGGTTCAGAGGTCAAAAGGATCTCGCCAAGGTCAAAAACAGTCGCAGGCTTTCAAGGAAGTCTTCGTACACGGACTTTTTGATTGGCTAAAGCTGCTATAGCGTAACTGCCATAGAGTGGGTATTGATTGTTTTGCTTTTAAGGATGTAGTGCTATTATGAGACTGGTATATAGGAAAACAGGAAGAAGAAGAAGACATATATAGCTATAGCCATTAAGATACTAAAGGATTTTTTATTGAGAATTTGATACCACAAAAAATAGAATAACGTAAAGGGCCCCTATTACGCTGTTTACTGATTTATGTTACTGTGTTGTTTCCTCATCTAAAACATAGCCACTGCACACAAATCCTGCATACTGAATTCTTTTCCCAAACACAAAACACTCTCTTCCACCTTGTGATGTCATGCGGTAATACAGGAAGTGCGTTTTTACACTCTATACAGCCTCACTAGAATAATTTGGATAATTTCAGCTCTAGAATTGCCAATCTCTACTTAACATTAACAAAAGGTAGCTATTAACTTGAACTACCACTTCATGACATCACAAGGTTGAACAGAGCATTTTGAGCTTTGGAGATGTAGACAGACTAATAATAAAGGTATGTTTTTGATGAAGTAATAACATTATAATGACTTTTAATAGCAGTGATTACCCTATTTTAAAAATATATATATGATGCTAACTCTGACTGACTGCAATGTTGGCAATTTGAATCATACTGTTGTTGTGTCAGACAGATCAAACATGAAATATAAAGTGTCTTCTTACAGAGGTCCCAGGCTTTCAACACAAACTGAGCCAGCATTGCATTCAATTTAAACAAATACTCCAGTCTCTCCTCATCAGACATAGCAAAGCAACAGTAAGATTCATTAGACAACAACTGACAGCGCAGGTCATGATTCAAAGGACAGTAGTACAGAAAATGCATCTCATTTTCAGTGTCCTTTAAGTCGCACAGAGCACATGTGCGCTCCTCCTCTGGGACTGAGCTGAAGCATCCCGTCTCCAGAGCCAGAGTCCCACACCTCAGCTGGGCACATACTGACCTCTGACCACTGCTCAAGCTCAGAGTGACATAAAGCTCAGGACCAAAACAGCCTTTCATTAAAATATATGTTCTTAATTTTGGTATACATAAGATTTCATTGTGCCACTTGTGTTTGTACTTGTCATTATAAATGTGTCTCTGTATGAGTGTATCTAGTGATGATCAGTATTAGATGTACTCATCATATTTACATGAATGGAGAATTTGGACTTTACTTTCTTTTAATATAATTTTTTATGTTTGACAGCCACTACATCAGCTTCAGAGTAACTTTATCTACTTTTACAGGCTGCACAATTTGCTGCTGTCACTTGCTGTAATTAATCTGTGGAAAACTAAAATGATATAATGCATGAAAATTAGTTAGGACTGGGCAATATGACAGAAAGCTTTTTTTTCCTGCTTTGATCAATGCCAACTTTCAATTTAATTTTGAATGTAACTTTGTCTTAAATAAATATGATAAAAATCTATATTAAGTCATTTATTTCCAAGACTTAACCCTAACATTAAAGGTGCATTGTGTAACTTTTCTGCTGGAGGGTCTGTCACCTGCTTGTTTCTATGGATATGTCACTGCTCTGCCTGGAATGTCCCACAGTATTACTTTAAACAGACCTACACTACATTACATTTATTCAATTGCAAGTGGTTTTATAGCTCAAAAATACCTAGAAAAACACACACAAGTATTCTGACTGAGCAGGGTTGCCTCTCCACAGATCTGACCTATCACTTTGTCTGGTTTGGTCTCCATTTAGATAAAAAAGTTTAATACCATACTGTAAAACATTTCAGAAAATGCAAAAACATGTCCTTGGAGAAAAATGTTTGACAGACCCTCCACCAGAAAAGTGAAATTTGATTAGCCTAACCAATTAACAGAATACTTTGATTAATACTGAAGACATGTCAACACACTATCTAAGATACTAACTTAAGATACTAACTGTTATTCTGTATTACACTGGTTTATTGAGGTGTATATGAATTACTTTCTTGTCTCCATCACTCCATAAATGAATGCATCTTTCCAAAGGGCACCTGAATGCATATTTCCCATAGATTGAAGTGTTGTGATGGCTGACATTTATAAGGCAGTTGCGATGGTAATTTTCAGTAATACCTTTGACAGATGATTCATGACATAACATAATCACCTGTGATGCGGTGACTACAGTGTTAAGAGCACAGACCCCTCGCTGTTTAGGAAATAGGGAAACTGAAGATTGATTGTTTATAATTGAAGGCTGTCATGTGAATGTAAATATAGAGACATGGAGCTTCAAGTGCTCTGACAGACTACAGGTGGTTATACTATAGGGAATAGAGAGGTGCAAAGTTTGTGAGACCTTCAAAATTACAATATAAAGTTTATTGATACTTTGAGGTCATCAGCGTTCCTTGAGTGTGTGATGCTAACTGAGGCATGGCTCTGTCTGAAGGTTTGTTACTTAAATTAGACTTAAATGTAGACCTGGGCATTGAACAGTTTCCAGGCCTCATACGTTTAAGCTCATTTGGAATTACAAAATAAACATATTTTATAACTTTACCTTATGCATGGACTAAAGTTAGCCAGGCTGGTGCCACCTAGTGCCTCCTCTCAATTTCATTTCTCTCCAGCGACTAGGTCAGGAATCAAAATACACTAGACCGTTCCCAAAAGCCCCAGAAGTGCGTGTTTGGGCACCAACCAATCAGTGAAGAGCCACACATTCTGTGTTGGCAACGATTCCCGAGATCAAGGATTTAAAGCAGGAACAAAGAGAATGTTTGGTGAGTTAGCCACGTTAACGGCGCATTACATACGTCACGACCAAACAGCAGCGATTGGTTACATGAAAAAAGTACCCACCTACCTTCAAGTGAACAAATTCTAACACTGCGAAGTCAGACAGTTTCTACGAAGTGAAATCAGCTGATGAATCATGCTAGACTAAAGCTGCATTGCCTTTATTTTAGAGGTGTTTTTTTTTTATTCATGTACTAAATGACACAATATGTAATTCAAGTCATGTGCGTACAATTAATATTATGAGCAATTGAGTCTTGGGCTGGCCCTCCACAATACTTTCTGTTTCTCATGTGGCCCCATGGAAAAAATAATAGCCCACCCCTGCTTTAATTTAACGCAATGTGACCAGAAGGACCTGACTTAGCTGGAACTACAACAGGTAAGCTGATATGTGCTGTTGAATGAGTATATCAGTTTTTAAATTACAGTCACTTGCAATCATAGGCCAAAAGTTTTTCAGTTACTTCCTAAACAGGAAAGTCAATGCTTGCGGTGATCACAGGCTCCTGAAAATGTGTTGGTTAAATCCATTTTGACACTTTTTTACAGTGTACTAATGTGTGCATTGTGTCACTGCGATAACATCTAACCATTGCGCCATACACATACATGGTGAACACCCCCAGCATGATGTCACTGGAAAGTATCGATTGCCTAATATAAAGTGCAGGGGCTGGCAGGTAGTAGACTTGAATATGTTTAGGGACAAAGAAAGGATATTGTCCCACAAGGAACATTTTGGAGGATTTGCTTATGTGCATTTAAAAGATCAACTGTGTAATGACATACACTGTGCAATATTTTCTATTGTTTCACTCAGCCCAAGCTCAAACTGTACGACCAAAATGTTTAAGAATATAAAAGTTTAAAAGTTCACAGCTTATGATTAATTTTCTCACACTAATACGAACGACTTCAACGAGAGGTGAGTAGATTTCAAACAGGTTTGATATTCTTGCGATCTACGATTGCCAAACTGGAGCTGGTCGTGACGTATTAATCGGTGTTCGTTACCCCATGTATACTACACAAAGCACGACACACGATTAAGCCAAAACTCGGCCCAATCTTCAAAAACAGTGGCACAAGTGAAAAATAGGCTCAAAAAGGGCCAAAAATCGCACAGTGTATGCCCGGCTTAACTTTTCACCACCTCAATTTTCCATAGCTTCACATTACACTTGGATGCCATGTTAAGTTGAAGTAATATTCTAGCAATAAAAACATTTCTAATTGAATAAATGCAACATAGATCAATTTAAAGTCGGGAGAAAACGAAATAATCTCAATAGACAAAGCAGTATAACAAAGATAGACTACATTCACATGGGATTTTCATCTCTAAAAAAGTTAGTAGGATCATCACCAATACCAAGTATGAAACATTGCTATTGTGCTATTGAGCAAGACACGTTTCCTATCATAGCGTGATTATGTATGACGGTTGAATTTGTATTGGCGAAGTCTCAAAATGACACTCAAACCCTGAAAACCCTGTCCCAATACACCATCCCGTACACGCATCTAAAACACATGCATACTGTACAAACATATCACCAAACCAAACATAATCTCCAAAGACAAACAGCAGCAAGAGCCAAGATACAGACACAGGATTTCACACTGTCCCATCTGTCAAAGGAATATACAAAAACCACACACAGTTTTATAGACTTCGCTTATTCTGAGCAATTTGTGTGTTTTGTCCTTAGAGGGGCTCCGTAGCTGTGTAGAAGCAGCTTGTAATGAGTTATCTTGACTGTTTTACGTTGACTTGACTCTAGCTTTAAGTCATAGTATTTTCAGTAGCAGATTGTTTTCATTTTTATTTTTTTATTTCTACTCGAGGACTATCATTTTGTAGAAAGTAGAAAGTAAAAAAGAAAAGAAAAAATGCCAACCTTGAGCGTAGCTTGTCCTTGCATTTTAGATGAAATTTTGTGTCTTGATGAAATACAGCTACTACATCCTGTATTTTTCTACTTTTTTCACAATTTTTCTTTTCGCCTTTTAAGACAACTAAAGTGCTTTACATTGCATTATTCATTCCACACTCGCTGGTGAAAAACTGCTTTTGAAACCACAGCTGCCCTGGGGTAGACTTACCAAAGCGGGACTGCCAATCTGCACCACCAATACCTCTCACCATCACCATCACATACACACACAGCATTCATATTTGGATTAAGTGTCTAGCCTAAGGACACAACAACAGTTTTGCCACTGGCGCCCCGCTGTGACACTCACTACAGTTATTGTTTACCATGTATTATCTTGCCAAACTGAGTAATAATATAGATAGATACATAGATACGTAGATAGATACTTTATTTACAATCATAAAATAATAACTTGAAAAACAAATAATATAAAAATGCACTTAATAGAAGTAGGCCTGGGTATCATTCAGAAGTTGCCAATACGATACATATCTCGATACACAGGCCACAATACAATACATACCTCGATACACAGGCCACGATACGATACAAACTTCGATACACAGACCATGATATGATACAAACTTCGATACACAGGCCACGATACGATACATACCTCGATACACAGACCATGATATGATACAAACTTCGATACACAGGCCACGATACGATACATACCTCGATACACAGACCATGATACGATACAAACTTCGATACACAGACCATGATACGATACAAACTTCGATACACAGACCATGATACGATACATACCTCGATACACAGACCATGATACGATACAAACTTCGATACACAGACCATGATACGATACAAACTTCGATACACAGACCATGATACGATACAAACTTCGATACACAGGCCACGATACGATACATATCTCGATACACAGACCATGATACGATACACATACGATACAATCGATACACAGACCATGATACGATACAAACTTCGATACACAGACCATGATACGATACATACCTCGATACACAGACCATGATACGATACAAACTTCGATACACAGACCATGATACGATACATACCTTGATACACAGGCTACGATACGATACATATCTCGATACAGTGAGCTTTCGATTTGATAAGATTCACTACAATTTATATTTCAAAACGATTCGAAACGGTTCAATAAAAAATCAAGGCAAAATCATGACTGTGGTACTAAAAGTCTTTGTTAAACCACTTTTTGTGCAAAGTTCATATGAAACACAAACATTTTATCCATCAAAACAGTGAAAATGTCAAATGTGTCGCATAAACGAGTTCCCTTCCACTGAACAAGCAACAAAACTGTAGCTCTATAACAAAATAATTTAGTAAAATATGCCAAAAAATAAACTTGGCGATATATCAATATAGTAGCCCATGATATCAGTACTGTATCACCACATAAAATGATACGATATATCGATATTTCAATTTTTGCACACCCCTCAATACAAGTTAGTTGTACTCAGTTTTAAATAGTAGTAATACTGTGAAATTTGTAGATTTTCAGTTTGGACTATTAAGATTATAGATATGTTTAATACTATACTCTGGGTAAAACAGTTCCTACACCAGAAAAGTTATGTAGCACACCTTTAAAGTTTAGGGTCATTACATGGATTTGGACTTATATTGCAAGGGGACCACTTTGAGACACAAAAAAACACGTATTGTCTGACTTTGTAAATATAGGCAGCTGCCTTCAACGTGAGAATTCACAGCATCACATAGTTCCTACCAAATAAACACCACCAGTTTCTTACTTGTCTCTCCATCTCTGCTTGAAACTTTATCTAGAGCCAAGTGACTGTGTTAAGCTTTACCAGCGCCCATTCACGCACACACATTCGCCCCTCGGTCCGGCATCCTTTGCTGAGGAGTTTGTCGTCATAGCAACAGTAAAACGAGACGACTTCGCTGTCAGCCGTAATGTTTCATGGCCCCCCTCGCCGCCATGGCAACATAACAAGGAGGAGGAGGAGGAGGAGAGCGCATCACAGCCCCGCATGCCACTGGACGCCCGCTCTGTCGCCACGGCCAGGAGACGAGCAGGGCACGTGCCGATCGGAGAGGGAGGGGGGAGAGAGAGGGAAGAGAAGAGAGGAGAAGAGATGGAGGGGAGGAGAGAGAGAGCAAGAGGAATGGAGAGATAGGGAAGAAATGGAGAGATGAGAAGGGGGAGTGAGAGAGGTGTAAATGGGTAGAGTGGTGTGTCCTTACATCACATGTGCTGTACTCCAGTGACTGAATGTGCATTTGCTATTGACATATTCGAAGGATGGATTTCAGGCTCTTATAGAAATATATAATAACAATATTGTGTCAGATAATGCATCAGCCTTTTATTCTTGGCTTTCAGCTTCCTGTCTATTGGCACCATTTTGAATACTTTTATATATCTTTTGTGTATACATTGTTATAGTATATATGTAGATGTAACACAACACATTCAGATAAAAGTCAGCAGACTGTCATGACAACAGCCGGGCTCAACTGCATGGCCTTTGTGGATGTTGTGGTTGCCTGGTTACTTCCAACTAGACGTGTGCAAATTATTGAAACTTGGATAATATTTTGATGTTGTTTTGAAGTTTATTGTTCATAATAGACAAAAAATGTTTAGCTGCAAAAAACAAGTATGTTGTAAAAAAAAAAAAAAAAAAAAATGAATAAGGGTATAAAAAGACTTTTTATTACTGCAATTTAGAGTAAATTTTATAGTAATTTCACATTTCCATAATACTTAAACCTTAACATCTAAAGATACAGTTAACACATTTCTAAATATGGTCTATAAATAAATATTCTTGTCAGGAAACTGTCTGGAAATAAATTTTGTATCTATATCATCCAACCAACTTCAACTGCATAAACTACAAATTAGGCCTATATTGACTTTTTTGAGTATATTGACCTTTTTTGGGTAATTTTTGACAGTTAATATTTATGGCGAATACTATTTTCTTTGTACTAGTGGAAATTTTGTGTTAGTTTTTCTGCAATATGAGATAATTTAAGATATAGAAGGTTGAATTATGAAGTAAAATTATATAATCTAATTACAAAATTGTTATATTCCACTTTTTTTTTTTTTTACAATATTCTACATTTGGAATAGTTTTTTTACAGATAATTCTGCTAGTTTTGTTTCAGTATTATTGTTGCTTGTCCATTTACTTCAGCAATATATCAAAATCAAATCAAAATCAAAATGTTATTGTGACCAGTGGCAGCGTTAGCAATTTGTGGGCCCTAGGCGAACTTGAGTTTGGGGCCCTCACTATAATACACCATATTTTTTATTTATTTTTTAAAATATATTTATTATCTGTTTTTCCCCATTGTTCTTGAGACATGCACATCTTTATTTATTTGAATTACGGTGGACTGGAAACTTGTCTTATTAGTTAGGGAGCCTAGAACAAGCAACCAGAACTGAAAGTAGTTTTATATTTTTGCTACTACAATTAGATTTTTGTTTCTATCCCTTACATATGATTATTATTATTATTATTATTTTCTTATGATTATTGTTTAAAAATAAAATACTCTCAAGTTGCTCTGAGACCTCGGGCATTAGTGACACTGAGAACAGGTGGATTGGCTCCTCCAGGTTTAGGGGCCCCAGGCAGCCGACTATTTTTGCCTAATGGTAGCGCCGCCTCTGATCGTGACAGGTCTACTACAAATTCCACGAAACACAGTACTCGAAAAGCCATAAAATTCAATACGTATACCTAATATGTAGTAACCTCTCCCCATGTCCCTGCATTCACTTCTGTGGCGGCGCTGATAGCTGCTTAACACTGTTGATAGGTGCAGTGGAGAGCTCAGTGCTAAATATAGCCGCCTCATGTATAGTGGAGGTTCTGTTGCTCGCTGTATGCTCGTCTATAGTGTCCCTGTGCCTGGAAGCTCGAGGAGTTTGTATTGGTTTTGATCAGGGCTTGTCTCTCTTTGCCTCTTAGCGCACAGGGAGCTCTCATTCAAGCAGCTGTACCTGACTGCTGTACACTGCCCCCTCTGCCAATATTGACATTGAGCATAATGAAATCAAATTGGCCCGGTGACGATAGCGCGCACGGGAGCACGGATATGAGAGTCCATAGTGAAAGAGCTAGTGTGTTTGAAGTGCATTACATTAGCTTTTGGTCAATGTGGATTCTGTGGGATTAGTAGGTGTGATTTTTTTGCCTTTTTATTATTGTTATCAAAGGTGCACTGTGTAACTTTTCTGGTGGAGGGTCCGCTATCTCCTTGTCTCCATGGTGATGCCTGGGATACTCCAAAGTAAGGCAATGAATAAATATATCTTGGATTTATTCAATTACAGGTGTTTTTATTTTTCAAAATGGCAGTAAAAACATGCATTCTTGCACTGAGCTGGCCCACTTCTCCACAGATATGATCGACCTAGATGTGGCCTGGTTGTTGCCATGGAGATAGTTAAATTAAATGCCATACTGTGGAATATTCCGGGAAACAACAATAACATCTGCTAACCCTAACCCTACCAAAACATTACGTAACTTGCAGAAAAAGATTTTAAAAAGTCAATTTAACTAGACTTCAAAAACAAATTGTCACTAAATGGCAGAACTTGTATTTATAGGTTTCAGTTTTCTGTTACAGGTGCCATTTCGAGGACTATTGACCATTCAAAGGTTATAATGATTTGTTTTGAATCATTACAGCAACAGTCTCTATTTTTTTCTCTCTCCCATACCCATAGAAAACAATTATAATAGTAAAAGCAGTTTGGACCATTCTCTCAAGTCATTTTGAATTGTTGATATACATTTACACACTCTACTTTTTACTCTAGTACTTGAAGTTAGTTGAGAATATTTTTATGCAATTTTTAGGCAGTGGACAATATTTTAATTTTTTTGTTTTGTCACTTAAATTTGTTGAAAATTTTGCACAATAATAGAACAAAAATAAGTACAGTCAACAATAGGATTGTACAAAAAATATTGAAATATCACTATATCGGATTGTTTAATGTGATGATACAATATCGATATCATGGGCTGCTGTGTCAATATATCACCACTGTAAATTTTACTAAATAATTTTGTTACATCACTATGTTTTTTTTGTTTGTTCAGTGGAAGGAAACTAATTTATGCAGCACATTTGACATTTTCACAGTTTTAACGATTAAAGTGTTTGTGTTTCATATGAACTTTGCACAAGAAGTGGTTTAACAAACACTTTTAGTATCACAGCCATGAGTTAGCCTTTATTTTTATTAAATCGTATTGAATCAATTTCACATAAATAATTTCAAATCAAAACTGTATCGAGGTATATACAGTATCATGTCAGCAACTTGTTAATGATAGCCAGCCCTAGTCGGCGAGGAGTTTAACATACATTTGCATGAAAAATATCACTCTGGAATGGTACACAGTTGTAAACGTACATAGATAGAGCAGCACAAACCATCAGTTAAACTTCACTTCACTATTTACATGAGATAATTAATCATTTTTTTATATATCCTTATGGATTCTGGACCCTAAATATTCAATAGTGTTGAGATTTTGTGCACTTTATACTGTATTTATTGTTTAGATTATCATGATTACCACATTTATATACATAAAATACAAAAATTCTCCGTTATCTTAGCAGCTGGGAGGTACTGGTGAAGTAGTCTGTTGACATAGTTGCTGATACTCAAACATTAAATAAAGACGCTTTCTTTCTGTTACTCATTGGCAAGAAACGGTAACTAAATCGCATTGTAATTATTTGTAAACAACATTAGCTCTGTGGTGATTGCCTCTGTACATCAGAGTCGTATAGTTCATGGAGTGTAATTTCTAATAAGTTGGCGTTCAATTACTGCTTGTGATTAGACTATTTAAATAGAACAGGAGTTTATATAATACATGTACCATAGCAACTCATTAACAGCTAGTGCTCGGATGTGTTTGTGAACTTTGTGTCTCTATTACAGATATTATTTGAGTGCTTTAGAATTTTTATTTCAATTTCGATAGTATTTTTTTTTTTTTCAGATTGGAGCAATGTTTCTAAGTTTTGAAATAGCCTGAATATATAAAAGGAAAATACATTAACTGATCTGAGTATTCTACATCAAAAAATACAATTATACCAAATTAACTTTTTTTCCCCCCCATGTCAGCGCATAGGCTAATAGAAGAATAGACACAATTAAAACTAATATATTGTCAGAAATCATTCACAATATTCCCACTTCATCATGTAATCTTAAATGTAGTCTGGAGGTTTTTCCACAGGGGGACAGGTCATCAGAGTTGTTTTTGCCCCGTTGCCATGGTGACAGGTGGTTGGGCGACGTGGTGGACTGACACTTGTCACGGCACGGCGGGTTGCCACGGGTGACAGCTGTCAGTCAACAGGGCCGTGATCACCTTGGATTAGGCCCGTGGCGGAGACATATCTGGGACTATAATCCCGGGGTCGTAATGTGGATTTAAAAATACACCAGAGCTCCACATTTACACTTGTTTATTTATTTATTTTATTTAAACGTGCGAGCGTCACGTGGGGCTGGGGATGGACCAAAGCTCGCTCACACGACACAGCGCAGATTACATTTGGAGCTGGTGTGCCGTCTGCTCATGCACAGCTGTCAGAGAGAGAGAGGGAGGTAGAGAGGGAGGAGGGAGTGAGAGTGGGGGAAGAGAGGGAGAGAAAAGAGGGGGTAAGAGAGGGAGGAGGTAGGGGGAAATAGGGAGTGGGGAGAGATGGAGGGAATAAGGGTTTAAGAGAGAGAGGAGAGAGAGAGCAAGAGGGGGGTGAGGTAGGGAGAGAAAGGTGAGAGGAGAGGGCAAGAGAACATGGAGGGGGGTGAGAGAGAAGATGAAGAGAGAGCTGTGGAGAGACAGAGAGAAAGAGGATGAAGAAGAGAGAGAAAGTGAGAGAGAGGGTGGAGAAGAGAGACATGTGGAGAGACAGAGAGAGAGAGAGAAGATGAAGAAGAGATATGGAGAGAGAGAGATGAAGAGAGAGATGTGAAGAGACAGATATATATATAGAGATATATAGAGAGAGAAGATGGAGAAGAGAGGGATGTGGAGAGACAGAGAGAGGGGATGAAGAAGAGACATAGAGAGACAGAGAGAGACAGGATGAAGAAGAGAGGGATGTGGAGAGACAGCAAGTGAGAGAATGAAGAAGAGGGAGAGATGTGGGGAGACAGAGAGGGAGAAAAGTCTGTGAGAGAGAGAGGATGAAGAAGAGAGAGATGTGGAGACACACACACACAGAGAGAGAGAGAGAGAGAGAGAGAGAGAGAGAGAAAGCTCTGTGAAAGAGAGAGAGAATATACAGAGATGTGTGCTCTTGTCCAAATTTGATTTCAAATGCAATAGGATTTGGGATTTGGGGTCTGTCTGTTATTTTTCCATTATTACATGTTAACTTTGGCTTTCTTATATTGTACATGCTTTTTACAATATTTGTTCATGGAGAAAGAAGAAAGGGGCTGAGGAGCTACTGTAGCACTCACGCTTCACAGAAAGACGGTTCCTAGTTTGATCTCCAGGTTTGCATGTTCTCCCTGTGTCTGGTGGGGTTTCCTCTGGACACTCTGGTTTCCCCCATCAACCCCAAACATGAATTATAGTTACAGTCCTCCTGTTAAAGTAGTCCTGACCAAGCCTAGCAACAAGGTCACGAAGCTGGATCTGGCACTGAAGGCTGGGTCAAATGCAAAGGAGAAATGTATCTATGGAGACATTAAAGTGTCCCTTAACCGTTTGGTAAGCCATGTAGATAGAATGTATATGTGCTACTGCTCTGCCATTGAGCCACCCACAGCATACTCTTGCTGTCTTAAAGGGACAGTCCTAAATTTTGGACATAGGACCTAATTTCCTAGTGAGCCAGAATGTTGGACACGTGTGGAGACACTTTTTGAAATATTTCATCCAGTCTTTGTATTTGCAGAGGTCGCTGGTGCTAGGCTAGCGCATGTCAATGGCCGTAGTTAGCCTGCCACTAAAAACAGTCTTACCTACTCCACAAAACACCCAAAGCAAAACAGTTATTATGCTAGACTGTCGATATAAATGTCTGTGTTGATAGAATAATGTTTGAAATAAAACTAAGCTTGCATCGCATGAATAGTCGCATGTTGAGGGACTATTTTCTCATATATTAGTCCGCCACTGCCAAGATTTCTATCAGAAAGTACAACTCGGTGCTGCTGCTCAGACATAAATCCTTCAAATGCAAGGTTGGTTTTGCATCTAAAATTATTCTATCAACACAGACATTTACATCAACAGTCTGGTGTAATAATAGATATGCTTCGGATGTTTTGTGGAGTGGGTAAGACTGTTTTAAGTGGCAGGCTAACTATGGCCATTGACATGCACTAGCCTAGCACCAGTGACCTCTGCAAATACAAGGACTGGATGGAATATTTTTAAAAGTGTCTCCACATGTCTCCAACACTCTGGCTCACTAGGAAATGAGGTCCTATGTCCAAAATTCTGCACTATCCCTTAAAAAAGCAATGTGTAACTTTTCTGGAGCTTTTCTGCAACCTGTTCATCCATCATTGGTGTTAATATGGTATTAAAATAATCTGTCTTTATCAAACTATAGGTATTAGTTAGTTAGTTAGTTAGTGCTCAAAAATATCTTAGAAAAACACATTCATTCTTATTTTGAGTGATGTTGCCTCTCCACAAATCTAACCTGTAATTTGACTTGCAAGTCTCCATGAAGATTCCTTAGTTTATGTCCATACGGTGGAAAATTTTAGGCAAATCTCCATGGAGACAAGCAGGTGACGGACCCTTTAATAGATAAGTTACACAGTGAACCTCTGCCTAATAGAGACTAAGAACAAGACAGAGTTTGTTTGTGCAGATGCCATTCCTCGTCTTACTGCTTATCTTTCAGTGCATCTTTTATTGCTAAATTTGCATAAAATATATAGCTTTCTATTCTGTTTCTGGCAGCAGTATTTTACCCAGCGGAGTTTACAGTGTTGGGGATTGGGCCTGGGGTTTCTCTGCCAAATGCTTCAGTCTTTTTATTAGTCTTGAGCAGTTATATGAAGCCAATGTTGTGCTATTGAATGACCTCTTTGATTTGTGTTGCCCCTGGGGTTAAAGTTCACAGTTCAAAGTTTGTTTCACTGTCTGGGTCAGTGTTAAATTTGCATAGTCTATTTACATTTTAGGATGTTTTTGATAAATAATTATGATATTGTGCTAGAACATGTGGGTAATACTTGCTGTCTATATTTAAACTGCACATATAAATCCAAAAAAATATAGAGAGATAAAAAAGCATGCATTTTTACTGTGAGTAGGGTTGCCTCTCCACAGATCTAACCTGTAATTTTGCATCATAGTGTCATCTGATGGTCTTCACATAGACAAGTTCAATGCCATACTGTGAAAGTTCTAAGACAAATCAATAACATGTCTATGGAGACAATCAAATTGCTAACCCTCCACCAGAAAAGTTACATATTGCATCTTTAACTTGGATGCATGCTCATTTTTTTCTAATGTTATATCTCTCTTTTGGTAACATTTAAAATATTTTTTTCTGTCTGGACCTTTCCTCTCTTATCAAATTACGTATTAAAAGATACTTTCTAAACAAATTTGTCTGCTGAGATGAATCATGTCTTATCTTATCTTATCTTATCTTATTTAATATTACTAAATCATCTTGAAGTTAGCGTTTTAGCCTCTTTCCAACAATTCTTCCTATCTTCCTGACCACATCTAATATTACTACAAAATGACTTTATAACTGATAATAACTGACTTTATCTGTCTTATGTAGGGTTAGGATCATAAACCATACTATCGTTTTATCATGATAATAAGGGTAGACAATAATCATTCGTGAGACATTTTATATAATTGTGATACTCACCAACAAAGGTAATCACCATAAATCATCAGAATGTGCAGAAAAAAGCTAGTCTCATTCATCAGTCAGTTTCATTTTGTGGAAACCGCCTGACCTCGCAGCTTTAGGATTTGTTCACTCGACTGTAGCCAGTGATGGATAGTCACTTTAGTCTGAAGTCTGTTTTACTGGTATGTGTCTGTCTGTCTGTGTACCTCTGGTGGGTTTTGCAGAAGTTTTATTGTATATGTGAAGTAGTTGGTAGTTGATAGTAGTTTTTAGTTTTATGATTTTATATTTTATTTTACTGTGCTGTGTGCACTTTGAAGGAGCAGCTGTGCATCTCATTATACTGCGAATAATGACAATAAAGGCTTTCTATTGTATTCTATTCTAGGTGGGTACTTTTTTAATTTAATCAATCGCTGCTATTTGGTCGTGATGTATCTAATGCTCCGCTCACAGGGCTAATTGGAATATAAAGCTTTTCCCAAATCCCAGCTTTAAATTCTTGATCTCGGGAATCGACAACAGATCAACACAGAATATATGTCTTCGTCTACACCCATTTCGATCTCTTTGTTTACTGTTGTGCTGTACCACAAAAGGGACCTAGACAGGAGCTTGAGTTTGACATCATGGTTTCTCAGTTCTTCACTGATTGGCCAATGTGCGGTCTACAACTTCCGGGTTTCTTGCAAACCGTCCAGTGTATTCTGATTCCTGACCTAGTCGCTGGAGAGAAATGAAATTGAGCGGAGGCACTAGGTGGTGCCAGCCTGGCTAGAAAAAAGCTACTTCTCCATGATGTTTTCATCTAGATAATTGTAGAAAACACTATACGATATACGACACTAAAACACTTGTTTAAATATGGAACCTATTCATAATAATCAAATGATCACCATTCACTTCCATAACATTTTAAAACTGTCAGCAGCTTTCATAATATAGACATAATTGTTAATTGCAATTATGGAGGTTCGAATCCTGCTTTTTGGCCATGATAATTGTGACACCAAATTTCTATATCATCCCATGCCTAGTCCCGTGTCATAGCTGTATTTTTTTACTCCTGCCCTATTAGACCATAAGGAGTGTGTTATGACAGCAACCCCATGTAATGTCAATACAGCGCTGGTACAGTAGTAATTAGAGGGGGGCTGTTACAAGTAAAAGATTTCCTCGACCACTGGAGCACTAAATTTGCCGTCCCAGTCAGCCCGCCCCAGAGACGGCGCAGTGTGGGGCTTTTCCTCCTCACGTTGTACCAGGTCTAATTGGGGAACGCTGTCTGGTGTCTGCTACAGAGCTAACTAAATAAAAGAGATCATGTGACCAAGAGGGCAGCTTTTAGGATTATTGGCCTTGGATTAAATGAGATACTGTGAGAGAAATGTGATTAACAATAATGGGACAGATTTCAGTGTATCAGAGCTTTTTTTGGTTAGTCAGTGTTATATTTTTGTAAATGATGTAACTTTTTCTGTTTCTGTGCAATTTATCCAACTTTGCCAATGTTTCGTAAACTTAATCAGGGGCTACTCTAACTCTATTAAAGTTCATGTCTCTAGGGGGATGTCATTATTTAGCCTGTAATGTTCCATGGTAGGGCATTAAACTCCAGGGAAATAGCAGTTGGCGCCACCAGGCTCAGTTAGAGGTCAGATCTATGGACAGATGACCCCACTCACAGTAAAAATACATGATTTTTAAAGTACTTGTCAGCAATAAAAAACACCTGTAATTCAAAAATGCAAGATATGAATTTAATGCCATACATTGGAACATTCATAAATAGGCGTAATTATTAGGGCTGACCGATATGGATTTAAAAAATGTTTTTATTTATTTTATTTTTTCTGGATGATACCCATAAAATGGGAGTTGGGGGTGCCAACAGCTGATATAAAATCTGATATATATTTAGTGTATATATATATATATATATATATATATATATATATATATATATATATATATATATATATATATATATATATATATATATATATATTCACTCTAAATCTTCAGTTGATTATAAAATTTAGGTCTGGCTCTACTGGATTTTATATTGGCTTTGTTTAGGCTACATTGATTGTTAATCTGCCTCTTTACAGTCATAAATAAAGAGAGTAGGTCAGCCTAATGGCATTTTTGCATGACAATCTAGATTCTAAAGAAACTAAATAAACTACCGCTATCAGCCTTTAGCAGTAAATGCGTGTGCGCCACGGTCATTAATTATATGCATAGATGTCAATCATTCACACCTCTGTTTACACCTCATTTACATATCAATGCAGGTCCAGTAACATGTACAGTCACTTTACACTAGGCCAGTGTCCGAGAAAACAGGCTGTTTATGTATGGTATCTTATAGCAGCTGATCACTAACCAATGGGAAAGAACCAAAAGTAAATTCAAGTTCGACACATTTGCAACACTCACCGCTCACACAGACACAGATCACAAGTCTGCACTAAGTTTGATAAAAACAGCAGTAGTTTTGTTGCTGGCCTAAACTGCACTGAAGTTCACATTTATTTATAGTCAGTTGGATCAGACACAAGAGCATTTAAAGCAGCGCCTCAGTGTTGTGCACATGGATCTTATAAACAAGCACATGAGTGACGTGACTCTGGGGGTGTGTTCAGGGGCAGTACGGCATCACACAAACAGACAAATTATTCTGCAGATAAATATTGATGGACCCCATATATTAGGACATTTATCTGTCTGTAAATTGGATTAAATGGACATAATATACAGAGTCTAAGCTTTATAAAGAGGTATAACATGCCCACGTGGACTATCGGCCTAAGTCTTGCAGATAGTTGATATCTTTCCAAGTGCCCATATCAGCTAATAATATCGGCCAACCAAAATAATCGGTCTGGCCCTAATAATTATATACATTTTCATAATTGTGCCTTATTTTATTATTTATTATATATCTTATTTTGCTACTTATATTAAATATATTTTTACCATTTATATTTTTCGTCTTTGTTATGTTATATTGTGATGTGTGAGCTACTGTGTCCAAGTAGCTCACACTTGTGGCCATACTGTCTGGTAAAAGTCAGATCTCAGAAGCTCAGCAGCTGGGCCTGGGTAGTACTTGAATGGGAGACCGCTAGGAATTCCAGGTGCCACAGTGGGGCGCCAGTGGCTGTTGTTGTGTCCTTAGGCAAGACACTTCTCTCACATTGCCTAGTATGAAAGTGGTGTGAGCGTGAGTGATGGTGGTGGTCGGAGGGGCCAATGGCGCAGATTGGCAGCCTCGCTTCAGTCAGTCTGCCCCAGGGCAGCTGTGGCTACAGTAGTAGTTTACCACCACTGAGTGTGGAGTGACTGAATAATGAACTGTAAAGCGCTTTGGGGATCTTGAAAGGCGCCATATAAATGCTATCAATCAATCAATCAAGTAATTTTCCTTGTGGATCAATAAAGCCTAAGTCTAAGTCTAAATCTAATTCCAGACAAAGCATTATCTCCATGGTGACAGATCTTGGACCAAAAAGTTACAAAGTGGATCTTTAAGTGTGAGGTGTCAGTTTAACATGCTTATTGGCAAAAGGCTCATTCCACTGCAGCGGGCTGAATGATACAGCATGAGTGAGAGTGGATTTAAGTAAAAGGTGATTGGAAGTGTTCTGTTCTGATGAAAGAGTGATTTGATCTTGTACAACAGCTGACCGTGCTGCTCTCTCTTCTCTTCTGTTTTACAGGAGTGAGCCCGGGGCTGGATGGGACCCACCATGCCCCCCAGTAAGAAGGCTCAGAGCCCCAGCAGTGGAGCCAGCGCATCAGAGGGGAGGAGCCCGCCGTACAGGGGGCAGGGCGAGGCCACGGAGGCAGAAGCGGGCGACCTGTCCCTGTCTCTATCCGCCTCCTTCTCCAAAGCCGACGATGAGGAGCTGACCAGCCTGTCCTGGCTTCACGAGAGCACGGATCTCCTCAACAGCTTCAGTCACTCTGGGTTACGCAGCGTGTCCCCCCTCCAGGATGCAGGACACAGCCAGCGCTCGCCCTCCTCCTCCCCCTCCCCCGATGACCCCCTGCTGGGCGACGCGCACTCCTTCGACCTGGGCACGGGGGCAAACAGGAAGCCGCCCTACTCCTTCAGCTGCCTCATCTTCATGGCCATCGAGGACGCGCCAAACAAGAGGCTCCCGGTCAAAGACATATACGGCTGGATCCTGGAGCACTTCCCCTACTTCGCCAGCGCCCCCACAGGCTGGAAGAACTCAGTGCGTCACAACCTGTCCCTCAACAAGTGCTTCAAGAAGGTGGACAAGGACCGCAGCCAGGTAAATGATACACTATAACTGCTATGATTGAGTTATCCAATTCAAATCTATTATATGGGCAAGTGTCCAGTTTTCAGCCTTGGCACCAATAGAAAGAATGAGACAGAATGCCTCGGAGGTTAGTTTGGTTTCATTTTTGTGGATGGGCACGCTACTAGTATATTTGTCACTGCCAAACATAGTAGGCCCTATATAATGAAGATTGTTCATTTGAGCTGAAGCACCACTTTAGAAGAGTATTCTCCCATCCCATTGTCGTAGCTTTTCAGCTCTTAAGTCACCAGATTAATAAAAAAACATTATTATTGAATAGAAATGCACTGGTAACCCTGTATAATAACTACCCAAGTTATAGCATGAAGGGAGATTTAATTCATAGTAAACAAATAATTCATTAAGAGTGATTAAGGCTCAGTAACTACTTAGCGGTAGTACTATTAAGGGTTAAGTTTAGGGAATAGTGTTTGAGTATTAATTAAGAAGTAATTTTGCCTGAATTGTTCTTAATAAACTGTTTGTTTCTTATGAATTACCTTATTTTTTGGATTATAAGACTCTCTGGAGTATAAGTCGCACCAGCCAAAAAATGCTTATTGAAGAAGAAAAAAACATATATAAGTCTCACTTTTGGGGGGAAATTTATTTTATAAAATCCAAGAGTAGGAACCGACATTTCATCTTGAAAGACAAGTTATAGTAAAAACAACAGAATAGAGAACAACAGACTGTTAACGTCACGTATGAACAGTTCTTCAGATAAACTATAGCATCAACAACAGAAGAGAACATGTTTACCAAACTCTCCATCTCACTCCAAATCACTAAATCCATTGAATTCTTCATCACTTCTGAGCAACTCTACGACCTCCGGAGGTAAATGGAGCGTCGCGTCCTCGTAGCTGTGGTCAGACTCAGCATCAGATCCAGTTAGAATTATTCTGGCCTTTCTGAATCCCGACAGGATGTTTCAGTTGTCACTGAAGTCCAGGCTTTGTTGATCCATCCAGTGACTTCCAGGAAAGTTGTATGGTGCACCCTCCCAGTTGTCACAAGTTTCTCGCTCAGTCCAAACTTTCTTTTTGCTGCCATTACCATTTTTGACTGCGTATTTTGCTACTTGCATCTTGTAATCTGCAAAATATGATTTTCTTTTTGGGGGCATTTGTATTCACTCTTCTCAGATGTCTTAATAAGTTTTGTTTAAATTGTTTTTTTCTGGCTTTGTTTAAGATGCATTGTGTAACTTTTCTGGTGGAGCATCTGTCAAATTATTTTCTCTGTGGAAATGCTATTCTTTACCTTTTACAGTGTAGTATTAAACCTCTCTATCAAAATGGGAACCAAATTATACCAAGTTACAGGTCAGATCTGTGGAGAGGTTTTTCTAGGTATTTTTGAGCCATAAAACCACCTGCAATTGAATGAGCTGTTTAATGTCATAATGTGGAAGATTCCAGACAAAGGAATGACATATCCATAGAAACAAGCAGGTGATGGACCCCAACCAAAAAGTCACATACACACATTTAAGGCTCATTAAGGTGTAACTATTACAAAGTCTTACCAGTTCATTTCCCCTCTGCAAACCTAAACTTATGTGACCTTTCACAGCACAAAGTCTTATCTCTGCTGTATTTACAATTGGGTTTGGTTGAGTTGCTCCTATAGACAAGCTTTTATTGCTGTATCATATAGCAAAGAGGGAATAAATGGTGGAAATTCCAGCACAAACAACTGCAAAAGAAGATTTGAAAGCACATACGGTTACATTCATTTGTAAGTTCAAACCGTGTGTTAAAATCATAATTCATTTTCATTTTTTTTCTTATTAGACTTGTTTGAAATGTAACGTTGCCTTTTGTATAATTGATTTCAATTAGTGTTGTCCCGATATTAAAATTTCAAACCACAGTTCCACAGTGGAATACTTATACTTTTACTTGTTCTAATACAGCTCATTCTAAAGCTATTCAGGAAAGGTTCATTTCTGTCCTGTGAATGCAACTTTTTTAATTTTGATACCTGCTCAAATGAGTATCTAGTTTCTATACTAGTTTTAGTATCGATTAGCATCAGATTTTTTATATTTTTGACAACGCAAGTACAAAATCATAATTATTTTTACAAATTCAAATGGATCTGCGTTAAAATTCTTTCTCACTTCTTTTCTCAGTAGACTTGTTTGAAGTGCAGTTATATGTTACCTTTTATATAATAAAAAAACCAAACATTTCCTTCAACCTCCAAAGCCTATCCTGCCGGGTGTTTTTATTATACTCTAGCCTTGATATTTGATTCTATATGATCAAGCTCCATATTTCTCTATTGTTTTGCATACGCAGTTAGATAAGAGTTCTTACTTGACACGTTTGCAAAGCTGTATCATAATTACATGTAACCGCAGCAAAGAAGGAAAAAGTTGAGTGAAAAATATGCGAAAAGAAAAATATTCCCACAAGGAGTTTGGTTTTGTTGGAGCCGACACATAATGAGCTGTTTAACATTGGAAAACAAACATGCAATAGTCCACGGAGAGGGGACCAGAGAACGCACGGAATACACGGGGAAAGTGTGTCATGGATTCAATAGTGGCGTTTTTCCATGTAAAAATACAATCAAGGCCAGCTGCTCTTTTCTATGGTGGTTTCCGTCTTGAGTTTTAGTCTGTTTACATTAATATTCACCATTGCACTTTTTGTCATAAGAGTTGTCTTTAAAGGGGTAGTGTGTAACTTTTTGTGTGAGGAGAACGTGGCCTGCTTGTCTCCATGGGGATTATTGATTTTCATGCAATGTTCCGTAGTATGGCATTTAACTATCCATCCAGCATTTATTTAGTTATAGATGTTTGTATTGCTAAAAATTCATAGCGTGTCATCCACTTGTCTGCTTGTTTTCCTGGAGAGTTTAAGTTTAATGCCATAATGTGGAACATCACAGGCAAATAACAATAACAAAAGCATCTCCATGGAGACAAGCAATTGGCAGATCCTCCATCAGAAAAGTTACATAGTGTACCTCTAATGAGCTGAAATACATACAGGTACAAACTCCAAATGTAAGTTGTTGTTGTTGTTTTTTTTTTAATCATAATTTATTCCAAACACCATATCCACTGAGAGGACCCTTCTGATCTTGATCCAAGTTATAGTTAAGAGTACCTGATGGTTATATATGTTTTACAGCTAATTAAAAAGTAAACTCCACCACAGTAGTGTAGGTTCCCTGAGATCTAAACCAGGATTTGGGCTGGATGAGATCTGGACTGTGATCTGGTCTGTGGTCTGTGGTTTGTGGTTTCTGGTCTGGTATCTGGTCTAGAGTTTGGTCCAGACTCTCTGGCCTAGTCTCTGATCTGATGTGATCTTTTGGCTAATCTCTGGTCAGTACTTCAGTCTGGTCTCTATTCTCTCGTCTGGTCTCTGGTCTCTGGTCTCTGGTCTCTGGTCTCTGGTCTCTGGTCTGGTCTCTGGTGTAGTCTCTGGCCCAGTCTCTGATCTTATGTGATCTCTTGGCTAATCTCTGGTCAGAACTTCAATCTGTTCTCTGTTCTCTGGTCTGGTCCCTGGTCCCTGGTCTCTGGTCTCTGGTCTCTGGTCTGGTCTGTGGTCTGGTCTCTGGCCCAGTCTCTGATCTGATATGATCTCTTGGCTAATCTTTAGTAGGGACCTCAGTCTGGTTTCTGTTCTCTGGTTTCTGGTCTGGTCTCTGTTCTCTGGTCTGGTCTCTGTTCTTAGTCTCTCATCTGGTCTCTGGTGTGGACTCTGGTCTCTGGTCTCTGTTCGCTGGTCTCTGTTCTTAGTCTCTCATCTGGTCTCTGGTGTGGACTCTGGTTTAGACTTAAATCTGGACTCTGTACTTCTAGTTCTGTCTAAGTGAATATATCTGTAATTACTGCAGAATAGTGATTTTCCAGTTGGATAAAACAAAGGCCTCCTTTGCCCAATGAAGAGGTCAAATAGCAAAATCTACCGAGGAATGTGCTTGTTATATGTATTGATTAGTGTCTGCTGAGGAGTGGAGAAACTCTTGTGTAATTTATACAAGCAATACTTTTTCTATGCAACAATTCTTTGGGATATTTAAGCATAAGGGCAGACTACAAGAGGCAGAACTAATGATCGGGCATTAAACTGTTTCTTGAATGCAATTAGATGAGTAAATAATGGTATAATGCTAAGACAATAGCAGCTATCATTGAAATGGTAGTGATGGCAATTTGTGCAAACGAGAGTATAATGGACTTTAAAAATCTTCCCTGGATGTAACTTTTTTAGTACTGATACTTGTTCAGATAAGCATGTAGTTACAATACTAGTTTTAGAATCAGATTTTCGACACTTTTGACAAATAGGACCTTTAAGTTATGATTTCGTCTGGGTTTGTTTAAGAACCACGTCCCTTGTACAATCTGCTAAACACGCAACATTATCAGTAATCCTATCTCCACCACTGCTCCCCACAGCCTGCTAGCATCTACCATATTAAACCCTATAATATTAATTTAGCTCTAATTGAGTGAGAGTCCCATTCCCCATTTGTAGTCAGTGTGCCTTCAATGTGCTTTAAATCGGCCTGGGAAAATCCTCATATTAAAAGTGAACGCATCAAAAGCGAAATCAAAACCGAGACAGTGCTCCCACCGGAAAACTGCACCACGCGCCGCGAAAGACAGCCATGAAAGAACTGCATCAAGTATTGATAAAGCCCCAATCGGCAACAGCGGTAAAACAAAATACAGAATATGTCAGACTTCAACTTGGATGGCGCTCACAACTGTCACAACCGTCTGAAATAAGTTATAATGGAGGGTTTTTTCTACTGCAGAGAATGAACTGTTATTTTAGAAGGTCAATAGAAGCGGGGAGTGGTTTACTATATATTTTTAGATGTGCAATAAACATTTCTGACGGCGTACTTTATTTCTTTATAAAACATTTAAAATAGTTCATACAATTCTACGGAAGTCTAGTAAAAGAGAACTCCCCAGAAGTTCTGACCAGAACTTTGTCACAACTACACGCTTTGACAAAACTTTACAAAGACGAGACAATCTGAAACTGTATCCTGTCTCTGTGTGATTGACAGGAGGATTAACCAATCAGAGAGATGCATGCTCTGTTCACGTCAAAAATAAACAGGTTAGGTTAGGTTGCTTTATTCGTACCCATAGGTCAATTTATTTAGTAGATTTGAGAGGCTGGTCCCACATTTCCCATTTCATTCCTCCACACTATCCCCAATAAACACATATAAAAAACACAGTTACAAATAAAGTGTAACAGTGCTCCAGTGCTATGGGTGTGAAAAAATATAGAAGTATTGATATATCGTATTGTTTAATCTGATGATACAGTATTGATATTGTGGGGCTTCTATGTGGATATATCGGCAGGAGAATTTTTATTTTTTTTTTGTATATTTTACTTATTATAAAATAATTGTGTTGTTTATGCAGCACATTTGACATTTTCACTGTTTTGATGAGTAAAATGTTTGTGTTTCATATGAACTTTGCACAAGAAGTGGTTTAACAAAGACTTTTAGTGTCACAGCCATGGTTTATGTATTACTTTTATTGAACTGTATCGAAGCAATTTGAAATTGTAAGCGCACTGTATCAAGGTATGTATCATATAACTTCTTAATGATACCCAGCCCTATCAAGTGCTGAATGGTTTTGTTCTATAAATCATTGCTGCTTACATGCCAAAAAAGGCAGAAAAAATAACATAAATGACTGAGAAACAGTGTAGATCTTATTTATCTCAAGTATAGTAAGTGATTTAAGAAATAAAGAGACACGTGCAAAGATTGCACAGAGGTATTGCACTTCTCCATTTGAAAAGAATGTAGTGTTTCTGGTCAGGCAAACAGTTCAGATCTGTGGAGAGGCAACCCACTCACAAAAATACAGAAATAATATATGTTAGTTAGTTTGTTTGTTTTCTTCGGTCAGTTAACATAATCATACATCATATTACAATGATTTAATATGTATTTAATATGCATTTTATGCGTATTGCTAAAGTTATACTACAGACCGAACAGGTTTAGGCTGAAGTTTTAACACTTCTTTTGCCTATCCATTTAACATAATAGAATAAGATCCAAGACAGCAGAAGTATTTACAGAACACAACACAAAACTCCTCTTTTATGAGTGCAGGAATATGCAAGAATACGCACTTAATTCTTTTGGTATACACACATACACAATCCAGACACACAATCCAATACACGCTGATGTTCATACACACAAACACGTGCACACTGACCATGTACATGTTAGTACTCATACATATTGGTATATAAATGCATAGACACTTTGTACAATTGAGGATTATAGTTGATCTGTAAGATCCATGAGGTTCCAAGCTGGACTTCCCTCAGAAAATGTACACAGCGTTCCTTTAAATGAATCATAACCAGGACTGCAAGCTCTTGGTACCATTAGATGAACCGCCTCAAATCAAGTAAAAATTTGAAATGCAGTGATTGCCGCGTTTGTTGCATTGCATTGCTGTTTCACTTTGCAGCTCACCTAATGTTATTCTAAACTATATAACAAACAGAATGGATGAGCGCACATACTTAGACATGGTGTAACCCAGGTTTACTTGGTTATAATTACATGTCTATTTTACTTCTTTTCACGCTTGCACGCTTGAATGCTAACTACAGTTGTTGCCGTGCGCTGTGTTGATTTGGTATTTGCATTTTAACGACAGGTGAATCTAATAATACAACTCCAGTATTTTCCTTAGGCCTTTATTTCACTGTGAACAGCATGGACCGGAGCACATAGCACGTCGGGGAGTGTTTTTTGGGCTGTCAGCGGGCCCTTGACGACGGCGGCGGAGTTTCTCTTGTGTACGTATCGCCATGGCAACCCACTGCAGTTGACATGAAAGTATGCTGTTGCCGTAGCGACCGGGAAAACTGATTTGGCCCCGGCGACGGCAGAGTGCGAGGAGTTTGTGTGAGCGTGAGAGGGAGAGAGGGAGAGTCGATGGGCTAGGTGGTTACAAGATTTGTTAAGATAATGTTAGAATAAATAATAAAGCACTGACAGTATTTACAAATAAATGATCACTTAACATCGTGTTGTAATATACTTGTAATGTTATAGTACACTTCTAGGGTGTCATACAAAATTAATTAAGGATTTGGACAAATATATGCACATAATTTAATGGTCCTAGACTAGTACAGATCAACATTTTATAACAGCTGCCAGCATAGTTATAGAAATAGATTAACACTGCTGTGAGCCAAACCAAAGGAGCAAATTATACATTGTTGTGGTAAGTGTAGTAATGCAGTAGTAGTGGTAGTAGTAGTAGTAGTAGTAGTAGCAGTAGTAGTAGTTTAGAATTTATGATTACCCTTTATATTTTCGCTCTTTCTTATTATAATATATTGTGATGTGTGAGCTACTGTGTCCAAATGATTTCCCTTGTGGATTAATAAAGTTTGTCTAAGTCTATGTAGTTGTAGTAGTTGGAATAGTAGTAGTAGTAGCAGCAATAGTAGCAGTAGTAGTAGTAGTAGTAGCTGTTTGCTCTGTTAATATAATTCTTTACCCCAGATACATACCATATATTCTGCTACTGTGAGTTAACTGGAGTCAAACCAAAAGAGCCATTTAAACTTAGCTGTTGTAATTGTAGTAGTAGTGGTAGTAGTAGTAGTAATAGTAGTAGTTTAAATGTATTATTATCATTTATATTTTCGCTCTTTTTATTATAATATATTGTGATGTATGAGCTACTGTGTCCAAGTCATTTCCCTTGTGTATCAATAGTTTGTCTAAGTCTAAGTAGTAGTAGTAGTAGTAGTAGTAGTAGTAGTAGTAGTAGTAGTAGTAGTAGTAGTAGTAGTAGTAGTAGTAGTAACTCTTTTCTCTATTAATATAATACTTTACCCCATATACATACTGTATATTCTGCTACTATGAGTAACTGGATCCAAACCAAAAGAGCCATTTAAACATAGTTGTAGTAACTGTAGTAGTAGTAGTAGTAGTAGTGGTGGTGGTAGTAATAGTAGTAGTTTAGAATTTATTATTACCATTTATATTTTCGGTCTTTGTTATTATATTATGTTGTGATGTGTGAGCTGCTGTGTCCAAGTAATTTCCCTTGTGGATCAACAAAGCTTGTGTAAGTCTAAGTAGTAGTGGTAGTAATAGTAGTAGCAGTAGCAGTAGTAGTGGCAGCTGTTTGCTCTTTTAATGTAATACTTTAAGATACATACCGTATATTCTGCTACTGTGAGTAACTGGAGCCAAACCAAAAGAGTCATTTGAACATAGTTGTAGTAATTGTAGTAGCAGCAGTAGCAGTAGTAATTTTAGTTGTAGTAACAGTAGAAGCCAAGGTCACCACCAGGTCACGTTACAGGTCAGATCTGTGGAGAGACAACCTCACTCACAAAGAATGCAAGTTTTCCAAGGTATTTTTGAGAGATAAAAACACCTGTAATTGAACAAATACGAGAGTGACGAGTTTAATGCCATACAGCAGAACATTCCAGGCATAGCAATGACATCTCCATGGAGACAAACAGACCACAGACCTCCACCAAAACGTCACATACTGCACCTTAAACTAAATATTATTTTTACTGTCTTAAAGTATTTAATCGTACATTTAGCAAGTTTTGCAACATGGAAAGGGAGACAGGGATTACAAAAAAAACATTGCAAATGAAACTGAATGCATTTTAACCACATATCTTACAGTGAGTAGTAGTAGTAGTAGTAGTTGTAGTAGTAGTCGTAGTAGTAGTAGTAGTAGTAGCAGCAGCAGCAAGAGAAGTAACAGGAGTTCTATTAGTTGTAGTAGTTGAAGTAACAGTGTATGTAAATGTAAGTTATATTTTGCAATGTGGAAAGGTTGAATATTGCAAATCAAATTGAATGCATTTTAACCACATATCTTTCAGTGAGTAGTAGCAGTAGTAGTAGTAGTAGTAGTAGTAGTTGTTGTTGTAGTAGTTGTAGTCATTTTAGTAGTTGTAGTAATAGCGACTGTAGTTGTATTTTGCAATGTGGAAAGGTTGTTGGCGATTACAAAAAAAATTTTTGCAAATCAAACTGAATCAATTTTAACCACATATCTTCCAGTGAGTAGTAGTAGTTATAGTAGTTATAGTAGTAGTAGTAGTTGTTGTAGTAATAGCGAATGTAGTTGTGTTTTGCAATGTGGAAAGGTTGTGAGCGATTAAATAAAAAAATAAAAAAACTGCAAATGAAATGGAATGCATTTTAAGCCCATATCTCCCAGTGAGGTTACATCTGTGTAAGATTCATGAGTGCTGGTGGGAGGGGGCGAGTTTGTTTATTGTATAGTGTAGATCAGATAAGGGACACTTTATTTATCCATTGTATGAAGCATTTGCATTTTACAACAGCAGAGGCACAATGTGATCAAACCTGCATGAAAACAAGGGAGCAGCCACAGTGTAAACATTAAGGAAATACAGCGGCACCGCGAATAATATTAGACTTGTATCTGGCTTTATAGACACTCAACGTCGCTCGCCAATTGAATGCATTATTCATTCATTCTTGTCTTTGCCTGTCTCTCTGCGCACACGGCAGTTGCTGGAGTGTCTTGCCCAAGGACATAACAGCAGCGTGAATTTTCAATAAAAGGACTAGAACCACCACTTATTAAGCTAAATATGTGTTTTATAATATATTGACTTATCTTGAGCTTTTAACAGTCTTATAAAGTTTTTTATTATTGTTCCCACATTAAAATCATCCCTGGAGTTGTGCTTTGTGTGTGAAAGTACTTAAACCTAGCCTGTATACTGTGCAAGTATTTCACTTACAGCTTTTATTGCTCAAAATAGCATTAAAACCACACAGTCTGACTGTGAGTGGGGTCCCCTTTCCACAGATCTGACATGTAAGTTGGTCACCCTTACCTTGTCTTCAAATGATATGTTTATTTAATGCCATACTAGGGAATATTCCACACCTATAGTCATTTCTGTGCTTAAATTTACTTTATTGAGCATGTCAGCAATAGGGCTGGTATCATGAAGAAGTTGTTGATACGATACATACCTCGATACAGTGCACTTTTGATTCGATACGATATATTTCAAATTGATTCTAAGGCTAAATCACGGCTGTGATACTAAAAGTCTTTGTTAAACCACTTCTTGGGCAAAGTTCATATGAAACACAAACATTTTAATCATCAAAATAGTGAAAATGTCAAATTTGTTGCAAAAACAAGTTTCCTTCCTCCAAACAAGCAACAAAATAATTTAACAAAATATACAAAAAAAAAAACTCTTGGTGATATATCGATACAGCAGCTCCTCGAGATCGATACAGTATCATCACATTAAACGATACAATATATCAATATATCAATATTTTTGTACACTCCTACTCAGAAGTGTTGAGACTAGCTGCTTCATTCAAACTGCTTCTTTCCTCAGTGTAGCCGCAGTTGCAGTCCTAGCGTCCTCTGCTGGTATCTCCTCTGGTTTCTCTTGCGAACTAAAGCCTGTCAGTATTTTACATGAAGACAAGAGGAAATGCAGTGCTGAATTGTTCAAAAGTTAGAAAGGTCAAACATGAAATTAAAATATTCTACCTTTTAGTTGTACTTTTTTGCTCATATATGTAAATAAAATCACTCATCTACTTAGCATTTTATTTTCAGCATTCTTGCACACTCTTTAAATTTTACAACTCAGTGGTCATTGTGCCGCCAGCACCAGCCTTCTCCATGGTAACAGCTCATCGCGTGTGTGTCTCTGTGTGTGTTTTTGTGTGTTTGTGTGTGGTGGGCTAACACTAACATGTGCAGAGGTGAATTTGGCAAGGGCAGCTCTCCTCGTCTTCTGCCGCTGCACACCGTTTAAGACAGCCACTAATTAACCCTTCAAACCTGCTCCTCTCTCACACTATAGTACACACTAAGTACACACACTATACTCACTTAAATACGCTAAATACACAGGAGATACTGAACACGAGTCTCTGAAAATTGTCATCGTGCTCTAATGGAATGACTTCTTACTTTAACTAGACTATTTATATTCATATATTGTCAAAATTATTTCTAAATTTAAATTATTTGCACAATGAAAAGCATGTAACAACTAGGGGTGTGCAAAACTACTGAAATATTGATATATCGTATCGTGTAATGTGATGATACAGTATCTAATATCTAGTATATTTTTGATATATTTTACTAAATTCTTTTGTTACAGCGCTACAGTTTTATTGCTTGTTTAGGAGAAGGAAATTTAGCATTTATTTTTTATTGAACTGTATCAAATTGATTTGAAATATATCGTATTGAATCCTATCAAATTATAAGCTCACTATTTCAAGGTATGCGTTGTATCGTGGCATGCATCTCATAGTGGCCTATGTATCGAGGTATGCATCATATCGTGGTCTATGTATCGAGGTATACATCGTATCGTGGTCTATGTATCGAGGCATGCATAGTATCTTAATGCCATACTGTGGAACATTCCAGTAGCCTAAGCAATAAACATCTGCTTGGAGACAAGAATTTGGCGGACTATTTTACCCCATGAAACTTAAAATTCTTCAAGCGGCAACTCAATATTATTGCATTTTAAAACACCAAAAATATCCACATCTCTAAATCTTCAACACTTCTTCCTCTAATGCTCTCTCCCTCTCTCTTTTTCCTTTTTTCTTCCCGCTCTCGTTCTCCTTCCCCCACTCTTTCTCCCTCACCTGTCCTCCTCTGCTCTCTCCTCCAGCCTGCCTGTTAAGACAAACTAACCCCCCTCACATGAGCCCAAAACCAGGCCACATCTCCACAGACTCCCCTCTACCTGCCAAGCTCCGCGCCCTATCCCGCAATTACACTCTCTCTGTCATTTCAGTCCATTCACGGAGGATATCTGCATCTGAAAAGCGCTTTCTTTCCTCCTCTCTGCTTTGCATTCCCTTTACCTGTGTGTATTTGTGCTGGAAAGATAAAATTATAAAGGGCTGTTGTCTGGCTTTTGTGTTTCTTTGTGGCTATATTTGCAATAAAAAGAAATGATAAAGGGTTAAATACAGCACTTGAATTCATAGTGGCTCCTACAGTTTACTGAATGAAATTATTAAGATTGTGAGACACTGAAACCAAAATAAAAAAGTAAAATGTTATTACTTCATTTAGATTGTTGCACAGTAGCATTAAACTACAATATAACTTAATTACAAGTGTTTTATTGCTAAACAAAATACCCTGAAAAACATGCATTCTCACTGTGAGTGGGGTCGCCTCTACACAGATCTGACATGTGACTTGATGTTATCCATTTCGTGAAGATATAAAAGTTTAATGCCATTCTGTGGAACATTGTTAGCCTGATTTCACTTCATGGAAACCGTCTGACCTTGAAGTGTTAGGATTCGTTCGCGTGATGGTAGATGGATACTTTTTTTTTATTTAACCAACCGCCCAATCAGTGTAATGTGCCACTAACAAGAATAACTGGTATATTAAGCTTTTCTCAAATCCCTTAAGGGTTAAGGGTTAAGAAGGGCAATAACGTCTTTCCCCTTGATAAAATTCACCAAACTTTCTCTTTGTTCCGGCTTTAAATCCTCAACTTAGAATGTATGCTCTGCTGATTGGCTAGTGCCCAAACTCGCACTTCTGGGGTTCTTGCAAACTGTTTAGTGTATTCTGATTCCTGACCTAGTCGCTGGAGAGAAATGAAATAGAAATTGAGCAGCCAGCCTGGCTAGAACATTGTACTATACTTCAGTTATACTTACAACAAGTCAGCTGATTGCATTTTTCAGATTTTGAGCTGGATTTGCCAAGAATACATTTGGATTTTGGTTTGGTATTCGAACCTGGGACCTTCTGGCTTTGAGGTACGAGTCCTTAGCTTACTAAATTGGTGATTGAGTTAGTGGTCTATTGATTTCTTTGATGAAACTCTGTGGTTGTTTCCATTGTCCTGCTTTTGTAACTGTAACAAGTCTTGGTTTTAGACTTTCACTATCTGTTTGGCAGTAGTTGAAAGTGAATAAAGCAGCTATCTCGACCAGTATTTTAATAATAGTTTGTTGTTACCATGGCAGCACTGAAGACTACTTGTGCTTAACAGCCAATCTGTAAAGACATGAGAACAGTTGAGCAGCAAAACCTCCTCTGACCTCTCTCCAACAATGAGTGTGACATCCTGGCATAGCTGTTACTACGACTGCTACTCCATTTGTCGCTGTAGTACCTACATCACCCAGTAATTAAGGATTGTAATACTTTATACTGTATTTTGGGTTAATTTATCAGTTTAGAACAGTTTAGAAAAGTTGTTATCTTATCTGAGTCCGTGTGAGAAATCATGGTACTAGCAGAGAAACTACTAGTTTATGTTGAAAATTATATTGCATTTTAGTGTCATAGTAATATCAAAATGAAGTCTTGAAGTCTTGATTTAGCAGTAATGTTAAATAATATGGTATTAAAAATTTCTACCTGTCTTTATGTATTTTATTGCTAAAAACACACATTGAAAACGTGATCGCCTTGCAGTGAGTGGGCTTGCCTCTTCACAGATCTGACCTTTATCTATGTCTGGTGGTTCTACCTACTTGTCTGATTGATACATTGATTGCTTTACTACGGAGCATTCCGGGCAAAGCAATAGCATGTCCACGGAGACAAGCAGGTGCCAGGTGGTGGACCTTTCATCACAAAATTGTTTCCATCCTAGAAAATTCCACCTTATCACTACTAAATCAGGACTAAACCTGGACTAAACAAGAATTAACTAGGAATAGACCCGGACTAAACAAGAACTAAACTAGGACTAAACAAGAACTAAAATAGGAATAAACAAACTAAACTAAGACAAAACCCGGACTAAACAAGAACTAAACTAGGACTAAACCAGAACTAAATCAGGACTTAACCGGGACTAGACAAGACCTAAACTAAGACTAAACCTGGACTAAACAAGAACTAAACAAGGATTAACCCAGACTAAACAAGGCCTAAACTAAAACTAAACCTGGACTAAACAAGAACTAAACAAGGACTAAACTAAGACTAAACCTGTACTAAACAAGAACTAAACAAGGATTAACCCAGACTAAACACGGCCTAAACTAAGACTAAACCTGGTAACTGACAGACGACCCTCTGCCATAAAAGTTACATAGTCCACTTTTAACATAACAAGTTTTTGAACTGCACTTTGTTCTCCCCATGGCTTGTATCAATATAACACACAAGTGAACTCCCTTCTCTATCATCCTATACCAGACTATTCCTCCTTATCACGACGAGGGAGGCATCGTATCTCTGATCTCTCGGCAGAGGCAAAGTAGAACCTGGTATACAAGGCTTACAGAGCAAATCATGTCCCCATCCATTTCAGAGGCTCAGATTAGAATGACAGCAGCTCCCATTTGTTCCACTCACTGTGTTTCTGGGTCAGGCATGACATAGGTGACAGCGCAGGGGCAGAGAAGGGCCTAAAATACTATAGTTAAAGGTGCGCTACGGAACTTTTCTGATGGCGCGTCCAATACTTGCCACTTGGGATGTTTCAGAAAATGGCATTAAACTTGTCAATTATGCTTTTTCTTTCAGTTGATACAGCGACTTCACGCTGGGGGTCGTCTACATTCATACGTTTCTCTATTGGCAGAATGTTCATCAGTTACCATGGCGACACAGTGCATAAGCAAACAGACAAAAAATGTTTTAAGATCTCTGAAAACTCTAGAAGAAAAATGCACAGTTGATTTAAAAAGTACATTTTCAGGAGACTGTGATCAATAAAGTGTTTAGGAGTTTGATTTTCAACAAAAAAAAAGGTGAGGTGACTAACTGAAAAAGTGTTGTGTGAATTTTATGCGTGAGAGACTTTTTTGCAGCTCTTAAATCAGCTCACCTGTTGTAGCTCCAACCAAGTCAGTTCTTTATTGGTCAGACTGAGTTAAAATAAAGCTCAGATTAAAGTCTAACTTGAGTTACAGATCTTCTAACAGAGCAGTGCTTTGAGGGCCTGTTTATCAACGAGAATGCTTGCGGGTAAAAACGACAAAATATTTTATCGGAAATGCCTTTTGTTTAGATGATGATGCCGTTTTGGGGACTTAAAAATCCAAAAGTCTGAAACCACCCTCCAGAGTGGAAAAGTTGAAGCATTTCCGTCTACACTGCCCAAGACGCAAAACTCTGGTCAGATCTGTTCAGGTCACGTATACATTTACGTCACATACATCACCACCTAGTGTCACAACCTACTCGTCTGGCATGCATTCCCAATCGAATTCCACACACCTTCGCGTCACCATATGCGCTCAGATTTCCTCCCGAAAACACTCGTCTAAATGCAAAATAAAAAGTGACAACGCGACGCCACTTTTTCGTCTTCTGTTCAGACCATCATCATATAAACATAGCCTCAGTTGGCATCACATCTGCAGGGAATGCTGACGACATCAGGTGCAAAGTGTCAATGTCAGGTGATTTTAGTGCTTAAAAACATGTATTCTTACCGTGAGCAGGGTCACCTCTCCAAAAATCTGACCTGTAATTTGGCCCGGCTGTGTTGTGTCTCCTTGGAGTTAAGTATGTTTAATGAAATACTGTGGAACATTCAAGTCCAAGCCATAACACCTTAAGTGTGTGTTAAATTCTCATTGTAAAAGCTGAGGTAAGAACATTGCAAAGTCTGTTTACAAGAAGTTAAAATTACTTGAACTGCAGAAGGGCCTCTCCAGATTTAGCATTTGCATAAAACTTAAAATAGAAATGGGTGAAAAAAATGTGCAACGGTAAAAATCTTAAATATGTAACTGTATATTTTAAGACAGCAGGATGTGCGTGTTGTTGTCCATGTTGTTGTGCATGAATAAAGCTGGGTGGTTTTGAACGAGCGCTTGGGGCGAGCGGTTGCCATGGTTTTGTTTACTAACAGGATTTTTGACCGCGGCTTGACGACGTGCCTTTAATGACAGCTTCAGACTTCAGGATTAGCGCCGGAGATCAGGGCTGTAATGAGCCATGGACACATAAAGTGAAGCTGTGGAAAAGATACAGCTGTATGCTACAAAACTATAATTAAAACAGGACTAAACCAGGTCAAAACCAGGTGGAAACCAGGTCGAAACCAGGGCCACACAAGGTCAAAACCAGGTGTAAACCAGGTGAAAACTAGGTTGAAACCAGGTCGAAACCAGGGCCACACAAGGTCAAAACCAGGTGTAAACCAGGTTGAAACCAGGTGTAAACCAGGTGTAAACCAGGTTGAAACCAGGTTGAAACCAGGTTGAAACCAGGTTGAAACCAGGTCTTAACCAGATCCAAACCAGATCCAAACCAGGTCTTAATCAGGTCTAAACCAAGTCGAAACTAGGTATTGACCAGGTCTTAACCAGGTCTTAACCAGGTCAAAACCAGGTCCAAACCAGGTCCAAACCAGGTCCAAACCAGGTCATGACCAGTAGTGAAAAAGACACCAGGACTAGACCAGGACTAAACCAGCACTTAGATCAAAATCTATCAGGTGCATTCTCTCTGCATATAATCAGGAGGTAAGTGTTTGCATGCTAATTGCTGTTAGATTTACAGTGATGGCAAAACTATACACTAGTCTGGGAAAAACTTTGGACCAATAGAGCCTTATTTACAGTAGGGATATAACGATATCCAAATCTCACGGTACGATATTATCACGATATTCATTTCATGGTATGATATTTATTGAGATATTTTGGAATGGTTAATATAATTGTAGACAGGATACTTTTTGCATTTTTTATTTAAAATATCTTGACAAGATGTACTATCATAATCCCAAGAATTAACATTAAAAACATCATGTTGTCACTTGAAATGAATCATGGGATATGTAGTTCCCTAAGTTTTATAGCTGTTGCTACTATAAAACAATGCATTTGACCAAAGGAACTTGTAATACGATATATTGTGACCACTCTCGATATTATTGTGACAGTTTTGACGATACCATATCAAGATATTTCAAATAGGAAGTGTTCATTGGGGCACTTCCGGCTCCATCGACTCTGACTTTAATTGACTTATGAAAAATTCTCATCCCTTTCCCTGTAACTGCTGCTGTGAACCTCGTTATTTTGATCTTAAAATGTTCATATTAACCCGCTCTACACGATCCTGGTGTTGTTATTTCGCTATTTTGTCCATAAATAAATTCCTTCTTCTAACACTGGCTTCATTTGACTGGAGCCGAACACTAAAGGTGACATCATGCTCCCTTAGACCATGTTTGTACACAGTCTGTGCTTGTGATGTCGTCTGCTACTATATCCAAATGCATAGAATGTATTCAGGCCACCACGAACAAGCCCCGCCCACATAACATACCATAACATCTGTCTTTAGATTGAGTTAAACATCAGCATTAGCGTTCCTCTGCCTTTATGCCTTTATACTGGGTGTGATTGTGTAAGTGACATAACTGCAGTAATTACCTTGTCAGTTTTAAATAGGCAGAGCTTTGCGAGTGCAGCCGCAGGCACAGAAGACAGCAGTTCAAGTATGTGGCGGGGCAGGTCGGACACAAGGAAAGAGACATGTTATAAGGGCAGTGTAAGGTCAATGTAAACGCAATGTAAGGCTAAAGATATGTTGACGTAAAGGTGCACTGTGGAACTTTTCTGGTAAGAGTCCAGCTCCTGGTTGTGAACATGGAGATATACTAGGAAGATAGCTTTTGCATTGTGTTTTGGCGTTAAACTTGCTTATTATTTAACTATATGTGTTGTCTGCAATAAAACAATATCTTGGTGCTTGTTGCCATTGAAATAGATAAGTTTATATCATATTGTGAAAAATTCCAGGCAAAGCAACAATCATCATTTGCCAGTGAGAATAAACAACAACAAAAATACAAAACAGTTGTTGTGTCTTTAGGCAAGACATTCCACCTACATTGCCTAGAATGAGAGTGGAGTGTGTGTGAGTGTTGGTGGCGCAGATTGGCAGCCTCGCTTCTGTCAGTCTGTCCCAGGGCAGCTGTGGCTACAATAATAGCTTGCCACCAAGTGTGGAGTGAATGAATAATGAACTGTAAAGCACTTTGGGTATCTTGAAAGGCGCTATATAAATGCAATGATCAATAATAATTAATAATTAATCTCCACGGTGACGGACCCTCCACCCTGAAAGTGACACAGTGCATCTTTAACTGTGTTGTATATGACAGATCTTTTAAAGCAGCATTGCAAAGTATTTATGTCATTTTAAGGCTGCCCAGTACTGCACTTAAATCAGAATTTTAAAAGCAGTTACACGGATGCAATTATTTGGGTATATTCAGGTCTCTGTTACCAGCGAAATATTCTTTTTGTATTGTCAAAATGTATTAATCCTTTGTTTAAATCTAAAATCAGATACTAATTCAGTTGTCTAAAGAAAGAGTCTTTTTAATTGTCATTGTGATATAGGAATCTGTATTAAGTATCAAGTCAGTTCCTTAGTGTCGAAAGTTTAATATCATCACAGCACTGTACAAACCTGTTGTGAAATATTTTATTCTTGTATTAGTTAAACAGGTCTTTTCTGTATTCTCCTAGTGTAAAATGTGCTCTATGAAATAAATCCTGATTTGACAACATAAATATGAGTCTGATTAAATTTTTGCTCAGAAAATCACAATTATTGTTATGATATTTTTTGTTCCAAATCATGCAGCCCTATGTCATTTAATCAAAAGTGCTGTTTTTCGCTATAGTTTCTTGAAGTGTTTTCATTGTATTTCAAAAAAGTTGGAATTTGAACGGTTTGAAAATCTGGCAGATTTTCTGAAAGGAACGACTCATAATTGTGACAGTTTCAAAAGAAAAAAACATATTCATTGTCTTTCACTCAAAAAAGTTTTCAACTTTCTTAACTTGTAACTTTGGTGGAGCCTTCGCTACCTGCTTCTCTCCATGGGGATGTTATTACCTGTTCAGGAATGTTCCACAGTATGTCACTGAGTCAGTCTATGTGTGTCTGCCCATCTCTCTCTCTTTTACTTTCTCTATTGTTTCTTGGTTTCTCTTTCTTTTTCTCTTTCCATGGAGGTTGAGCAGGCAGCACCAGGGTTAGTTACAGGTCAAATCTGTGGCGAGGCAGGCCCACTCACTATAAAAATGTGTGTTTTGGTTTTTTTTAGCTATCTTGCTTATAAAACACTTGTAATTGAAAACATGTAAGATATCTAATGGCCTACTGTGAAATATTCATGACAAAGTTGTAGCATTTCCATGGAAACAACTAGACTGAGAACCCGATAAGATAAGTTACATAGTGTTCTTTAATGTAAATCTATGAACTTTTTCTATGAACATTTTTCCCATCTCTGTGTCCTCTCTCGTGTCTGTTGTGTAACATATTTCACAAATGGACCTCATTATGAACAGAGCTGGCTTATGTCAAAGTCTCCTCCAGGAATCTTCTGCTTTGTCTCTCAGTTTCATCTTTTTATTGAAATCTCTGCTCCATTTTCCAACACTTTTCAAGTTTGTGCTTTGATTACTGTTATTTATCATATCTCGGTGCACTTAAAGATTATGAAAGCTGATGTTGAAGTGTTGGAACGAAATGAAGTAAAAGTAATAAAGTACTGGTCTTTAGTAAAAAGTTCACGTACTGTACTTTACTTGAGTATATTTTTAGTGGATAGTTTTTACTTTTATTTCACTACATTTGAGAGAAGCTATGTGTACTTTCTACTCAACTACATTTCTAACAGGACTGAACGTGTATGAGAAAGCATAAAAGAAAAAAACATCTTGAAAAAAGCAACAACTACAGATTCAGTTGTTTCTGTTGAACAAAATTCAGCACAAATCTTTCTCAAAATCTCTACATTTGAAGCTTTATTAGATCTCAAAATATGCTGGAGATTTTACTTGTTACTCTTTAAGCATATTTTTAAACTTTAATACTTTTACTAGTAAATTTTTTCATGTGATATTTTTACTTGAGCATTTATTGTACTTTGGTATCCGTACTTTTGCTTAAGTAACAAAATGGAGTTCCGGTAGTCCTTCCGTCACTGGTTGATGGATAGTTGAATCACATAGGTTAATCAGGCTTAGCCACATGCAGATTTAATGCTTTCAGCCTATCTGTACTTGTCCATCAGATCTCCATAAATAGTAATGGTGAAAGTACTGGTGAAAGTACTGTGATACATAAGATCAGGATATGTTTCAGTGTAATACTTAGGTCAACAAATCTGCTTAGACTGATGGATGCGGACATGTTTGGAGACTGGACCAATGTATAAATGATATCTTTATTTTGAACACTTCTGGACTGACTTTTCTGTTGGAGGGGCTGTCACCTGCTTGGAGATATGATTGTTTTGCGTGAATGTCCCCCATTATGGCTTTAAATGTACACTTCCTGAATCTATCTAGGTCAGGTCTCAGGTCTAAACCAGAACTGAATCAGACACTGGGACTAAACAATAATAATTATAATACGTTTATTCGGATATTTCATAAATGATAAATTGCATTATTTTCTAACAGTAATCAACAGACACATAACGGAAATTACTTTACATTAGTAATCACAAATATAATCGCCAACAAAAAATTAAAAAATCAATCCAAAAAGTAGTGGGAAGAAGCAAATGCGTATTCAACAAGGAGTAAACCAAGACTAAACCAGGACTAATCTGAGACTAAACCAGAACTAAACCGAGACTAAATCAGGACTAAACCGAGACTAAACCAGGACTAAACCGAGACTAAACCGAGACTAAACCAGGACTAATCTGAGACTAAACCAGAACTAAACCGAGACTAAACCGAGACTAAACCAGGACTAAACCAGAACTAAACCGAGACTAAACCGAGACTAAACCAGGACTAAACCGAGACTAAACCAGCACTAAACCGAGAGTAAACCGAGACTAAACCGAGACTCAACCGAGACTAAACCAGGACTAAACTGAGACTAAACCAGAACTAAACTGAGACTAAACTGAGACTAAACCAGGACTAAACCAGGACTAAACTAGGACTAAACCGAGAGTAAACCGAGACTAAACCGAGACTAAACCAGGACTAAACTGAGACTAAACCAGAACTAAACTGAGACTAAACCAGGGCTAAACCAGGACTAAACTGAGAGTAAACCGAGACTAAACCGAGACTCAACCGAGACTAAACCAGGACTAAACTGAGACTAAACCAGAACTAAACTGAGACTAAACTGAGACTAAACCAGGACTAAACCAGGACTAAACTAGGACTAAACCGAGAGTAAACCGAGACTAAACCGAGACTAAACCAGGACTAAACTGAGACTAAACCAGAACTAAACTGAGACTAAACCAGGGCTAAACCAGGACTAAACTGAGACTAAGCCGAGACTAAACTGAGACTAAACCAGAACTAAACTTGAGACTAAACCAGGACTAAACCCAGACTTAACCGAGACTAAACCAGGACTAAACCAGGGCTAAACCAGGACTAAACCGAGACTAAGATGAGACTAAACTGAGACTAAACCAGAACTAAACTGAGACTAAACCAGGACTAATCCTAGACTAAACCGAGACTAAGCCGAGACTAAATCAGGACTAAATCAGGACTAAACCGAATGCTCTATGGAGATGTTATTCTTTTGCCTGAATATTCCACAGTATGGCTTTAAATGTTTGTGAAGCTATCTAGCATTTATTGAATTACTCGCCATAGATCTGACTTGTAAATTGGCCTGATGGAGCCAGCTGCTTGTCTCCATGGAGATAGCTACATTTAGTCTTTATTGTCTCCTTTATGGAGATGGGCACAAAAACACAACAACAAAAGACGGCAGACAATAGACAGCGCTGTTTCTACACACTCACAACACTTAGAGCTACAACATCAATCCAGTAGCAGCAGTTAGGATAAAAAAGGAACTGACAAGATTCAATACAATACAAATTCATCAATAATTTCCAGTCTGTGGCACCTACAAAGTGTTTCCAGTCCGAATACTAAAAACACTGAATGTCTGAAAAATGCACTGGTTATATTTTTGTACAGAGCTTTTTCACATTCAAGGCACTCAAAGCAATTTATATCAAGAAACCACTCACCCATTCACACACATTCATACACCAGCATACACAGACACTGGATCTGTTCACTTTACCGATGATGTTCACGTCGAGGGTGAGAATCGAACTACCAACCTTCAGATCAGTGGAGAAACTACTCTACCATCTGAGCTACTGTCGACCTTATCCAGTTCTTTTTGGACTGACTTAACCTCCAGCGTGTTCTTATTATGATAGGCTGCTTTCTGGGCTTAATGCACTATTTAATATTAGGTCTGATCCATGTATCATTTGTTCATTTGTTTTTCAAAATAAAACCAAAAATAAGAAAATGTAAAAACAACAATTTTCTTCATTATTTGTTTCCAAAACCAAAATGAAGAAACAGATAACGATTCCCATTTCCATGACTTAAACTGTAATGCCGGACTTTTGCGCTGCATACAGATTGAACCAGAAGTAAATCAGGATTAAACCAGGACTAAACCAGGACTAAACCAGAACTGAACCAGGACTGTTTCCAGGACTAATCCCAGGACTAAACCAAGGTTAAACCAGGACAGATCCTAAGACTAAACCAAGACTAAACAGGACTGAACCAAGAGGACTAAACCAGGACTGAACTAGGACTAAACCAGGACTAAACCAGAACTGAACCAGGACTGTTTCCAGGACTAATCCCAGGACTAAACCAAGGTTAAACCAGGACAGATCCTAAGACTAAACCAAGACTAAACAGGACTGAACCAAGAGGACTAAACCAGGACTGAACTAGGACTAAACCAGGACTAAACCAGAACTGAACCAGGACTGAGTGCCGGGATGGATCTGGAGGTGCACCCGTGTAGACCGTTGTGTGACCGCAGGCGGACCAGCACAGAGTTCTCCGCCCCACGGGACTAAGCGAAGCCGTCGCCCAACTGCGCTCAGGTCAAAGATTAGTCCTGGTGTAGTCCTGTTTTAGTCCTGGTTCAGTCCGTATGCAGCACAAAAGTCCGGCATCGCAGTTTAAGTCACAGAAACGGAAAATGGCCATTATCAGTTTTTTCCATTATTCATTTAAACACAAAATCAAAAACTGAAAAAAACAAATCATTATCCTTTTTTCATTTTGGTTTTGGAGATAAATAATGAAGAAAATAGTTGTTTTTTTGCTTTCTTATTTTTGGTTTTATTTTGAAAAACTAATGAACGAATGATACACAGATTGGTGTAAATACTCTTTATTGTTTTTATTTACAATCTAAACAGTCCAGGCAGCAGTAACATCCTTGAGAAAAGCATTTGGTGTATATGTGATCAGAAAAGTGACATGCCGTACTCCTGGTCATAAAACTGCAGACAGATATACATTATTGAAAATCTGTCTTTGTATACACTATAAAAAAAAGATGTTAAGATCTGTAGATAGAGAGTATTTTCAAATGAAGCCACTTTTTTGCCATTTTGTGTAATAATGTCTTTTCATAAAACCTTTTTTTGCAGGTTTGAGAGTCTAGACCAGATACCAATTATCAAAATAGTCAACAATTATTTTAATATTCGTTTAGTCATAATAATTTTTAATAATTATTACAACCCAGTTTAGAGACAAATTTGGCAACAAACACAGAAAGGTGACAGACAAGGAAGTATTTACAGTCTTTGTGGTAAACTCTGCTTAATTCCTTGTACTTTTATTTATCTTATATTAAAACTATCATGAATCAAGCAGGAGTGCAGCATTAGCATTAGTGTTAGCACACAGGGTCAGTAGCAGTACTTTTTAATATGTTCCATTTCCAGGCCAGACCAGCCCCCTGCGCTTATATAACACAGGAAACAGATGTTGGCAGCACACAGCCCTGTCGCCATGGTTTTTTTCATTCTTTTCTCACTCTCTCACCCTCTTTTGTCTTTAACCCGCTCCGCAAACCACTTCTCAAGTTACCTCTGGAGTCTTAAATACCTGTAATTTGCTCTGTTATTTACATTTATTATAAGCTTTCAATCATTTAAGTACAGTTTGTGTGAATTAAGTGAATGGCTTCTAAGTGTAAAGGTGCTTAAAGGCTCATGGAAGCTCAGAGTTTTATATGAACGCTGTAAGGGCTGGGTTTAAGTCTGATTTAACATTTGTGGATTATTTGTTGTGTAACAGTGCTCATTGGGTCCAAGTGTTATAACTACATTTTTATTAGTTGCACAAAATATGCATAAAATTAAATGTGAGGAGACAGATGTTAAAGGTTCACTGTGCAAATTTGTCCACCACCAGCTTCTCTCCATGGACATGTTGCCTGGAATGTTTCACAGTATGGCTTTATACTTATTTATCTCTACGGAGACATCAGGTTATGCCACAGGGCCAAGTTACATGACAGATCTGTGGAGAGGCGAGCCCACTCACAGTAAGAATGCAAGTTCATTCTGCACTCTTCTCTCTCGTTTAATGTCTTTCTCTCTCTTTTAAATTTAATGATGATTATTTATGTTTTGATTTGTTTGTATTGTGATTTATTGTACGAATTGTGCTATTACACAAATAAACTTGCCTTGCCTTGCCTAATGCCATACCGGGACATTCCAGACAGCTGCAGCAACAATATCTCCATGGAGACGAGCAAATTACGCACCCTCCACCAGAAAAGTTACACAGTGTACCTTTAAATCATTGTATTATTATGATAAGTTAAAGGCGCACTTTGTAACTTTTCTAGTAGATGGTCAGCCACCTGCTTGTCGCCATGGAGATGTTAGTGCTCTTCCTAGAATGTTTCACATGTATTGCAGTAAACATTTTTATCTTGTATGTTTTCAATTACATTTTTCACATTAAGCGGGGCCACCTCTACACAGATATTACATGTAATTGGCCAGTAGTGGCGTCACCTTCTTGTCTCCATGGAGCTAGATATACATTATGGAACATTCCAGGCAAAGCAATAACATTTCCAAGCAATAACATTCCACCTTTAACTTCATATGACTTGTTCTCTTAACCCTGCACTCTGTAATCATTTGGATTTTTTCTAAACTTGAACACAGTCTCTGAGGAAAGATCAAGTTTCTGCCTATGTCTGGTTGTCCAGATGACACATGTGAGCAGCTCTGTGATTGGCCCTGAAAGGGCATATAGGGCTCTGATTGGCCGTTTGTAAGTGACTGTAACTGTGAACAGAAGTTGTGTGCATTTGATTGAATTTGTGGTGAGCAGACTAACAGTGAACACTAGCTTACACTTTGTGTCATAACATGTAAAATATCATGTTGTAAATATTTACATACAGTGTTCCAACCTCTTAAGATGTGGGCAATGCAGGTTGGGCTGTTTATGGTTGATTTTGTACTGTCTAATGCAAAGACAAAACACGATGTTCAATTATTGCCATGATTGGCAAATATGAAAATGTATATGCATGTTGGTTCTGGTTCATTTTTCTTCTTACAGTGTACTATAGGCAAGGCAAGTTTGCTTGTGTAGAACAACTTGTACATCAAGTCATTTAAAGTTCTTTACAGAATAAGAAAGGCATTAAAATCACAATACAAACAAATCAAATATAAATAATCTTCATAAAATTAACTTAAAGGGACAGTCCAGAATTCTGGACATAGGACCTCATTTCCTCGTGTTGGAGACATGTGGAGAGTCTTTTTTTAAATATTCCTTCCAGTCCTTGTATTTGCAGAGGTCGCTGGTGCTAGGCTAGTGCATGTCAATGGCCATAGTTAGCCTGCCACTAAAAACAGTCTTACCCACTCCACAAAACACCCGAAGCAAATCTGTTATTACACCAGACTGTTGATGTAAATGTCTGTGTTGATAGAATAATGTCTGAAATAAAACTAACCTTGCATCTCATGAATCATCGCATGTTGAGGGACTATTTTCTCATATATCAGTCCTGCCGCTGCCGAGCTTTCTATCAGGAAGTATAACTCGCTGCTGCAGCTCAGACATAAATCCTTCAAATGCAAGATTGGTTTTACGTCTAAAATTATTCTGTCACCACAGACATTCACATCGACAGTCTGGCGTAATAATAGATTTGCTTCGAGGAGTGGGTTTTAGTGTCAGGCTAACTATGGCCATTGACATGCACTAGCCTAGCACCAGCGACCTCTGCAAATACAAGGAGTGGATGGAATATTTTTAAAAGTGTCTCAACACATCTCAAACAATCTGGCTCACTAGGAAATGAGGCCCTATGTCCAAAATTCCGAAATGTCCCTTTAAAAGAGAAGTTTGCACATATAACTTTCTAACTTATCTTGAGTAGCTTAAAAACATGTATTCTTACTTACTTTTTGACGTCTTTGTGGAGATAGATCATTTTAATGCCATACTGTGAAACATTTTAGGTCAAGCAAGGGCAGCAACCCCTGTAGAGTGTCTCTTTAAGAAGTTGAAAACATTTTTTAATCCGAGCTCAAATATAGCACAAAAATGCCCAAATAGAGTCCTGGCATTGCCCCACATCCATCGAGAGGTTTGGGGTAGATTTGGGCCCATGTGTGTAATATCAGGCTCACTGGAGAGGCGTCTCTGGCTGTGAGCGGAGCACTCCCAGGAGAAAGGCATGCTGGGTAATATCACGCTCCCCAGGGGAAGTGGACATACACAGTCAGCACACGCACACAGCTCCACAGGCTACATATGGCCCCGGAGCCGCAGGAAACGCGCAGTAATGAAGAGGCACAGACAGGGGGCGCTGTGAGCAAATGTACACATGCTGTCTGCTTATACAGGCCAGTGGTGGAGGGCTGGACTAGAGGTTAATCATACGGTCTGGACGTCCCAATAAAGATAACTAGACAGTGGGAAAGAGAAAATAGTTTTTAGTTCATGTTTTTATACAGAAACTACCGGCCAACTAAGCAGCAGCACCTTCCCATTTTATTATAGTCAAATTATTATTATTATTAATTAATATTGTTTTTCTTGCTCTTTTAATGTGTATTGTATGTGTTAAGTTTTAAGTTTTTAAAGTTTTCCTCTTCCCACTCCTTTCTGGGCAAATTTTTTGTTGTAGTTATTTTAATTTCTATTATGATTTCACTTATGTTATATGTTCCATTGTATAAGAATGTAAGTCTCTACTCGCCCAAAATAAATACATAAATACAAATATAAATACATTTGACTTAACACAAAATCTTAACATGATTCTGGACTATATATAGTGCAGCAGTGAAACAGTTATGAAAGGCAAGTCTGCCATTTGTCAAGTAAAATTTGTATATTTACTTTTTCACAGAAGTTTCCAAAAGTTTCTCCAAAGTATTAAGCATAAATCTGATGCACTGTTCTTGTTCCCTTTTTTTAAGCCTAAAAATAGGCTAAAATAAAAGCGTGTTGTTTATACATTATGGATGTTTTTACTGCACTGAAAAACATGTATGCACAGGTATTACTCTTAGCAGGCTTTTATCCGCACAAAATAGACTCTAATTTGGCCTGGAGGAGGGCCGTCTCCTGCTTGTTTCTATGGAAATGTTGATCCTTTGGCTGTAATATTCCACAGTAATGTTCCAGTAACTTTCTGTTTCCATGGACTGCCGTTGACTTTCACCCACAGAAAGTTAAATACTATCAAAGGTCCTATATTACGCAAAATTGACTCTTGTGAACTTTAAGCAGTGTTATAATGCTGTTACCTTATCAAAACTGATGTTGTGTTTATTTTATTCACACGTTTGACACACATTCACTCTTGATTATTAGTCTGTTTATATCTCCAAAGCTCAAATTGCTCTGTGCCACCTTATGATAGCTTTAGATGGATTTAGTTCAGTAGAGACGGCCAATTCCAGGTCTGAAATGATTCTAGTGAAGGTGTATAGAGTGCAAAAACACAGTGGAGCACTTCCTGTATTACAACATGACATCAAAAGGTGGAACAGAGGTTACGTTTACACTGAAACGAATCACTGTCTCGGAAATGATTTGCGTCCAGACACGTTGTTTCTGTGTCCACAAATCTTTCTTATCCACACAGCTTTGAGCACATTTGTTTACCTTTTACAGAAACAAACCTTAAAACCGCATGACTAATTTGCATAAACTGGACACTCAAAAAACAGCTCGCTAATGTGCGCTGATGCGGTTCAGCTTCTGTCGGAGTTAAAAAGGACACGACTCAGTGGAATATATGTGTGCTTTCTGTGACAGAGGGGTGTTCTGCTGATGGTGAGTCTGTTCTGTGCTTCTGTCATGTTGGAGATGGTTCATGTTAAACTTTTCAGAGATTATACATCTGCAGGTCATACACATAGACTGTGTGAATGGACATAAATTCTAGCCTTTTAGTGTTTTGGTGGTGAATTACTTCGCGGCGCATAGATCTACAATGATCTACAATGTATCAGCATTTTCAGGCATCCACACAGTGCTGGTTCAGATCTGTACTATACTGTATCTGTTCAGATGAATTCATGGGAGCTGGCGGCACCAGATCGTTCCCTTTCTGGAGCCGTTTGCCGTTGGATTAGTTTGGACGAACACTGCATCCGCAACAAAAACGTCTCGAATACGTACAAGTGTGGAAGGGGAAAGATTGTTTCCTGTTTGAGAGAAGAACTCACTACAGGGTTTGTCTGTTAAATGAAAAATGTGTGAATGAAACAAAACACACTCGGGTATGTTTTTGATGAGGTAACATTAGAACATAGATCAGAAAATACAGCAATATCAGCCTTTTTAATAATGTTTCAGTCTTTTTTCATATCTTGCATATCCGTAACTTTTTCACATTTTGATGTCTGACACTAAACACAAAATGATCCTATAACACTGCATTAAACAGTATACATTTGTATCTCACTACAAACTTCTGAAGCGTGATTTGATTAAGCTGTGAAGTTGTCAGACTGAATCCTTCTCAAATCCCGCATCCCCAAAAACATGTCCTCCTTCTCCTCCTCCTCCTCCTCCTCCTCCTCCTCCTGCTCTGAACTGTTTACGTGATCCCAATTAATGCCTGGCTCACGGCTCCGATTCACTGACAGTTCCTTCTTCTTCTTTTTTTATGTTTTGGCAAATAAAAATAAAAAAATCTCCAAAACCGCGCCAGCCGTGACACCTCCCCTCCTTTGACGCTGTACCTGCTCGTGATCATAGAGTATCGCAAAGTGAGTAGTTTAATTTCATATTTACTCCATTCACAGACACAGAGGATGAAAGAAGGAGGTGTCTCGGGGAGGGGGAGACAGCATGGATGTCTGGATGTTTTCCTGCCCCTTGTGGATAATGTATAGACTGATTTATTTCTTTTTTTATCTGGTGAAATGAGGAGTCTTTGATCAAAAAATGCATACAGGAGAGAGTTGTATCCTTGACATGATTGTACAATAACAAAATCACATTTGAAGTTTTGAATAAATTGGCATTGAGACCGTATCTTTCCTTGTTAAAATTACACTAACAATATCAAAACAGACTCACAGGATTAAAGGCACACTGTCCAACATCTGTGGTTTGGGGTCAGCCACCTGCTTTTGTTTATGGAGAGGTTTTTGCATTTCCCAGAATGTTCCACAGTACGGCATTATACGTAAAAAGTTATACGTTATGCATAATGTTTTTTTGTGAGCTTTAACCCATGTTATAATGTTACAACATCATAAACATAATTGTGTTTTGTTTCATGTACACAGTTTGAGTGACCCTTTATTAGTCTGTCTACACCTCTAAAGCTCAGAATGCTCTGTTCCACCTTGTGATGTCATGAATCAGTAGTTTTCATGTTAACAGCATTTAACCTTTTGTTCAGAAGAGATTGGAAATTCCAAATGATTTTAGCCAAGGTGTATGGGGTTTAAAGACACAATGGAGCACTTCCTGTTTTCCCACATGACATCACAAGGTGGAACAGAGTTTGGAGAAGAATTCAGATGAATTATGCAGGATTTGTGTGTTAAACATGTGTGAATGAAACAAAACACAACCCCAGGAATGTTTTTGATTAGGAAACAACATTATAACATAGATCAGAAAATAGAAAATAAACGCTTTAATCTATATTAGATATCAGGTGTTTTATTGCTGAATTAACTGTGAGTTGCTTTTCTCAATTAAGTTTAACACAATTACATCCACACTGAAGCAGGGGATTCAAGCTTACAGATGGGATGAGATAAAGTTTGCACAAGATGAGATGAGATTTTGACATTATTTCTCATAAGTAAATTGAGTGGTTCAGTTATGTTTTTTTTTTTTTTATTAGAATTTTTAATGTATCTTATTTAATATTTTTGTTGTTATTGTAGCCCTGCCTTTTGGAACTACACTTTCTCAGGAACTGTCATTCACCAGCTCTTAACCCCTTTTTATACACTCCAAACGTAAACAAATGTTAAAATAAAATCATAAGATCATTTTCCTCATGTGTGCACAGTTTTGTGGCAATTTTGCCCCATCCCTTACCCTCTACCAGAAGCCACACAATGCAGTTTTAACTTAAAATGTAAAAGCTTCATTCAAATGTTTGTAAGAAATATCTTTGCAATAAGAACAGTAATGTAATTTACTCCAGTAGGAAAGAACATTGCATATAATTACTGTAACTCGTACATTTTGTTATTGATTCAGATTATATTATTGAAAACTAGAATTCATTTTACAGATCTCCATATCCTGCCTACATTTTTGTTGCCATGACAGTGTAATTGCTTTGCTTGGAATGTTTCACAGTATGGGATTAATTTAACTATCTCCATGGAAACAAGCAGGAGATGCTACCAGACCAAGATACCAGTCAGATCTGTGAAGAGGAGGGCCCGCTGACTGTTGGTGTGCATGTTCTTTAAGCAATAAAAACACCCAGAATTGATTACATGGTAGATAGACAAGTTTAATGCCACCCTGTGAAATATTTCAGGTGGCACACGAAAAGTTACACAATTCACCTTTAATGATTGAAAATCTTCTCAGCTGTTTTCTTCTTTATCCGTCCTTCACGATTTGCCTTGTGTCTCATGTCTCTCCTGTTTTGTGTGTTTCAGAGCATAGGAAAAGGCTCGCTGTGGTCCATAGACCCCGAGTACAGACACAACCTGATCCAGGCGCTGAAGAAGACCCCCTATCACCCATATCCCCCGAGCCTGGCCACGCCCTCCACGTCCCCGCCCACCCTGCCCCCCCAGACATTTCATAGCAGGTAAGATTCAATACACAACATAAACGCACATCACATCATATTAACACACACTTTTAGAATCAGAATTTTCTTTGATTTCTAAAGTAATCATACAAAATTTGCTCCCTCAAATGAATTCTATCATTGTGTCCTTGGGCAAGACACTTAACCCACTTTGCCCCTAGTGTCTGTGTACATTGGTGTATGAAAGTGTGTGTGAATGGGTGAATGGTTCCTTGATATAAAGTGCTTTGAGTGCCTTGAAGGTGGAAAAGCGCTATATAAATATGTCCATTTATCATATTTTAGTACTTTTTTTTCTTTCTGAACAAGTTAAACAGAATCCTATTACTAAAACACCACAATGCTTGTCAGAAAACAATTTGATATTTTCTCTTTTCATTCAGTCCTAATATAAGATATAATATCAGATGAAAAATAAAGGCCACACTGAAATAAGGTATGATAAACTTCATTATATTCTTGGAGTAGAACGCTCAGAAAGCAAAGAACTACATAGACCATGATCCTTTGCTTTGATCCAGTGCAGCCAATATGGAGAAATTAACCATAGTTGTTTGAAAAATAATAAGCATTGAGATTTTCATATAGTGATAGTTATACCACCCTCTGACTCACATGTCAATAGAGTCTAATATACAGTGCACCATCCACTTAGTTTACATTGATTATTTAAGCTGGTTCGATTATAAACACATTAAGGCCTCATAGATTTTTCTCCAACACAATGAACCTTTTATCTTGAATTATTCTAATGTTACGTGTTTCTCTTACTCCTCAGTGGGCAGGTACACATCAGGTACATTTTTGTAGTTTTGTCATATATTACTATATTTGTGAATTACTGAGTTGTATCATTTCTATTAGGTTTAGCTATGAAAATAATAAATACATGCTTGTCTCCATGGAGATGTTATTGCTTGGAATGTTCCACAGTGACGTCAAATCGATATGTCTCCATAGGGGGCATGCAGGTGAAGCCACTAGTTACAAGCCTGGTCTGTGGAGAGGCAATCCTGCTCCAGGCAACATGTCCACAGAGACAAACAAGAGGCTTTCCATCTTCTAGGAAAGTTACATAGTGCACTTTTAAGACCACATGGAAATTCTCATATTCAGCAAGTTTAGTTTGTGTTAAAGGACATATTACGCTATTTTCTGATCTACGTTATAGTGTTATTTCCTCATCACAAAGAGGCGGAGTTTTGTTTTGTTTCATTCACACATGTTAATTAATTATTCTGTTTGTTTGTTTGTTTGTTTGTTTGTTTGTTTTGGTCAATTCAGTACCTCAATCTGACTTTTGATTGTCTGATCCCAGCTACGAGCACTGAACTCTTATCAGTGTCCTTGAGCAAGACACCTTACTCGCCTTGTTAATTTAGAGAGTTAAACTTATACTTATCGTAATTTGCCTGTTTTCTTATAGCGTGTTACTTTACTTGAGAGAGTTTAACTTATACTTATCAACTTATTATAATTTGCATGTTTTCCTATAGCGTGTTACTTTACCTGAGATTGTGCTATTGTGAGTTACCTGCCCAGTGTTTGTTTTAAATGCAGGGCTGCCCTGGATACAGCAGCAGGAGCAGAGCCAACACATATTTTAGCTGTTCAAAAAAGGTCAACCTTTCAGTTTAATTTTACGCTACATATAACATATTTCCTCTGCCTCCGCTGCACTTTCACTCCACTTTACCGTGAACAAACTAACAAGTAGAACCACCAAAGTCTCATAATGTAAAAACTTGTAAAATGTCAATGTCTAATGCCAAGTACAAGAGTTTTAAACGGTAGATTGAGTACAGATATATTTATATATTTTTATATATAGGCCTGTAGCTAAACAATAAACTAGTGACATTTTTGAAATACATTTAAATACTGGATACTATAGTGTTTCTTCCAGCGCCTGTAGTGGACAAACTTATTTAACTGTAAGCACAATGACGTTTTTGCATGTATCCGTAATGTGATTGGAGTCTTAGATTTACAGTGTAGCACCTGTCAAGAGACCAAAGATGTGTTCACTTCATTTAATCATTCACTTTGTTCAATCATTCACTTCATACTATCATTCACTTCATTCACAGTGGATGGTAAGCGACTAGAATTATAATTTTGACTATATGTTATGTGATTTAAATGTGCTCTTCTTTTTAATTGTATTCTTTGTGCAGCATCTTTGAGTCTTTAGAAAAGCGCTGTTTAAATAAAATGTATTATTACTATTGGAGCCACAGTTGCCCTGAGGCAGACAGGGGAAAACAAGGCTGACAAACTGTGACTTTGACAAATCTCTCACTCACCACATACTATGAGAAACAAGTTTAGTCTTTATTTGAAGAGTCGATGTACAGAAGCAGTGAGTTCTTAAAAGCACTCTTATGGCAAAATAACTAGTTTCCATCTAGTGCCTTGCCTGAGGACACAACAAAAGTAGACCCGCTGCTGTCCCACTGTGGTAGCTTGTATTCACAGCAGTCTTCCAATCCAGCCCTGCTTAGCTTCTCAGATCAGATTGGGCATTCTTAAAGTGGTATGACCGCATTTTTGCAGATACATTTTTAGGATATTTTTGAGCAGCCTTCCTAAAACTTTCTCCGTTACACTTTTATATTACTGATAAGTCAAAGTCAAGGTCAGATGCATGTCCCTGCCAGGCTACCATTGTTGTTGGATGATTTCAGACCTTTCAGAATTGTCAATATCTACTTATTTTGAGCTTTGGAGATGTAGACAGATTAATAATAAAGATGCTCAAACATGTGTGAATGAAACAAAAGCACAACTGCAGGCGTGTTTGTGAGGAGGTAACAACATTCTAACATGGATTAAAACTCACAAGAGTCAATTTTGTATAATATAGGACCTTTAATACAGTTTAGGAATCAAATTAATATCAAATTTAAAATAAAGTAACCACTTGCACCCACATTTTTGTATTGTTAGACTAATTTACACACAACATTTAAAACTGCTATGGACTGTGAAGTACCTTTCTAGATTTATTAGACATAATGTATTCCAATACTTCTCAAATCAAACGGAAATTTGACGTTTTATGTATTCAGTAGCAATTTGAAGTGCTTGTTTTGACGAATTAATAAAACGCATTTACATTTCCTCTTCACACACTTGAAAATATTGAATCCTCCGTCAAATCAAACAGCTTTTGTTGACATTAATCGTTAAGACTCAGCAGTTGTTTGTCATTTGTGCGGCAGTTGACAGTTTCTCTTACAGCCTGGGAACAAAAATAGTTGGAAAATGTATTATTGAGGAGGCACAGAAGTGTTGCTGACGTAAGAAACCGCTGTTTGGGAAAAGAAAATGGTCCAATTATAGGATTTATGGTGACACAATGGTAAAGCGAGTCTTACAATACTCTTAAATGGTCCATATTATGCTCTTTTCTGATCTATGTTGTAATATTTCCTCGTCACAAACATACCTGGACTTGTGCTCTTCTCGCAAACAGAAAACACTGTTCCACCTTGTGATGTCATGTGGTAATACAGGAAGTGCTCCACTGTGTTTTTAAACTCTATACACCTTCACTAGAATCATTTACAAGGGGAATTGTGAGTCTCTGTTGAACTAAAGATAAAAACTTAAACTTGGAAACTACCACTACATGACATAAGGTGGAACAGAGCATTTTGAGCTTTGGAGATGTAGAAAGACTAAGAAATAAGAAAGAATTACTCAGACATGTGTGAATGAAACACAACTCCAGGTATGTTTTGATGAGGTAACAAAGTTATAACAATTCTCAAAGCTCACAAGAGTCAATTTTGTATAATATACGATAGGGATGTAACAATAACCGAAATATCGTAATATCGTATCGTCAAAGTTCTCACAATATATTGAAATACAAGTCTATTTGCTTAAATGAAGAGTTATGGTGCAGCAATAGCTAAAAAAAGACAGAGTGAACTACATAGACCATGATCCTTTGCTCCATTTCAGTGTAGACTACAAGAAGAAATAACTGTTCTAAGCACTTTTAAGTCTTAATTCTTTGGATTAAGTCTTGTCAAGGCATTTTAAGAGGAAAAAGTCACATATTCACAGTTTTGTTAACCCCCACAAAATATCATAATAAATATTGTACCATGAGGTATATTGTGAAAATAACGTACAGAGAGATTTGGATATTGTTACATCCCTAATCCTGAGCCTCCCCACCATATTGTGAGCTTTCCCCCGATATAGCAATAAATACTGTATGGTGAGGTTCATACTGTGCCAATATCGTATCATGAGACTTGGATATCGTTACACCCCTAATATATGACCTTTAAAGATGCAGTGCGTAACTTTTGTAGTGAAGGTTTCCAGCTTGTACAGTATATGAGGAGATGTTATTGATTTACCTGCAATTTTCAGTTGGTCATTAAATCGATCTACTGTGTCTTGCCTATTATTAAATTGCACGTGATTGCTAAACAGATATCTTAAAAAACATGCATTTTAACTGTGAGCGAACTCGCCTCTCCATAGATCCAATCTGTAACCTGGACTGATGACATCTCCTGCACCTTTCATTGAAATATAATAAAATTTTGACACCTATGGCACAAGTATTCATGAGTTTTAGTTTCCTGATATGTGCAACATTTTAAGGACTTTTCCGCAATGTTTTCAAAAGTCATTTTAAATTGTTAATCTCGATGACAACAGTGTTGATTTTTCATAAAGCCGAAAGCCATGTATATTCTTCTTAAAGTTAGTTCCCAAAGACAAACATAGCATGCCCCCCTCTCTCGATGCTGTGTCTCCATCTGCCCCTGCCTCTCTCTCTGTGCTCTCTATCTCTGACCCTCCACAAATTTACAAGGTCCACTCCCATCCTTCTGTTATCCTGCCCCCAGGCTCGGAACAGGTGAATGCTCCTCTCTCTATTTTGCTCTCACTCGCTCTCTGCTCTGTCCCTTTCTCTCTTTCTCTCGCTCTTTCTGTCTTTATCTTGCACTCTCTCTCTCTCTCTCTCTCTCTCTCTCTCTCACCCTCTCCCTCTGCGTCTCTCTTCTCTCTCTCTCTCTCTCTCTCTTGATCTGTCTCTCTCCTGTCCTCTTTCTCTCTCTGTCTCTTTCTCTCTCTCTTTCTGTCTCTATCTTGCACTCTTTCACTCTCTCTCCCACCCTCTCTCTGTGTGTCTCTCTCATCTCACTCTCTCCTCTCTTCTCTTCTCTTTGTCTTTTTCTCTCTATGTCTCTCTCTCCTCTCTCTTTCCATCTTTCTCATCTCGCTCTCACCTCTCTTCTCTCCTGTTTCTCTTTCTCTCTCTCTATCTCTCTCCGCTCTCTCTCTCTCCGTCTGTCTCATCTCGCTCCCTTCTCTCCTCTTTCTCTTTCTCTGTCTCTCTTCCCTCTCTCCTTCTTTCCTCTTTCTTGCTCTCTGTCTCTCTCCTCTCTCTCTCTGTCTCTCTCATCTCGCTCTCGCCTCTCCTCTTTCTCTTTCTCTTTCTGTCTCTCTCCACTCTCTCTCCATTTCTCTCACCTCGCTCTCACCTCTGTTCTCTTTCTCGCTTTCCTCTTTTCATCTCTCTTATCTCGCTCTTTTCTCTCGTCTTTCTCTTTATCTCTCTATGTCTCTGTCTCCCTCGCTGTCTCTCTCTCTCCATCTCTCTCATCTCACTCTCGCCTTTCCTCTTTCTCTCTCTCTCTCTCTCTCTCTCCATCTCTCATCTCACTCTCGCTTCTCTTCTCTCCTCTTTCTCCCCTCTCTCTCTCTCTCTCTCTCTCTCTCTCTCTCTCTCTCTCATCACTCTCTCTCCTCTCTCTGTATAAACCAGGACACGTAGAGGTCGAGAAAAGTTGTGAAAATGTTTTTTTTTATTGTCGAAAAAGATATAAGAGCTGACCCCAAAATCGTATTGCAGAATTTCACTGACCTATTGACTGTTCAGTTCGTCTTGATATGCGCACGTCGCCTTGACAACCGAGTGTTTCACAAAGCTGGAGATAAACATGCCACCTGTTTGGATTGTTGCCATAGCAATTAATAATTCAGAATATTTTATCGCTTGAATGTCAAAAGTCTTACATCAGAGGAGAGTTAAGTTCTGGTTCGAGGGCAAATTATTCTTCCAACTTTTATGGTGAATCTTTTAAAGCTGCGATATGTAACTTTTCTGTCACCTGCTTGTGTGAATGAGACAGTTTACAGGTAAGATCTGTGGAGAGATGAGCCATCATAGTAAGAATAGTACAAATATTTTCTTAGCAATAACACATTAGATAAACATGAATAAATCCAAGATAGACAGGCCAGGACATGGAGGGTAACACCTCCACGGAGACAAGCAAGTGGAAAAGTTACACAGTGCACCTTTAATACAAACTTTGCATTCTACCAGATGGCATATAATGTCTTCCTTGGCTTTAGTTCCACCTGTCTGTGCAATTTCATGACATTTCCTGGTTGTCATTATCTGCCAATACGCCTAATTCTGTGTCCAAAAATCCACCTGCAAATCTCTTTATTTCTCCACTACCCTTTCACTATTCCTCGGACTCTCCCCCGCCCCCCCCCCAGCCACCTCCCCTCTCTCCCCCTCCTTCCCTCCCTCTCCGCTAGTGCTGATCCGGGCAGGTTGAGCACGCGAGGAACCAGCCGACTGTGTAAGACAGAATAATTGGTTCACCATAAAATGTAAAAGTGTCATTTTGAACAATGAGGTATGGGGAAGTGGAACAAATTGGAGGCCGGATTGGGAACACGACGCTTGGGGGGGTGAGAAAGAGGGAGAGAGGGATAGGGAGGAGAGAGAGAGGGGGAGAGAGAGAGGTCATTTGCATTGTGGCGGAGAGAGAGAGAGGGAAAGAGAGAGAGGAGAGGAGAGGTAGTCCATTTGTTGGTCCCAGATGACAGTGCACCTGAGGAGTGAGTATGGGGCTGCCTTCACGTGCTATAGGTCACACAGCTCAAATTCATTATTTCTGTCGACTCTGGGCTCAAATTAGCATCACGCCGGAAGGACAGAATTCATAATTACCTTTCCTTACTTTTCGGGGAAGGTTTTTTCAGTTTTTGTTTACATGCTCAATGTCGTCACTGTCACTGTTATAATGACAATAAACTGGTTATAAAAGTGGATTTAGTTTGCATTATATTGCTTTCCAATATCACGCTTTTTTCTGAAGTTACAATGTGTTTTGTTTCATTCACTCATGTTTAACACACACATCTTGCATATTTAGGCACATTTCTTCTCTCAAACAGAAAACACTCTATTCCAACAGGACATTCCCCACTTTGTTTTTAATTCCACACGTCTTGCACTAGAAACATTTGGACAGTTTCAGCCATGGAATTGCCATTCTCTGCTGAAATAAAAGTAAAAGGTAGCTGTTATTTTGAAAACTACTGCTTCATGACATTACAGTGTGGAACAGAGCATTTTGAGCTTTGGAAATGTCGACAGAGTAGTAATAAAGGTTTGCTCAAACATGCGTGAATGAAACAAAACACAATTCCAGGTTTGTCTTTGAGGATGTAACCGTGTTCTAACATGACTTAAAGGGACAGTCTGGAATTTTGGACATAGGACCTCATTTCCTAGTGAGCCAGAGTGTTGGAGACGTGTGGAGACACTTTTTTTTTAAATATTCCATCCAGTCCTTGTATTTGCAGGTCGCTGGTGCTAGGCTAGTGCATGTCAATGGCCATAGTTAGCCTGACAGTAAAAACAGTCTTACCCACTCCACAAAACACCTGAAGCAAAGCTATTATTACACCAGACTGTTGATGTAAATGCCTTACCGCCAAAGTAATATTCCGCTGCTGCTGAGAAAATAGTCCCTCAACATGCGACGATTCATGTGACGCAAGGTTAGTTTTATTTCAAACATTATTCTATCAACATAGACATTTACATCAACAGTCTGGTGTAATAATAGATTTGCTTTGGGTGTTTTGTGGAGTGGGTAAGACTGTTTTTAGTGTCAGGCTAACTATGGCCATTGACATGCACTAGCCTAGCACCAGTGACCTCTGCAAATATAAGGACTGGATGGAATATTTAAAAAAGTGTCTCCACACGTCTCCAACACTCTGGCTCACTAGGAAATGAGGTCCTATGTCCAAACTTCCAGATTGTCCCTCACGTAATATAGGACCTTTAATGTAAACAAGTGAATGTCTGTTGCTATAAACCAATCACAACCTTCCGTCTTTCAATCTTAACCAATCAGCTGTCACCTCATTCATTTATTTATACATTTTATATACATTTTTTAGCAGTTGACTTTGTAACTTATTAGGTGCAGGGTCCGTCACCAACTTCTGCTCATGATGTTATTACTAGATAGAATGTTCCACAGTATGGCATTAAAGTTTTCTATTTCCATGGAGACAAGCAGGTGAAGTCAGAATCAAATAAAATAAGTAGTGAGCGCTTTTAACTATAATCTGACTTCACAGTGCCATTGCAGATGTTTATTTATATGTACTTTCTCTATCAAATAAAAACATAAATAAATAGAATTCCTGCTGTGGAACATCTCTGTGAAGAAGAAGCTCTTGGACCCCCACTGGAAATGTTCCACGGTGCACCTTTTAAGAAATCATACCCTTACTAATCCGTCTACACTATAATTTCCCAGTTTAATCTCTTCTGGTTGAAATATGTTTGATGAATTTTCTGTCAAGTGAGTGCCAATTCTAAAATGTAAAATGGATTCTTAAGTTAATAGAGTTTTTCCATTTCTCGAACAGCTAAAGGGTTCCTCAATTGAATTTGTACTTAATTTATGTGGACTAATCTTCAATAGTTGCATTGTGTTTTATAATGTACAAAGCTGGCTCTTTCAACCTACACTTCTGTTCTTGTTGTTGCATATATTTCAGGAAATCTGTCAATAACTTATTTTCAAATACTTTGCAGTAAACAGCTCCTGACAACAGTTGCCTTTGTTGCCTCTGGTCCTTTCCCCGCTTCATATTTACAGCTCTCCACAATTTGCCCAAAACATACACCTCTTTTAAACCGCTGATTGATTCTGAGGTGGTCCTTGTCCCTTCAAGCGGACTTTTGTACATTCTCGGGGCAGTGTGGAGGTACCAGATCAATAAAGAGAATTTACTGTGTGCGTTTGAAATTTCCCAGCAGCGGTTTACAGTAGAGGCCCAGTGTGTAGCGTATGCACCATTTACTTCTAATGGGCTGCACCAAACATAGAGAGCTGGGCCTTATAGCCTTTTAACTTGTGAGGAGCCGAGAGGCGTTTGATGGAGTTTGGGACCAGACTGTAATGAAGATACTTAAATTAAGACAAGACTACAGCAGGACAGTTATTTGCTTAATGGAATATGCGGAAATTTAGTCATTTTCATCTGAATTAAATAAAGGATTAAGATGTGCAAAGGCACAAAATTTCATGAAATGTTGTGTCCATATCATGGACCAGACTGTATAAAAGAAGTGGACTAAGCGAGTGTGACGTCACCCATAGAGTTCGGCGCTGCTCAAATGAGGCTTGCGATGCTCACGGTTACAGGAGCGAATCTGAAGCCAGGCTCTGTGTTATGAATAGGATTTTTTGAAGGACAAAATGGTGAAAAAAAAAAATCAGGATCATTTAGAGCGGGTTAATACAAACACCAAAGACCAGTGATGGGCACATGAGACGGAGCTCCGGAGCACGTCTCGTTCTTTCTGAAACAAATTGCTCTGAAACACTGCCTCGGAGCTCGTCTCGCAGCAGCCGCTCACGTGACCAAAGTGTCAAAGTCCCTCCCCCTACTGCTTCACTCTGCGTGTCAATCGCTTCAGTGTATCGAAGCGTTTCATTGGCTCAGTGAATGTTCCGCTCTGCCGATTGGTTCAGAGTGCTTCAGAGTGGTTTGACAAGCGCTAAACTGCTACAGTATAAAAGATGCGCCAATATTTGTTAAAAATGTTGGATAGTGTGGAGTATTGTGTAACGTTAGTGGTGACTTTTGGCAACTTTTGGCATTTGTTTCATTTTCGATGGCATCTACAAGTGGAAAAAAGTGATCCATGGTTTGGAATCACTTTGATCTAATTGCACCTAAAAAGGTCACCTACTTTCTTATTTACAGCATACTATTTATGTTGCTCTTTACATATTATTTAAAATTATCATTATTATTGTTGTTGTTAGGTACGGTGTCGCTCTGCACACAAGTATCGTCTTACACTAACAATACTTCATCGATGCTGAGACACCTGCGTGCCAATGGTTAAAGTGTTTCTCTGAGGCCTCAGACACGTCGAACCATTTGAGACAATATTGCGACTGAGGTGTCAATGCTTCACGAGGCTCCATTCACCCATCACTACCAAAGACCAAAATTACAAGGCTCACTGCAGCAGTTACAGAGAGGCATGACAATTTTTCAGTGTTCAATTGGATCCAGAGTCGATGGAGCCGGAAGAGCCTCCTGGTGAACTTCCTATTTGGCACGTGACGGATAGCGCATTAGCTATGTCCACTCATATATATGGTCTATGTTTTTTTTTTTTGGACACTCAAAACATTCCAATCACGACCAACACTCACACACACACACACCACTTTCTTACTAAGCAATGTGGGTGAAGTGTCTGGCTTAAGATGCAGCACTGTCTGATACTGCAAAATGAGCCACAACAAGTACCACTTACTATAGTATTCCTTATGAATATGAATGGTGTATTTATGCATACATTATGCATATTGCTTATAGAGGTGTTATCATGTGTTTCTCACTTCAGTTTGTAACATTTTGTAACACAACACATGTTTGAACTTTCTCAGTTCTGTAAAAAGGCGTCCACAAAAACAGCATGGACTTAAAGGGACAGTCCAGAACTAAAGCCAACTAACAAGCAACTAAATAAAACTGTTAGAGACGCGCTGCTACAAATGAGTTCATTTTTGATGAGAGTTGTTTTATCTGAAAGAGGTTGAGGTAAAATTGAGCGGTTACAAAATAGTTTTATCCAGGCTACGGACGTGCAGGGGTTTTTGAAAGATTCACTGTTTCGCAAAGTGGAGAATAAAGGTTTTTTTGTTTTTTGTTTTTTTGGCTGTCTCCATGGGGATGTTACTGAAAATAAAATAGAAATCATTACTTTCGGTGTAATTACATTTTTGTTCCAGTTTAAAGGGACAGTCTGGAATTTTATACATAGGACCTCATTTCCTAGTGAGTTTTTCCTAGTTTTTAAAATATTCCATCCAGTCCTTGTATTTGCAGAGGTCACTGGTGCTAGGCTAGTGTATGTCAATGACCATAGTTAGCCTGACACGAAAAACAGTCTTACCCACTCCAGAAAGCACCCGAAGTAAAACTATTATTACACCAGACTGTCAATGTAAGTGCTTGTGTTGATAGAATAATTTTAGAAGTAAAACTAACCTTGCATTTGAAGGATTTATGTCTGAGCAGCAGCAGCGAGTTGTACTTCCTGACAGAAAGCTTGGCAGCGGCGGACTGATATATGAGAAAATAGTCCCTCATTCCTTGATTCATAAATGCAAGGTTAATTTTATTTCAAACATTATTCTATCAACACAGACATTTACATCAACAGTCTGGTGTAATAATAGATTTGTTTCGGGTGTTTTGTGGAGTACGTAAGACTGTTTTTAGTGTCAGGCTAACTATGTCCATTGACATGCACTAGCCTAGCAGCAGCGACCTCTGTAAATACAAGGACTGAATGGAATATTTTAAAAACTAGAAAAAACTCACTAGGAAATGAGGTCCTATGTCCAAAATTCCGAACTGTCCCTTTAAACTGAAACAAAAATGTAATTACACCGAAAGTAATAATTTCTATTTTATTTTCAGTAACATCCCCATGGAGACAGCCAAAAAAAAAAAAAAAAACCTTTATTCTCCACTTTGCGAAACAGTGAATCTTTCAAAACCCCTGCACGTCCGTAGCCTGGATAAAACCATTTTGTAACCGCTCAATTTTACCTCAACCTCTTTCAGATAAAAACAACTCTCATCAAAAATTAACTCATTTGTACCAGCGCGTCTCTAACAGTTTTATTTAGTTGCTTGTGTGATCTGGGTGAGTTCAATCAATACGGTGCGCTATCTCTCCTCAAGAGTCTCTCATCTCAAGAATATGATGTTATACAGCGTAATGTCTCTGAATAGTCTCTATTATGTTAAGGTCAAGGACTGTCTGAAGCAGCCCTGAAATCTAAAGTGGAAGATGAATGAAAGATACAGAGAAGGTGCAGGAGAAAAAAAGGTTGAATAAAGATTGGTGGCAGGAGTGTCAGTAGGGGGCAGCGGTGAGAGGAAGGGTGCAATGACGCGGTTTTGTCCTCTGCTGCTTTTGTGGTTTTGCACTTTGCGGGTTTTTTTCTTTCTTTTTTTTCCTTTTTTTTTTTTTTTTTTTGGTCATCATAATAACTCACGCGGCAAGGGTCAGCGCCCGCCTGCCGGTAGCCACTGCACACGTGTGAGAGAGAGAGAGAGAGAGGGGAAAGGATAGAGGGAGGAAGAGAGAGAGGCGGGAGGAGGGGGGTAGTTAGAGAGAAATGGGATGGGACAATGAGGTAGAGAGAGAGGAGGAAGAAAAGAAGGGAGATTTGACAGAAAGAGGAAAGAAGAGAGGGGATAGTTGGAGAAAAATGGAGAAATAGAGACCGGAAGAGAGAGAAAGGGAGAAAGAGAGAGAGAGAGAGGCAGGGTAATTGCAGAGACAAGGGACGCTGAAGGAGAAATAGAGAGGAAAGTGTGGAGAGATAGAGAAAGAGAGAAAGAAGAAAGAAGAAGGGTGAGAGAGAGAGAGGAAAGCGAGGGAGCAGGGTAATTTGCAGAGACGAGGGACACTGAAGGAGAAATAAAAAGGAAAATGTGGAGAGATAGAGAAAGAGAGCAAGAAAAAGAAGAAAGAAGAAGGGTGAGAGAGAGAGAGGAAAGAGAGGGAGCAGGGTATTTGGAGAGAAGAGAGAAAGAGAGAGACAAGGTAAGGAGAGATAGAGAAAGAGAGCAAGAGAAAGGGGGAAAGAAGAATGGTGAGAGAGAGAGGAAAGAGAGAGGAGAGGACCTGGGTATTTGGAGAAAGAGAGAGAGCGAGAAGGGACATTGAAAGAGAAATACAGAGGGAAGTATGGAGAGATAGAGGGAGCAAGAGAGGGAAAGAGAGAGGATGAGAGAGAGAGGAAGAGAGGGGGACAGAAAAAGAGAGGTAGAAAGATAGAATGAGAGCGTGTGAAAGAAGCAATTAGAGAGAAGTGGAAAATGTAAGGGGTAGAGAGAGGGGGATGAAGAAAGAGGGGTGACTGGAGAAAGAGAATGGATAGAGAGGGAGGAAGAGATGGGAGGTTAGGAAGAGAGAAAGAGAAAGACAAAAGAAGAAATAGAGAGTGGAAAAAGAGAGAGAGATGATAATTGCAGAGAGAAGGGACAATGAAGGAGAAATAAAGAGGGAAGTGTGGAGAGATAAAGAAAGGAGGAAAGAAGAAGGGTGGGAGAGAGAGAGAGAGAAGAGAAGAGACATTGAACGAGAAATACAGAGGAAAACTATGGAGCGAGAGAGCGAGCAAGAGAGGAAAAGAGGGAGGGTGAGAGAGCAGAAGAGAGAAGGGCAGAAGTGGAATTAGAGAGAGAGGGTTAGAGAGAGGGAAGGAGAAGGAGACGGAGGAAGGGATGAGAGGGCAGAGAGAGAGAGAGAGAGAGAGACGAAAGAAGAAAGAAGAGCGTAGTTGGAGAGGGATGGAGAAAAAGAGACCAGAAGAGAGAGAGAGAATTGCAGAGAGAAGGGACAATGAAGGAGAAATAGCGAGGAAAGTGTGGAGAGATAGAGAAAGGGGGACTAAAGAAGGGTGAGAGAGAGAGAGAGAAGGGACACTGAAAGAGAAATACAGAGGAAAGTATGGAGAGATAGAGAGCACAGAGGAAGGGTAAGAGAAAGCAGAAGAAAGAGGGACTATCTGAAGAGAGAGATGGAAAGGAGGGGGCAGAAAGAGAGAGGCAGATAGATAGAATGAGAGCGTGTGAAAGAAGTGATTAGAGAGAAGTGGAAAGTGAAAGGGGATAGAGAGAGGAGAGACAGAAAAAGAAAGTATCAGAGAGAGCGGGATGAAGAAAGAGGGGTGACTGGAGAAAGACAGATCGTGAGAGAAAGAGCGATAAAAAAAGAATAAAAAGAGGGACACAGAGAGAGAGAGAGAGAGAGAGGTCAGGGGAGGATGGAGGTGTAGAATAAGAAGCTTTAAATAAGATGTGGATTAATTTGATAACATAACATAAGAAAAAGCTTGTAATAAAACTAACGTATATCTTATAAGACAATTAGAATTCGTGCAGGTTTGGACGAGCACAACAGATCATTCATTTATTGTGTAATTACTCATTTAATCAACAAAAATGTCCCTGTATTTGTGTGTGTGAGAGAGAAAGAGGAGAGGAGAGAGAGGAGAAGAGCATGCAAGGTAAGAGGTCAGCCCCGCCGCGCATTCCTCCACACCCCGCAGCATCTGGAAGGAACGAGGGAGGAGGGAGGAGAGAGGAGGGAGGGAGGAAGGAGAGGTAGTAGGTAGTAGGTAGTGAGGTACAGTAGTATCAAGGGAGGAGTGCTCTTCTGTAGCTCACTTCATTCTTCTTACTCCTTATACCTCGGGTCCTCTTTTGTGACGTCCTTTTTATTGGACTGAAGAGCGAGGCCAAATCCGCACTGTTGCCATGGCAATTAACAATTAAAACCAATTTAGCTCTGAATGGTCAAAAGCAGTGGCGGAGTTAGCAATTTGAGGGACCTAAGTGAACGTGAGTTTGGGGCCCTCACTTTAATGCATCATGTTTTTCTGTTTTGTTTTGTTTGTTTTGGATGATAATAATAATATGATTTTTTTTTTTTTTTATGATTATTGTTTAAAAGCAAACTACTCTCATTTTATGTCATATTGAGAGGAAATCAAATTTGCTCTGAGGCCTCGGCCATTAGTGGCACTCAGGGCAATTGGTTGGGGGCCCCTACAGGTCTGGGGCCCGAGGCAACCACCTACTTTTGCCTAATGGTAGCACCACCTCTAGTCAAAAGTCCTCAAAATGGCGCCATATTCGTGTTTTTCAGCTTCCTGTTGTATGCCACAATTTGAGGACTTTTCCCACTCAGAAGAAAAAAAATATATATAGTTAAAGTAGCACATAAAGTATTAAACAGTTTATCGCTATAGAAACTCAACATTTTTCACAAATCTGAATCCCATTTAGGCCCCATTTACACGGGTATTTTTAAAAACATTTCCCTTCGTTTGTACCCATCTTTTACACGCAAACGGCAAATATGTCTCTGAAAACAAATCTTTCTAAAAACTCCGACTAGAGTGGAGATTCAGGAAAACTACGGTTTGGTGTTTGCGTGTAAAGTGAGATTAAAGGAGTTATAGGAACTGACATGCTGAAAGTGTGACCAATGTTTACAGTCATGGAGCATTCAGAGCAGCAGTGGCATTTCTTCTGGTGCAAACACTTTTCATGTGTTTGTATTTGCACACACATCTCATGTTTATATCCATGACCAGAGACGAATGAGGCTCAGAGGGCAGCAATTTTACCACTTCTTTAACAGATCTGTGGAGAGGCGAGCCCACTCTGTAATGCATGTTTTTCAAGGTATTTTTGAGTAATACCGTATTTTCCGCTCTATTGGGCGCTCTGGATTATAAGGCGCACTGTCATAGAATGGTCAATTTTTGAACTTTTTTCACAAATAAACCGCAGCGCACCGGACTTTAAACAAAACACAACAGTTAGATGGGTCAGTCGGACTTTGTTTGGCTGTTGTGGCGTGCAGGGAGGGGCTGTCTGGGACCGCTGGATTGTCGGCGTGTTCGCAGTGACTCAGTTGTTCAGTCGTGTCTAGAAGCGGCCCATTGGACTCGCTTTTTCGGTTCGTTCCTCCGTTCTGTTCTTCATCCGCGTAGAGTGATGAGTGCGTCTGTGGGTGTTTTTGCTCTGTCTGCTCCGTGTGTGTTTGCGTGCGCTGCGGGTGGTGCAGCTTTGTAGTTTACTGAAGTCGTGCTGGGACACCCGAGTGGATTTGTGTATAGGGCGCTCTGGATAGTGGGGCGCGCAGTTGTTTTTTGATGGGGTTGGAGGCCTAATAGCCCAGAAAATACAGTACTTACAACTGTAATGAAATAAATGCTACAGGTTTGAATCTAATCCAGTTGCCGCCCAGAGGCTTGGTGTAGTTATGGCGGCGCTGCAAACGAAAACTTGCTATGTGTACGATGTTTCAGTCTGGCTTTTTTCTATTTATTTATTCATATATATTTTTTATCCAATATTGTTTTTGCTTTTTAACATATCTTAACTCCCTCCGTGTCCGCCTCCTTCTTCCTCCTTGACAGCATTAGGGTTTGCACCATTGCTTCTCTATATTGTTTCCTTGTCTCCTTCTTTGTCTCCTACCTCCTAGCTGATTATCCTCTTTCTTTCCCCCACTCCCCTTCACTTACCCATAATCCCTCTCTCCTATTTGCATTCTATTGGGGTTTTACTCCATTGATCTATGTGCTACGATACATTTATTTGTAAATTTGTCATTTTTTCGTAGCGCGTCTCCCTCCATTAAATAAACTCACGGGGTTGCCTTGGTGACAGGAACGCACCGTGTCGCCCTGGTAACCGGAACGCCGCCATGGCAACACACGTAGTATATATCAGGCAGGTGCTGTCGCGCTGTGAAGCCATTTGTTGGAGCGAGTGAGTGAGGAGAGAGGAGAGCGCAGGGAAGAGAGAAGAGAGAGTGAGCGAGGGAAGACGGAGAAGATTGAAGAGGAGAGGAAAAAGCGGTTGAAGACGGGAAGCGGGCAGGGGAGAGGGGGAGAGACGGAGTGATGGGAAAGTGGGAGGGAGGGGAGAGAGGATAGGAGAGAGAGAAAGTAGGGATGAGGTGAGGAAGGGAAGGGGGCGAGAGTGGAGAGGTGAAGGAGAAAGAGAGAGAGAAAGTGGAGAGGAGAGGGGAGGAAATGGATGGAGTGATGAGAGAATAGGATAGAAAGAGGGGAGGTGGAAGTAAAGGGAGAGATGGGAAGGGCTGAGAGAAGAATAGAGATTTAGAGAGAGAGGGATGAGAGGAGAGAGAGAAGAGGGGCAAGGGGAGTAAAGGGAGGAAGAGAGGATGGACAAAAGAGGAGAGAGAGAGAGAGAGAGAGAAAGAGAAAAAATGGGAAGAGTGGAGAAAGAAGAGAGAGAAAGGAAGAGATGAGAGGAGGAGAGAAGGAGAGAGAGAGAGGTGATGGGGGGAGATGGGAGAGCGTGATGGGCGGCGGGGGCGGGGTGCCAGGGAAAACAGACAGGCCGTTAGCGCAGGAAAAATATGTTATCGCCGTGGCAACGCTGTGTGGCAACTCTCCATGGCAACAGCAGGTGGCTCGGGGCTGAAACGTGCGCTCACTTCGAGTCTGGGATGAGAGGGTTTGCTGTTCATCTCTCCTCCTCCTCCTCTTTTTTTCTTGTCTTTTTATCTTGTTTTTATTTTTTTATTATTATTTCATGACATCAAAAACTGACAAAATCCCCTTCAAATCTTCTCTTCCAAAACTTAAGTTATAAACAAGTCTGATGGAGCCACAACAGTCAGATTAGAACAAAAAAAGAAGGAATACAGGAGCTTGGGCATCAGAGTTTTGAACATTATTTGAAAAGTATTTGCAATTTTTAGTCCTAACAGATTTTTTATGTGTCATCCATGCATGTTTGAGTAATCTAGAGATCTCTCCCTGGCCTTATTCGAACCCTTGTTACGATAAGATCCAAGATTCTGTCCAATGTTCAGCCCACAAGCCTATGGAGTGAACAAAAGTGAAATTATTAAGACTTGAACATCGTAATTAGAGATGAGCATGATTAGTTGATTAATCGATAATTGATCTTTAAGAATTTCATCGATTACGTTCATTTTAATGGACAAACTGAGTGTAGGTTGCTGTGCGTAGTGTAGGGTGACCAAACAGGGGTCTGGACATGTAACTCTCTGGACTCAGAAAGAGCGAGCAAACACAAACAGTCGGTCAGCGGGCAACGTGCCGAAGCACAAATGCATATATAATGATGACTTGTACAAGAAATTCCACGCTTTTTGTTGTGGTCGAGACAAGTGTGAGTCCATGTGCTCAGTGTACAAAGCAGCACATATGTTTCGTTGTCCAGTGGGAAAAGTTCACCAGGACACCGAAAGCATGAAAAAGCATTGCCAGGTGAGAGTAGCGCAATGTCGAACCACCTCTCACCTCCTGTACGCAAATATGGTCACACTAACCTGTATTCCACTGAGCTGTGCCACATCACAAGAGCTGTTTTTTGGTGAATATAGCATTTTCAAAGTAACAAAGTTAACCTGGTGAGCTAAATATTAGGGGTGTAACGGTACATGTATTCTTGCCGAACCATTTCTGTACGGGACATTCGGTTTGGTGCAGGGCAGTGCATGAGTGAGTTTGTGCAATTTGTGTGTGTTTACATTCCACCACAACATGTGCAGCTACACAGAAGGCTCGGCTCTTTAATATTCATGAGGGAACTCGTCTGTGATTAGGGTGGCAATGTTTCCCGCAGCGCTTTATAGTTCGGCCGGCCGCCCTGACAACAATTGCCCCTCACCGTGACTACGTCCTCCTGAACCACATGAATCCTTGCAAAACTACGGTCGTCGCGCCCTTGTCCCCTCCCGGAAGGATATGTTCAACCACTGGTGTCATTGTAACTGCCAGCATATCTCCATACATTTGTTGCTTATTTGAGTATCTTTTGTTTAACTTATTAGTATTACCAAGCAGAACTTTGCCTTCATTTTATTTTCCTGTTTGCATTATGTTAAAACAAGTTGTTGGTTTAATAAACAGACAAATAAACAACAAGCAGATGGTTTTGCATTTTGTTCCCATACTGTACCAAAAATGAACCAACCCTGACCTACACCCCTACTACATCAAGTTCAAGTTCAAGTACACAACATGCACTTGACCACTATACACAGGTCTCAGTTTCCTGTTTATTCACAGCTTTCAAGCTATGGCAACCATCCCTCGTCGTCATAGCAATTAACCAATTCAAACAAAATATTATATCTTTTGAATAGAGAAAGGTCCTCTATGGATCCTCACAAAATCCTTCAAATCAGGATGGAATTGTTTGTCTGACAACAATGAATAGATCATCGTTTGAGGATTTTTGCCCATTCAAAAAAATGTAGTGTTTTGTTAATTGCTATGGCAACAGTGCTGGATTTTCATCACTCTGAAACCCCGGCTTCCCAGCGCTTCATTGTGGTCGACTAATGCTGGACATGTTGCCTTAATAGAACTGAAGGCTTTTAATCAATCATTATAGCAAATGAGATGCCCTTTACAAGTCCAAATAAATGCACTTAATCCAGAGGAATTATTTAATGGGGCTGTGCAGTGTATCACTCTCAGAATCAAGGCTTTGGGTAAGAGAATTTTTGGGTCATTTGGGTAATAGAAAGCAGAATGTTTACAGCAAATAAAAAATATATCCTGTGTGTTTGGGGGGGAAAAGTTTAAACCTTCACAAATCGTTTTAAAATGCTTGAGATTCTTGTATTATTTTATTTTAGCAGTTCAGTTCAGTTAAATGTGCACTGCAAACTGAATCCTGATTTTAAAACCAAATTTGCAAATCTACATCATACAGAAATATTCTTCTTTTTTTCCGTTCAGCTCTATACAAATAACAATACAAAACTTTATTGTCTTTTGGTATACAAATTAGCGTTTTTGTTTCACCAAACGATACCATTAAAGGTGCTACAGTATATTTTGCTAATTGACTGAGTAAAATTGTGAGGTTTATGCCATGTTATAATCTTACCTCATCAAAAACATACCCGGAGTTGTGTTTTGTTTCATTCACATGTGTTTGAGTAACTCTTTTTTAGGCTACGTTCAGACTGCAGCCTGAAGTGACCCAAATCTGATTTTTTGGTCCCTATGTTCCTGTATCTGATCTTTTAATGACAGTCTGAACCACACAGATCTGATTTTTTCAAATGCGACCCAGGACACTTGGATATGTGCTCCTAAAACCGATACATATCATCATTCATCCGACCTACACATTATCAACAAGTGACAAATGTACACAAACGTTCTTCTTGTCATACGAAAATTGTTAATGAACTCTGTGTCACTGAAGCAAAGCATATCGCCACTCACCACTCTTGGCTACGTCTCCGCATCTACACGTTCCTTTCAACGGACTGCCCCACAAAACTCCACGACCAAAAACCTCGTCCTTCTCCTTCTCAATCTCCTCCTTAAAACAAGTAAGTTGTTCATGTTGTGGCTCCGGTACGAGAGGAACTTTAAAATCTCCAGGTGCTCGATGCTGCGTCCATGTTTGGACAACTTGTGTAAACACAGAGACGCTCGCTACGGTTGACGTCATCGTGTCTCCAGTGCACATGTGGGACACTTTTGGGCTGTTTAATGTTCACACTGGAGTCACATACAAGTCACATTTAATTGGAAATGTGAACGACCTCGCAAAAACATCGGATTTCACAAAAAAAATCCAAATTGCGCATTAAGCCCTGCAGTGTGAACGTAGCCTTAGTCTGTCTACATCAAAATGCACTATTGCTCTTCGCAGTTTTCAAGTTCAGTAGAGATTGGCAATTCCCGTTCTGAAATCATCCAAATGATTCTAGTGAAGGTGTAGTGGAGTGGAGCACTTCCTGTATTACTACATGACATCATCTTGAACAGAGAGTTTTCCGTTTAAGAGGAAAAACTGAGCCTAAATATTCATAGTTTGAGTTAAACATGAGTGAATGAAACAAAACACGACTCTGGGTATGTTTGTGATGAGGAAACATTATAACATAGATCAAAAAATAGCCTGATATGAACCCTTTTAAATCAAATCACAAAATAACTTTAAAAAGCCCGTCCTGTATCTTTACTATTTGTACGTGAAATAATCCAACGTGAACAAAGTGAGCAGTGTCAGGAAAAACTGCGGCGTTGATTAATGACCACGTAAAGACCGCTCAACCTGGAAAACCCCTCTCTCTACCCCTCTACCTCTTTCTCTCCCCCCTCTCTCCCCTCATCCCTGTATATATAGATTTAGTGCTGGTCTATTGTCTTGCGCGCTGTGTTAAGGCAGACATCTCCATCTATGTGAGGGATGCAGTCATTACCTCCCTCATTAGCGGAGCAATGATCACGTTGAGTGGCTCCGTGCAGCTTCGCTAGTGTGTATTCGGGACACGGCATTATACTTATACGCTAAGAATGTGCGGCAAAGGCTCATGGGATGTGTTCGAATGTGCACTGTAAAAGCTGAGGTTTTCGTTAAAATGCGTGAACTCAGATTGTTTAAAAAGTTGAGATTCAAATTGACGTGGAGATTGTTTTCATTTCGTCTCTTGTGAGCTTTAAGTCATGTTAGAATGTTGTTACCTCATTAAAAAACATCCCTGGAGTTGTGTTTTGTTTCATTCACACATGTTTGAGAAACTCTTGCTGCTCTGGTCCACCTTGTGATGTCATGAAGTGTTAGTTTTCAAGTGAACACCAACCTTTGACCTTTAGTTCAGTAGAGATCAGAAATTCCAGGGCTGAAATTATCCAAATGATTCTAGTGAAGGTGTGTGGAGTTTAAAAACACAGTGGAGCACTTCCTGTATTACCGCATGACATCACAAGGTGGAACAGAGTGTTTTCAGTTCGAGAGAAGAGTAAATATATAGGGTTTGTGTGTTAAACATGTGAATGAAATTTGTACTTGAAAATATGTGAAAATAATGTTACTGTCTAATAAATCTGCTTAAAATTTAGAAAATCAAAATACTTTAAACTTTTATTTATTACTTGTTTGTTTACTGAATTTGTAAAACAGAAGTGTAATGCTCAGGGGCACAAGGGCAGCATGTGCTTCATGTAAGATCTGAGCCTGCTAACCTCCAGTCGCAGGGCAAATGTTACAAACTGCACTTCCTGTTGTCATTTTGAAACAATTCTGATAATCTTGGTTTGAGAACAGTGTCAATTTAAAGGTGCACTATGTAACTTTTGTGAAAGGTTCACCGCTCACTTGTCTCCATGGAGATACTATTGCTTTGCCTGGAAGCTTTGCCTTGAGCAATAAAAAACTCCAATAGAATAAATGCAAGATAGATTAGTTTGCTGTACAGTGGACCAGACCAGACAAACTAATAAAACGATACCCAGTCCACCTTTAAATTAGTCAAAACAAGCCCAAGCAGCATACTGATTCTAGTCATTGTCACAGATTTTATGCAGGATGCCCTTCCTTTAAGTGGACTGTTGTGGAAAAAATGATGTATCTCTTGATGATAAATAATTAATCCATTTGTGAAGCCCGTTGAGTTTTTGGAATACAGACAAATGTTTATTCTTGTTAGAGTAGATATGGACGGAGCCTAATCCTGCCCTGGCCACAGACCAACAGTCTCTCCTCACCAGCAGTATGTCCTTACCACACTGGACTCATTCTCTCCGTCTCCTGAGAATCTCCCCCCAGAGCATCTGAGCTCTGAGTCGCTCTCCCAAAGCATCAGAGCTCTGAGTATTTATACAGAAATACATATACATATATCAAAGCAGAGTGACTTTTCATAGACTTGTGCTAATCAACTTAACTTACTTTTGAGGACAGCTAAGACAACAAAGAGTTTCCTACTGTGTCTGCTGAGCCTTTAAACATGTTAATGACTGGTCTGGGTCTCAGGTAGAAATTACATTCATTTACACCAGGCATGTCCAAACTATGGCCCGTGGGTCAAATGCAGCCCTCAGACTAATTTTTCTTGGCCCTCAGGCTTCCAGGAGAATTGGTCCAAATTACCTTGCATCAATGAAAAATATTTTTTTACTGCAAGTTTTCTGAAAATCTACCTTGATAAAGCTAACATTTAATATTTAGTGTGTGGTTTTTAGGATCTTAGCATAGATAAAGGACTGATGGCTCATTCTAACGTATTAAACATGCACATATTTCAATTATTCACTGTATTGAGCACCAGTCTACGACCCTCGACCGTCACTCTGCTTCGTCTGTGTTTAGATATGTGGCCCTTAATGAAAAAAGTTTGGACACCCCTGATTTACACCAAGACACATTGAGAGAAATCTTTCCACAGTATAAATTTCCATCACAGGACGTATCAACTGAAGTGTCTTGCCCAGAGACACAATCATAGCATTTGCTGTATATCAGACTGAACCTACACATAACCTTGACCTGAGAAGAACTGACATTTAAACTTCTCAAAACAACAGAATTCAAGACATTTCAACATTTACAGGTGCACTGTGTAACTTTTCTGATAGAGGGTCCATCACCAGTGTATTTCTATGGATATGTCATTGCTCTGCCTGAAATGTTCCACAGTATGACATTAAACAGCTCTACCTTACATTTATTCAATTACAGGTGTGTTTATATCTCAAAAAAACAAAACAAAAAAACAACAACAACAAAAAAAACAGGTATTCTGACTGTGAGCAGGGTTGCCTCTCCACAGATCTGACCTGTAACTTGGTCTAATTTGGTCTCCATGAAAATAGAAAGGTTTAATACCATACTGTGAAACATTCCAGACAACGCATTTAACGGACCCTCCATCAGAAAAGTTCCACAATGCCCCTTTAAAGCGGTCTTTTTTGCAGTGTTGTGAGTGGACTGGCGGGCTGGCTGTGGGTGGGGGGTTGGGGGTTGTCGTGAGAAATTACCCTGGTGGTTCCATGACGGCGAGGCTGTAATTCTCCGAGGTAATCACAGGGAATAATGGCAACAGTGGGACACCCAGGAATCTAATCACTATAATCAGGAGCACGGTCTTATGGGCTCAAATACTCGCTTCAATATCGGACTGACTATGAAGCCGGGCCGATACGAGGCCTGGAGGAATGTTACAAATGTATCTAAAGATTTTTTTATTTTTTTTTTTTTGAGAAATTTTTATATTTGATTTGTCGGACAAATTTTGAAATCAAGATTCTGTTCTCAATGCTCATATTAATGCTTAGAGATACAAATAGTTGATACAGCTAAAATATTGTGACAGCAGACTACTTCTCTTGTTTTTTAGTTTTTCTTTCATTTAGTAAAAGTTAATAAATTAAAGGTGCACTATGTAACTTTTCTGGTGATGGAGTCTGCCACCTGTTTGTCTCCATGGTGATGTTATTGTTCAGTCAGAGCTTTTCTACAGTACGGCATTAAACTTATTTATCTTGTATTTATTCAGTTACTAGTGTTTTTATTACTCCAATATAGTTGAAAAGCATGCAGGCTCGCCTCTCTACAGATCTGACCTGTAACTTGACCTGACCTATTCAAAGGCTTTTTTTTTTTACTGAGTTTTTTTAGATTTGATATGCAGAACAAATTTTGAAATGAAGATTCTGTTCTCAATACTCATATTAATATTTATATTGCAAAAAATAACTCAAAATGTCATGACAACAGACTGTTTTTTTTTTTTAAGTAATATTAATATTATAATAATATTAATAATTATGACTTAAAGTTGCGCTATGTAACTTTTCTGGTGTGGGACCTGCTTGTCGCCATGGAGACGTTAATTCTCTGATGCCTAATGCCTGAAATTTCCCATATGACATTAAACTCATCTATTGTGTATTTTTGTATATGTTTGTGTGTGTGTGTGTGCGTGTGCGTGTGCGTGTGTGTGCGTGTGTGTGTGTGTGTGTGTGTGTGTGTGTGTGTGTGTGTGCGTGCGTGCGTGTGTGTGTGTGCGTGTGTGTATCTGTGTGTGCATGTGATTAATTGCTCTATAATAGGGTGACCAAACATCTGTTTTTTCCCGGACATGTCCATTTCTTGCGTCATGTCTTGGGCGTTCAGATAATTTTTTATTTTTTATAAAGTGATGGATGGGTTTTCGTGATCTTTCATTGGGGCCATTAAACTGAGCGTCTCTCGTCGCTCTCTGTGACTCAGGAAGAGTGAGCAGACACACAGTTGGTCAGTCTGCAACATGCCGAAGCTCAAATGTGCATTTAACAATGATTTGTACAAGAAATTCCCATTTCCTTTCCGGTCGGGACAAGTGGGTGGCCATGTGCACAGGTTGCGAGGTGAGAGTAGCTCAATGTTGAGGTCCCCCCCTACTAATAACTTGAAAAACATCCATTCTTACTGTAATGGGGTCTCCTCTTCCCAGATCTGACCTGTAACTTGACCTGATGGTGTCACCTTCTTGTCTAAATAGAGCTAGATTTAATGCCTTACTGTGGAACATTACATGCAAGGCAATAACATCTCCATGGATATAAGCAGGGGGCAAAACTTAGAAAAAGTTACATAGTGCACCAAGTTATTTCACTTGAATTGAACAATACAAGACAAAACACACATTTCAGAAAGAGTTTGGTGGAATATAAATCTAAATCTTAATAAGTTTTATCCAAAATAAGTCTCCAATGAAGATGCCATATTTATTTCTACGTAATTTGCGAATTGATTTGCTGTGATGAATCAAGCTGCAATTTCATCTGATTTCAGTTAATCTTCCAGGTCTTTGTGCTGCGCTGATCTACTGCTAAAACACGAAGAGGCGATTGAATGTTGATGATCACTTTTAAAACTCTTCTTCTCTCTTGTTTTGCAGTCCTCCTTTGTGGTCGGGGAGTCCTCTCTTCAGGAAGAACGGGGGCGTGCTCCTACAAGGTACTGACATTTGTAAGTACAACTCCTTATAACTTTTAATACTTTCTTCTCAATTAGATAAGTGAATATTTACACGAAAAAGTGAATCGAGTGTTAGTAAAGTTAAAGAAAGTTAAAGAACGTTTTCTCTGTAATTCAGCTGCTTTGCGTTTGACATCGTGTGTGACATTACGGGTGTATTTTTATGTATTTCTGTTGCAAAATGTTCATCAGTTACCATGGTGATACAATGTACAACAAGTTTTCAGACTGTATGAAAACTCAACATAAATGAAAAATAGAAAATGGACAAAAACGCATTTTCTGGAGTCTGTGATCAATACGAGCGTTCATGGTCCTGTTTAGGTGTTTGATTTTTAACTAAAAGGTGAGAGTGATAATGCTCGACAGCTTGTGACTGTAATTTTATGTGTGAGACTTTTTAACAGCACAAATCGTCTCACCTGTTCTCCCGCTTTTTCTGATCTGGCAAAGTATCAATGTTTAAGAAGGCAGCACTACTCCTTTTACCACAGGCGTATTTACAAAAATGACAACGAGACAATCTTTTAAAAATATGAAAAGATTAATGAATATATAGGCCATAAAATAAATGGGAACTTTGTTGTGGTTGCTGAGAGGAGTTGCTGAGAGGCTGATTGTTCTGCTGTTGATAAAGTGTTGAATAAAAGGGATTGGTTAAGAGGCAAAGGTACTTGTCTTGAGTTTATGGTTTTAGTTGCAATATAATATATAAGTTGCAGTTACGGCACTCCTTTCTCACTGGATGTTATTGCTTCTCCTGGAATGTCCCACAGTACGTACAGTAAAATGATCTATCTCTTAAGATTGTTAGTCGGTGAACGGTCACGTTTTTTTTTTTTTTTTTTTTTTTAAGGAATTAAGGAAGGGAGCTGAGATTTAAGATTGTAATACTTACTTTATTTTAACTTGTACATATACATTTATATAATTATGCCTTATTTGACACCAGTCTCTTGCTATTTTTTTGCGACTTAGTTAGTTTGTTAGTTTATTATCACCATTTATATCTTTTACCCTTTGTAATTATATTATATTGTAATGAGGGAGCTACTGTGTCCAAATAATTTCCCTTGTGGATCGTTAAAGTTTGTCTAAGTTTAAGAACCTTTCACCTATTCACACTCACATTCATACATCAGTGAACGCAGACACTGGAGGCGAGTTGGCTTAAGTGTCTTGCCCAAGGACACAACAACACTAATCATCTGTGGGGGCTCGCACCGCCAACCTTTGGGTCAGTGGATTGAACTGCTCTAATGATGATGTTTATGTCAAGAGCGGGATTCGAACTGCCAAAAGTCACTCTCTTTTCGAAGTGACTCATTATAAGGCCAGTTTAATTGAAGATGAAGTTAAGTAAGTTCCTTCTGAAAAGTTTTTCAAAGTTTGGTGCAGCGTCTTCACTCACTCCTGCTCAAGCTGCCATCTTCGGGTGCTGCACTGTCCTGCTGCTTCCCCAGTTTAGGCTCCTGGCATCACTAATGACATCACTCTGTTGCAGCCAATAAAATAGCGGCATGTGTAACCCTGTCGTCATATCACTGAACGTGTTAAATTAATACTACTGAGTTTGGAAAAACATTGGAAAAAATTTATATTTTTGTTTTTTAAAATGGCAGATATTGGTAGGGACTATTTTGTCTTCCCCAAATATTAGTTGTGACATGTCCCCACCGTCCCTATGCAAACTACGCCCTTGCTACTGTTCCTGCAGCACCACCTGCTTATCTTCAAACATTGTTAAGTTTAATGCCATACTGTGTAACATTTTAGGGAAAGTAATCACATCTCCATGAAGAAACGCAGCTGACAGAGCCTACACTAGAAGTTACACGGTGTACCTTATTGCATAGTTATAAAGTTATATTCTGTAGTTGAAAAGAACTAAGGTAGTTTAGGCTGAATGTGTGTGATCTGCCACCCATTTTCTCCTGTGTTTTGGCTGTCTCCCTCTCTCTCTCCCTCTCTCCTCCCTTTCCCCCTCTCCTCCCTCTCCCTCCTCCGCGGATGTGCCAACTCCAATCATCTCAATTTCAAATCCCTCTTTTTCCAGCGCACCTTGAGAATACAGAGCGCTGAGTTCAGACACTTGGCTCCGAGCCAAAGAGATGCTTTCCTTACACACACGGATTCTTAAGTTTGGAAAAAAAAACATCATTGAGACAGTGAGATTTGATTACAAAGAAGAAAAGAACACTCGTCTTCAAAATGGGATGCTTGGGAACGATTATAGTTCAATGTTCAACCTTTGGGAGTCGGAAAAATTACTGTAAAATACTTGAAATTGTTTGGAGAAAAGAACTACCAAGTGAGTCACATTTCTGACATTTCAAGAACACAGTTTGCCTGGCTGACTTTTTAAATGAACAGATTATCGTGGCTTGGATTTTATCTTAGACCACAGCTGCCTTGGGGCGGATTGGTGGAAAAGTGGTTGCCATTTTGCGGCCGTGGCTTCTCTGACCACAAATCAATCATCCACACTGTCACGTTAAAGTATACAGTGGCATAATGTGTTAAATGATCTATCACTAACCACAGGGTCTGCAGTTCATCTCTCATTTCTCATGAACTTTTATTGTTAAAGGGCCCATATTATGCTGTTTTCTGATGTTTTAATGTTGTTTCCCCATCACAAACATGTCTCGAATTGTGTTTTCATTCACACGTTTAACACACAAACCCTCCTTATTTAAGCTGAGTTCTCTCAAACAGAAAACACTTTAGTAGGAAGTAGAGGTCTGCGCGGGACAGAGTTTTCAGTCCCTCTCCCGCCCGTGCCCGCAAAGAATTTTTATTCCCACTCCTTTCTGCATCTACGATATTTTGTCCCGCTCCCTCCCTCAAATCCCGCAAGATGGGGACATTCCCTTTCTTAAGCTCAATCAAACACAGAGAAGCGGAAAGGAATTGTCTAAAATGTGCACAAGATTAGACCACATCCGCAAGTTTAGACTGTTTAGGGTGTTTTTATTAATGCCAAATAAAATATCCGGCACAAATGATGTATGATAGGCGTACATTAATCATTTGTATATTTTACTTTACACTCATATTTAGTTTGCGGGACTGCAGTTTATCATCCCACCCACCAGCACTGGCCTGATTCATCAGCCGGTTTCAGTTCGTAGAAACTGTCTGACCTTGCATCATTAGGATTCGTTTGCTTGACAGTAGGCAGGTACTTTTTTTCACCAATCGCTGCTATTTGGTCGTGACGTATGTAATGCACCACTAACAGGGCTAACTGGTATATTAAGCTTTTCCCAAATCCTGCAGGAAGAAGGACAATAACGTCTTTCCCTTTAATAAAATTCACCAAACATTCTCTTTGTTCCAGCTTTAAATCCTCGATCTCGGGGATCGTTGCCAACACAGAATATATGGCTCTTCGCTGATTGACCGGTGCCCAAACTTGCACTTCCGGGGTTTTTGTGAACTGTCTAGTGCACAAGTGTCAAACATAAGGCCCGGGGGCCAGATGCGGCCCTTCAAGACCTTTAAGGTGGCCCTTGGGTGATTTTCTACTAAAATATTTTAATTATATTTTCTATTAAAATATTGGTAATTTTCTGTGGTGTTTATCACAGCAGCGTCTCCAGCGTCTCTGTACGTGGCCCCTCCCACCAGAGCAGCACAAATGAAGACTTGTCTCTTTCCAAACGCTCTTAAAGACGATCGTTTTGACTGTTGACCGTGACACCCTCATCAGAAAAATGTCCAACATGAGAAAAGTGGAGCCGAGTGCAGGATTTTACAAGAAAAATGTACTTATTCCTGTTTGCACACAAGTTAATGTTAAAACATTGTGCTGAAATTGAATTCGTCTTAAAGTTTCAGGTTGTTCATAATATTATAAACTTATAATAAGAAAGAGTTCATCAATTAAAAAAGATTTCTGTAATTGATTTGCATTTCTCTGCACAAATATTTGAACTTATTGTTATTTTTGGGGTTTATATGACATGAGTTTTCTGATCCGGACACTTTGGGATCAAAGTAGGTTGGATACGGCCCCCGGACCAAAATGAGTTTGACACTCCTGGTCTAGTGTTTTCTGATTCCTGACCTAGTCGCTGGAGAGAAATGAAACTGACCGGAGGCACTAGGCTCTAACAAGATGTGCTCCAATCTGTTTTTAAACTCCATACTCCATGTTTTTTAGAATCATTTAGATATTTTCAGCCATGGAATTGCCAATCTCTCCTGAACAATCAAATCTATCACTTCATGACATCACAAGTTGGAACAAAGCATATTGACCTTTGGAGATGTATAGACAAAATAAAAATGCAGGATTATTCAAACATGTGTGAATGAAACAAAACACAACTCCAGGTATGTTTTTGATGAGGTAACAACATTATAACATGACCTAAAGTTCACAAAAGTCAATTTTACATTTTACAATAATGCATGACCTTTAATGTGTCCATGGGCAAGACACTTCATCCATATTGTTACTCTAAAAACTGTATGTAGCTGTTTAATAATAATAAGGCATCAAATACAAAGCAGACTTATTGTTTTTCGACAGGTTCACTGTGACAGCCCTGAAGCAAGCTGTGAGCGGGGAGCATCTGTATTTATGCTTGATTTCTTTATCAAGGAGTTTTAGGTTTTTAATATTTTAACAAGCTAAAAAAGTGTCAGAATCACAGACAACACAGAAAAAATGAGAGAAGATGAAGAATAAACAAATAAATTCTACACAATACCTCACAGCAAGCAGTAAAAGTACATGTTCCTATACACTCAATGTGATAAAAGCTGTTTTATTTAGCTTTTTCTTTTCTCCCCTTGTGTGTAACTCTAGTCTCAAGTGACAATAGCTTTATATTAGAGGTTCTATATTACACAGAATTGATTCTTGTGAGCTTCAAGCCATGTTATAACGTTGTTACCTCATCAAAAACATACCAGGAGCTGTGTTTTGTTTTGTTCACACATGTTTGAGCAATCCTGGTTTATTAGTCTGTCTACATGCCACAAATCTGGCATATTTAGTCATTCTCTCAAACAGAAAACACTCTGTTCCACCTTGTGATGTTTTTACAGTGGAGCACTTCGCTAAAATCTCTGCTGAACAAAAGGTAAAAGGTACCTGTGAAACTACCACTTCGCAATAACACCTGTCACATAATTAATGTAAAATGATTTAACGGCGCAGTAAACCTTTGGCCTTCTATCATTGCGCTTTATGTTGAAGTGTCCTGAAATGGTTTTCACTTCACAGATGTGCCTTGTCACGGTTCAAATGCCAGAGGTGTGCAAAGCAGTGATCAAAGCAAAGGGTGGCTATTTTGAAGAGTTTAAATATTAAACATGCTTTGAGTCATTTTCACAGTTTTTCCTCTACTTCTTCCCTTACCCGACCAGCCACAACCACACTCTTTGACAAAACTTTACAAAGACCAAGGAATCTGGAGCCATATCCTGTCTCCTTGATTTTAGAGGGTGTGATTGACAGGAGGCTTAACCAATCAGAGACGCATGCTCTGTTTGGCTGAAACCAAACCTGACTGCTGACACGTACAAAAGGGAAACAGCAACATAAAGGACTGAGAAATACTGTAGTGCTGATTTTTGCAGAATCAACAATCGAAGAACCAAACTCTTAGGCTACTTCAGACTGCAGGGCTTAATGCTCAGTCTGGATTTTTTTGCGATGTTCTTCACATTTCCAATTACATGTGACTTGTATGTGATCTCCAGTGTGAACTTTAAACGCCCCAAAAGTGTCCTGCATGCGAATTGGAGGACACGACAATGTCACACGCAGTGAGCCTGCTCAGAGTTTACTGAAGTCGCCTAAATGCTGAACTTGTCTCCCAAAATAAAGTTCAGTTCTTTGTTAAAAGGACTTCATTTCTTTGAGTCTTTAGCCTCCTTGTTTTTGGCTCGCAGGCTCTTTATTTTTCATTGACATTAGAGCCAGGACCACCTGTAGCTCCTCTCAGTCATTTCTTTGGTAATCATTTCAAAAACTGCCTGATTCCGATAAAACCCCTCCAATTTGGCCTGAATACAGTGATCCCCCCAAATATGAATAAACTCACTAACCTCACTTTCCCTCCATTGACTAGACTCCGAGCCTGACGTGTAGGTGGGATGAATGTGACCTGGCCGTTTGGACGTTTGAAGTTGCATGTCAACAGATCGAATATGTATAGGTTTTAGTACCACATATCCAATTGGCCTGGGTCACATTTGAAAAAATCGAATCTGTGTCGTTCAGGCTGTCAGTAAAAGATCACATACAGGTCACATAGGGGTGAAAAAATCAGATTTGGGTCACTTCAGGCTGCAGTCTGAATGTAGCCTTACTTATATCTCAGGTAAAAAAGAAAAAAAAGTGATATATTTTGTTTTGAGGTGTACTTAAATTTGAGGGGTTTTTTTCATTTGAGACACACATTGCATATTTAGCATATTTCAGCAACACTGCTGACAACAGAGTAAAAACAAATAAATATAAAATCGTGAAACTGACCCGTATCAAATTGATAAAAATAATAAATAAAGCGATAAAAGACAACAGAGGAACACACAACTCACACGTGATCCAAATGTGGTTAGATTGTGGTTAGATGGTCTCAAGTTAGGATGGAGTTAGGATTTTTCCTGGATTCAAATAGGATGTAGAAGGGACTGGCTGGTCAGGCAACTACACCTCCTTGTGTTCATTCATAGTTTTGGTGGCTTTGGTAAAATTCGACTAGAGAAATCCAAACTTTTGCCCTGTATAGTACGTGTGTGGCCACTCGCCCCCTATGATCTTTGCGTCTCTAAACACACTCACCATTCACTTCCTGCTACTTCTTTTCCTTATTTTCCCCATTGTTCCCCCTCCCTCTTCGCTCCGGTGGCTGGACGATAGTTTAAATGGACATTCAATCCCAATCAGGCAGCACTCCGGGACGCGCTGGGGCTCCCAAATGGAGGGGGAAATGGATACATTAGGAGGCGTCTGCGGCGTGGGCCTCTACCGCCACTCGTAATGGACTGGTAATGGTCAAGAAGCCTATAGGACGGAGTGAAAGAGAGAGACAGGGAGGGAGGGAGGAGTGGAGGAGGGAGAGAGAGGGGAGAGGTTAGAGAGACCAGGACCAAACATAGGGTCTGATGGCTGCGGACAGCTTTGGACAGGATGGACCCAAATGGACTCAAATGGAGAGTGAGGAGATGAACAGATTTGACAGGCAGAGTAGGGAGTTCATTTTGTTTGCATAAGAAATAAATGTAGTTTGACTTAAATGATTGTTCTGGGAAATGCATGTTTTTATATGGAAAATGCAGCCCAATCCGAATGGTTCTTTGACAATGTTTTTATCTTACAAAAAGTGAATAGCTCCAGTATGTATTGAATTGAGTGAATGGCTAATGGACTATACCAAACTACTGAGAATTCTGTTGTGCCTGTGTAGTTATTGATTCATTTCTATTTATTTGTTTTGCAGTAATACACAACACTTGCGTAGTGCTTTTCAAGATGCTTTACATGAGGAGATGAACAAAGAAAAACAGCAAAAAAGTTAATGGAAGCTGGTTTTCAGGGCTTTTTTGAACATGGCGAGTGTGTGTTTGGGCATTATTTCAGATATACTAAAGTCATAAGCATAAAGCTGTATAATAGTGGTATGGGCATATAAAAGGACATTGATAAGGTTAAGGTGCACTTTATTGGAGTTTAGTGCTTTCAGGAACGTTTATAGACTGACACTAAACCATAGACTCTATAAAGATGTGGACTCACCCATAGCGTTTGGCTCGGGTCAAATAAAGCTCATGAAGGCTAGTAGTTATAGGGGCGAGTTTGGAGCCAGTTCCATATTAGGAATAATAATTGTTTTACAAGCAAAATAGTGAAAGAAAATGTAGAGCATTGTTTCCAAAAGACGCAAGAGATGTAGGTCTGCAACATGTAGATCTGCAACATACATATACGTACATTTCTGCACACCCTTCCCACTCCTCACTTCTTCTTCATGCACCTCCCCTCTCCTCACTTTTTCAGCAGCACCACCATGCCTAACCAATTTTCTGTGGGAAACACTGATTACTGTTTTTCATTGTTTAAAATTTGAGAAATACTGTTTTGTTTGTTTTGTTTAGAGAGACATGATCACTCAGTCAACAATAAAATATCCTCATTAATGTTCAATAATGGTCACAAATTTATTTTATGATTTACAAATAATGTCTACTGACTTGGGTCATGAAGATTTGTGACTTTGAAAATATGGGTCCCCATAAAAAAAAGTTTGGGAAACACTGACGTAGAGCATGCAGCTGATACGAACATTTACAGACTAAAATGACGAGGCTCACTGCAGTAGTTACAGAGAGACGGGCGACGTGTTTTCAATACAAAGTGAATTGGAGCCAGAGTCAATGGAGCCGGAAGCGCCTAATGAACCCTTCCTATGTCCACTTATATATACAGTCTGTGCTCTAAACCAGTGTTTCCCAAATGTTTTTTTTCTGGGGTCCCATATTTTAAAAGTCACAAACTTTCGCGACCCAAGTCAATAGACCATATTCATAATCACAAAATAAAGGTGGATTTGACCATTATTGAACATTAATGAGTATATTTTATTGTTGAGTGATCGTGTCTCTCTAAACAATTATTTTTACTCAAGCTTTAAACAATGAAAAAAAGTAACTGACCCAGCAATAAAAGGATCCATAAGTCACCTATTTGGACATTAAATGTAGCCCATTTCTTTTTCTTTTCAACACAATTGAACGAGCAATATTAGAACAAAATAGTCAATCAAATAATTATAAAAAGATTAGAAATTATACAAAACATGTCATAACATTTGAACATTTCTAAAGAGATAGGTGGGTCTGTCTGAGTTTTTGTAGCACATTCCAGTTTGTGGTGCAGGAAAAGAACTTTGTCTTCATTTTTGTGAGCATAGAAAATCCCAGTTCACATATATGTAGTAGTGAAAGGAATAAGCAAAGAAATACTGGCTCTACTGAGGACAGGATATTCTGATGAAATGCTTATCCAGAGGTTAAGCAGAGTTAAAGTTAAGTTAACAGGATAAGGTCACAGATCCATGTATATAACTGTATATTACAGACCTACATACAGATCGTGACAAGGTGACCCAAAAAAAATCTCGATCCAGTCTTTGGGAAACAGTGCTCTGAACATAGTCAAATTAATGAAGTTGCATTTCAGTGTTTCAGTTTTTTAAAGCTACTGTCTGTCATTAGATTGGCCGATCCACTCCTGTTGCATTCTCACATATCAGCACTTGATGCTATCTGTGTTATAGCGGTCTGATAGTGTGACAGCTTTTATCTGGATAGAAGAAGACCAGAGAGGACAGGTGAGCCAGAACAAAGACCAGGTGAGAGAAGGAGGGTAGTTTTAAAGGATTTGGAAAGAAGAAAATGTTGAACTGGGCTTAGTTAGGGCACTTTCCTCGATGCATATCTTTTGGGTTGGACATGCAACAGAACAGAAAGGCCTCCTGCTATCTGGGACTTTGTTGCTGTGAAGCTGTGAATTGAAGCTCTTTTAATATATCCATCATAAATTAATATTGTTTTCTGTAATTACATTTTCAACAGTCCCTCCTTCTGTCAGCTAGAGGTGTTTAAAATGACTTTAAAATGAACAAAAGACTAGTATTTCACAATAGACACTGAATGAATAGCAAAAAGTCACCTTGTTTACACCATGCAAAAATATAATAGATAGATCATAGAAGGATAATCTGACATACATTTCCGAATTGCATCACTTCAAACTTTTACCAAAACAAGACTTGAATTCATGTACAACGTCCCAACCGCAAAGTTATATCAAGAACGCCACAGTCAACACATCTCTTCAACCATCAGCGTCTGTTTCTTGCATCATCTACCGTCAGACCTCCCACAGAGCACCCCCAACTTCCATAAACGTATTTGAAAGCGACTCTGCCGAACAGTTGAAAAAATATTTGCTTAGCAGCCAAGTTGTGACAGGGCGCCCGGGGCAAAGGCACTGGGGTGAGGGTGGTGGCGGATATGCGGAGGTGAGTTTGAGTGCTTTTTCTGTTCCATTATTACTTCCCCCTTCTCTTGTTCCCAGAGCTTTCAAGACCTGCCTGTTCTCACTGAGCTGATGTGGGCTGAAATCCGTCTTTCCCACTGGCCCCGAACGCCTCGCGCAAGGACAAAAGCAAGCAGCTGTGTCCTTAACCCAACCCATCCGACCTACACGACCCACCACTGCTGCCCCCAAAGTTCAGCGCTAGAAAGCAGTGGTAGTTTATTTTAATGGGATGTCTCATTTGAGAAACGGCTTAAACTTGAGATGTTGGATAGGTTTTTACTATTGAAATCTTTTAGTTAAAGCTGCACTGTGTAGCTTTTCTGGTGGAGGGTCCGCCATCTTCTTGTCTCCATGGAGATGTTGTTGCTTTGTCTGGAACATTCTGGTGTGGCAATAAACATTTCCTTTATGCATTTACACAATCTTGGGTTTTTTAATCATTTACAAACTTGCTTTCTTACTGTGAGTGGGCTCGCCTCTCCACAGATCTGACATGTAAGCTGGCTACCTGCTGTCTCTGTAGAGATAAATAAATGTAATGCCATACTTTGGAACATTTCAGGTAACATCTTTATGGAGAGAAGTAGGTAACGGACCCTTCACCAGAAATGTTGCATACACACAAAGAAACATTTCTGCTTGTCTCCACTGAGATGTTATAGCTTTGCCTGGAATGTTCCACAGTATGGCATTAAACATATCTATGCTGCAATGATTCAAAAACATTTTATATTCGGCTACATTTATAGCTAAAAAATTCATGCATTCTTACTGTGAGTGGGGTCGCTTCTTCTCAAATCTGACCTGTGACGTTGACTGTTGGCGTCACCTGTTTGCGCTCCTGGAGACAGATAAGTTTAATGCCTATTCATATACTATTCATACTACAAAGCATTCCAGGCAAAGCATTCCCATGGAGACAAGAATTTTTGTAAATAAATTTAGTAAAGTAAATTTGACTTACATTTGACCTATCTGACCCATCCTTCACTGACGCTGTGGCAACTAGTCTGGAGTAGTGGTCAATGTCTTGACCTAATTTATAGTTAATATATAATTGCATCTTTGAAATAAAAACTGGAACAAGGTAATATTTATTCACTCTAAAATGTAGTATTAATAAATTGCATAAGGGCTGGATATTAAACCGTAATAACAACACAAGTCCACAATTAGTGTCAATGCAAAAGAGTTAACAATGTCCCTCTTCGTTATTTATATATTATGTATTTATTTATTTTTTAAATAGAGTAATACTAGAAATCTCAATTACATTAAGTTCATTAATTACACAGCCCTATATCCTGAGAAAAGTGATGAAATTAAGTTTAAAGGTGCATTGTGTCACTTTTCTGGTGGAGGATCTGTCAGATCCTTTCTCCATATAGAAGGTTTCACAGTATGGCATTAAACATGTCTATTTTCACGGTGACCAAACCAGACCAAGTTACAGGTCAGATCTGTGGAGAGGCAACCTTGCTCAGTCAGAATCCTTGTTTTTCTAGGTACTTTTGAGCAATATAAACCAGCTGTAATTGAATAAATGTCAGGTCGATCGGTTTAAAGTCGTACTGTGGAACATTCTGTATCCATGGAATCACACAGGTGATGGACCCTTCACCTGAAAAGTTACACTGTGCACCTTTAAATGTTACTGCATGCATACCAAAAAACCACAAAAGTTCAACATTTTGCTTTTTTTTCTACTTTAAATATCCTCAGTTCCAGGGATTAATACTGTCTTGCTTTCTTTCGTTACCTGTATGAAAATTTAGCCTTTTTAATTTGCGTTTTCAAACAGCTTTTATTAACCTGTCCACAAAGAAAGTAAAAAAACGAATGTGTTAAATATTTAATTGTAGCTTATCACCAAAAGGAGTACGCCGTGTTGATTGAATTAAATTGGGTCATTGAGCAAATTATCGCTTGTGAAATAAACAGAGGAGGTCTAAATGCAACTGCCAGACAAGCTGTTATTAATATAGCCCGTGCGGAAGTTTGCGTCGAGGTGCTTTTGGAGATATTTTTGTTTTGTCGACATTTGCAAAGGTAATTTCAGGTTGCGCAATTCTAGCATTAATCAGCTCCTTGTTCTTTTTGAAAATAAATAAATAAAAGAAATAGAAACCAGATGCTACACAGTCTGAGCTCCGTTATGTGCAGGTAACAGCAAACTTTGTGATTTATTGTCCATTGAAAATAAAAACTGCATTTGGGCACAAACAACTACAGCTGTTGCCAAGTATACCACTGAAAATTCTCATGACCTATAAGAAATTCCCAATTATTTTACAAGATTTACAATATACACTGTTTGATCCCATATATTTTGCTTATAGACTTCGTTAGTCAATAGAAGGTGTTAACAATATGGACTTTTATTGTTACATAGTGCTTTATTTAAATATTGTTAAACTCTTTTTAAAGGGTCCAATATTATGCTTTTGTCTGATCTGTGTTATAATATTGTCTCCTCATCAAAAACAGACCTGGAATTGTGTTTTGTTTTATTCACACATGTTTAACACACAAATCCTGCATATTTAGGCTGAGTTATTTTCTCAAACAGAAATCTCTCCACCTTGTGATGTCATGTTGTAATACAGGAAGTGCTCTGCTGTGTTTTTAAACTCCATACACCTTCACTAAAATCATTTGGATAATTTCAGCTCTGGAGTTGTCAATCTCTTCAAAACTGAAGTTAAAAAGTAGTGGTTAACTTGAAAACTGCCGCTTCATGACATCACAAGGTCAAACAGAGAATTCTGAGCGTTGGAAATGTAGACAATAATAAAACAATACTCAAACCTGTGTGGATGAAACAAAACACAACTCCAGGTATGTTTTTATGAGGTAAAAGCTCATGACAAGAGGAGAAATTCAATTTGTCAACTGGACAAAAGTGTATTTGGTCGAATACCAAGCTGCTTCTTCAGTTCTGGTGGGACACTTTCTTATATCTGTCTGAAGGGAGGAGCTAACTACAATTAAACTGCTCTGAAACTAACACACAGTACAACTTCAATAGGTCTAGCTAACTAACAGAAACTGAAAACAAGTAGATTGGCATTACCCCCCGTGATTCCCCCGTTTTCTCAGTATCACTTTTATTTGTTCGTGAAGCATCTTTGAGTGTCCAAAAAAGCGCTATATAAGTCTGATGGATTAGTATTATTATTAGATACGTTAGTTTCAGAGTAGTTTCAGTGTAGTTAGCTCCTCCTTTCAGACAGATATAACAAAGTATCCACCAGCATTTTGACCAGAACTGAAGAAGCAACTTGGATGAGCTGCAAAACGTATTTGATCAAATAAACTTTTGTCCAGCTGACAAACTGAATTTCTCCTTTTGCCATGGACACAGGTAAAAGTTCACAAGAGTCAATTCTGCATAATATAGGACCTTTAAGTCATGTAAAAAAAAAAATGCAGAGAAAACTTGTAAAAAAATCTGTAAAAAACTTGAAGAGCCATACAAATCAAAATTAAATTCAATTAAACATCATTCTGTAGCATTGAAATAATTGGTCAGATGTGTACATTGTAACACAGCGAACATAGGCTCGCCGTTCAGCTACGTGATAGAGTGCATTCATTAGTAATTAATTATTAATATTACTCTAAATTACCTCATGCTTCATGGATTTTACTACATGGCATTTAATTAATCATTGCTTTTATTTACCCCCCTTCATGTGTACGTGAAAGCCTGTCACCTTTAGCACTCAACCACTTAACTGCAGTCCCCATCGGAGCTAGTTACAAGCTAACCAGCCAATAACAAGGCACGGCTGACAGGAAGCAGGAAGTGTGTTTTGACTCGACAAAAGCCCTCTCTCAAACAGTAGGCTAGCGCTGTCGACCTTTGACCTCCGGAGGCTGCATGCGAGCGGAGGGAGCGGGTGAGTCGGAGGCTGCGGGGCATGTGGTAGTCATTTAACAGGAGTTCAAACACAGAGGGAGGGTGCACGGGGGGGATAGGCTGCGTCCAATTTCTGTTCACTCCTTGACTCCTTGACTCTTCAGTTGTAAATTCCGCCTACTGAGAAAACAGGAGAGAGAGGAGAGAGGCTGGCTGTTTCCGATTGGCTGTCTTTTGTCAGTAATTGTGATTGACAGCCCATATTAAAGGCCCTATATTACGCTATTTTTTGATCTATGTTATAATGTTTCCTCATCACAAACGTACCTGGAGTCGTGTTTTGTTCTGTTCTACCATGCCATGTGGTAATACAGGAAGTGCTCCACTGCGTTTTTAAACTCCATACACCTTCACTAGAATCATTTGGATCGTTTTAGCCCTGGAATTTCCCATGTCTACGGGTAACTTCAAAAATACCACTTCATGACATCAAAAGGTAGAACAGAGCATTTTGAGCTTTGTGTGTGAATTTGTGAATGAAACAAAACACAACTCTGGGTATGTTTTTGATGAGGTGCCAACATTCTAACATGGCTCAAAGCTCACAAGAGTCAGTTTTGCGTAATATAAGACTTTTACGGAAGCAGTTGAACAGAAATTGGACACAGCCCTAGATAGGATGTGATAAGACGTGGCTTAGGCCCAAAAGACTAGACGGGACTAGACAAAAGTATACAAACTATTCAGAAAATGCAACCAGACATCTCCCGATTTTTATTTTTTCATCTGCTAGTCTGGAACTTGCCTAAAGGGCTGTCCAGAATCCCATACTTTTGACTAATATAGTTTTCTTATTTTGAACAAGTTGTGATTTTTCTTGCTTAGGAATCGCCATGGTAACTTGAACAGCAATAAGCATAACACAGTCAATTTAATCTTCCGCTAAGCCAAAAGTTTGTCCAAGCGCTTTGGGTTCAACCAAGCACACACTGACTGTATTAAAGTTGCACCGTGTCATTTTTCTGGTGAGGGGTCGGCCACATAACCGTCTGCATTAAGATGTTTGCTTTGCTTTGCCTGAAATGTTTCACAGCATGGATTTAAACTTGTTTAGCTTTTATTCATTCAATTTGATGTGATTTTATGCTACAATTTACCTATATTTTGTGAACTGCTTGGAGATAAATATGTTTAATGTCATGTGGAACATTCTGAGCCTGCAATTACAGCTTCATTCTGACTAGCAGCTGGCAGATCTTCCACTAGAAAAGTTACACAGTACAATTTTAATTTCTATTTGCATTATATAATTGTTATAGTAGTTTTTGTTAATATATTTTCATATTTTGACAAATGGTGTGCAGAGGTATTGAAATATTGATATGTCGTATCGTTTTAATGTCATGATACAGTATTGATATCATGGGCTGGTAAAGTTTACTGAATTATTTTATTACAGCGCTACAGTTTTGTTGCTTGTTTAGTGGAAGGAAAACTCATTTATGCAACATATTTGACATTTTTGATGATAAAAAATGTGTGTGATTCATATGAACTTTGAACAAGGAGTGGTTTAACACAGACTTTAAGTTACATTTACACTGAACTGAATCACCATATCACCATATCATGAATCACTGTATCACCGTATCGGAAACAATTTGTGTCCAGACACGTCGTTTCTGTGTCCACAAGCCTTCCCTATCCACACAGCTTTGTGCTTATCTGTTTACATTTTACAGAAACAAAACTTAAAACAACATGGCTAATTTGCATAAACTAAGCACTCAAAAAACAGCTTCGCACCTTGTGCCCTGATGTGATTCACGAACCCAGCGAATCAAGTCACGGTGACGTGGTCCAATAAGGACGGCAACCAGAGCTCCTACATCAAAGTATCAGCATTTTCAGGCGTCCACACGGTGTCCGATCACATCCGTACTCAGATGAATTCGTGGGAGCTGGTGGCACCAGATCATTCCGTCTCTGGAGCCGTTTTCCATCGGATTAATGTGGACGAACACTGTATCCACAATGAAAACAACTCGAGTACATACTAGTGTGGATGGAGCCTTAGTACCACAGCCATGATTTAGCCTTTATTTTTTATTGAACTGTATTGAATTTATTTGAAATATATCATATCGAATTGTAAACTCGCTGTATCAGGATATGTATCGTATCGCGGCCTGTGTATCGAGGTATGTATCGTATCGGCAACTTTTTAATGATGCCCAGACCTAATTTTGACGCTATAGGCAATATGTGGTGTGGCCTAAAAGTTACCCTGGTCATACAGAAAAGTTTAAAATATTCGAGAATTCAATCCAAACTTTTCTAAATCTTACAAATCGTTCCCAAACCTCAAACTAACTTTAAGATGTTGCAAAAGATGTCGCCAAAATCAGACACTTCCAACCAATATCACAAATCAGATCATAAGAAGCAGCTTCCATCTCCATCTTGCCCTGAGTAAAACTATTTCCTGTTAAATCTCAGTAGGACCTGCACTTCTCCCTTGGGTGTGCCCCCTGTGGTCCGGAGCATATGCCTCCCAAACTCTGTACCTGCGGAGACGAAATGAGTCACTCCACACACGCGCCAACCCGCCACTGCCACAGGACGAGAGGGGAATAGAAAGCAAACACAAGGGACGCTGGGAAATTTGAACTGCAAAGTGAAGGGCAGATGGATACAAGTTTTTGTCTGTAGAGTTGGCCCGTTTAAAGTGTTGATATAGCAACTTACAGTGTGATGTCGCTGTAATTTGAGATGTGAGGATTCTATTGATTAAAAGTGCACAAGGAGGTTGGTATTTCAACTTCAAACAGCTGAAAAGTATATGCTCATTGCTTGATATATTGCATTTATGTGATGTTATCGTGCTTATAACTGAGGTGAACATTCTATGGTAAAATTTGCTTTTGTCAAAATGTGTGCTGGTTTATTAATATCTTTTTTAATTACTGGGCCTAATCACATGAAATAAAAACTGACACAAATTCCAAAGTATTTTATGTCAACACAAATTAACTCAGGTATGAAGGTACTATTCTGTTGCAAATGTGTGATCGTTGTCAGTTGAAAGCACAAGATTAATAGAGCAATTCTATGGACTCAGTACTTAAAAAAAGGATTATATCTGTGTTTTTGTCAAGTGGGATATTTCTTTCAAAAAAAGTGAAGCTTTCATAGAGTATAGACTCCTGCCTTCCATCTGAAATTATGACATTGTAATAAAAAATGTCATGAACTCAAGGTTTTTTTTTTTTTTTAAATAATAATCCTAACTTCATTAATAATTTATGTTATTAGGTTCTTTTTTCAGACCAAGAGTTTGTTTTCGTACCTGAAAGTTTTGACTGCTCACTAGCGGTCTTCCTCAGAATGGTCACGTGATGTTGCTGTGACACGTCCGGTCAGCTGAACAAACATCGTCACTGGATTAAAGAGGCAATCGAAATACAGAATCGTGCCCAAGGGACTATAAACCGGGATGATGGGGCTTTTTTTACTTTCACACACCTGGGATACTGTCCTGAAGAAGTCAGACTGCAGGTGGCGCTGTCATCTTACCTCCTCCAGTAGGAAGACAAAAAAAAAAAAACTCAAAACACGTCACAGCAACATCACGTGACCACTCTGAGAAAGACCACAGTGAGTAGTCGAAACTGTCAGGTATGAAAACCAACTCTTGTTCTGATAAAAGAACCTAATAACATAAATTATCCAAAATGAAGACCAAATGAATCTCATTGTATTGCTTATTTAACATTTTACTGTGACTTTTACAATGATTGACTATATGATTCAAATCTGCAGTAACAATATATAATCATCAATGAAAAGCTCGTATTATGCAGCAATGTCAAGTATCTTGCTTTGTCTTCAATAAATAACCAAATAATTTAATTTTATTTGTAATTTTATTTTTAATAGTATTATTTTTATTTTTTATTAATAGTTTTTCTATTTTGTGTTTTATTTTATTTATTTATTTATTTTTATATTTATTTATGTATGTATTTATTTATTTATTTATTTATTTTATTTATTTATTTTCATTTCTCCACCTTTACTCTGCCTCCCACTCCAAATATCAGCTGTGGAGACATCTTTGCCCGGGCTTCTCAATAAACAGGAGTCAATATGATTAGTGTGGACAGAGCTGTGAGAGAGGCAGAGGCTACACAGAACACAGCCCCAGTGACAAACGACAAACCTATCTTTCATAATTCATTTCGTCCCGCTGACAAATAGACCCAGCTGCTTTGAGGGGGGCACCTCTCTCTCCCCTTTCCATGACAACTCGTACGTTTTAATGAGCTTGTGGTTCCCGGGGCAAATTAAATTTCCTCTCATAACACTGGTCATAAATTTGAGCGCGTGGGTCGTGATTTAAAAGCGAGGAGGTGGCGAGCGAAAGGGGAGGTTGGTGTTGTCACTAAAGCATGCCGCTAGCAGGTTTATGGAATTTGCTCCTTCAAAATGAGTTCCTTAGAAGACAGAGACAACGGTGAAGAATGGCTATGGTGGACTACAGCGGTTATAATAGGATTGCATTGTGTCGTATCGTAAAAATGTGTGTAAAATCAATTTGCGGGCTCACGTTCCAAAATTCCATAGTCAGAATTTCAGATGGAGGGCTAAGGGCCTGGATAACTCAATGGGAGATTCACTGTTTTTGAAAGAAATGTCCAAATGTTGCACCTTATCATTATTTGTAAAGTACTGGCTCTACTAATTTGCCATATGGGTTTGGCATTGTGTAACTTTATATTTATTCAATTACAGGTGGTTTTACAGCTCAAAAATACCTAGAAAACAGACAGTCTGACAAGGGATGGGCATTCGATAAAATTTTCTTAATCGATCGTCAGGAGAGGTAACGATCGATTATAGATTAATCATTAACATTTTTATATTCAAATTTCATCATTAATTCGTCATTATTACTACTATTACTAATCTGGATAAATAAACTCAACTTTACAACATATAAACAATAACCACTAACTTTGTTTACGTCTTACAGAAACAAAACTTAAAATTGCATGGCTAATTTGCATAAACTGTAAATGCTGGAAAAAAGCAGCTCTTTCACTGTGTGCTGAAGCATCAGCTTTTGTTGGACTAAAGGACATGACTCAGTGGAATATGTGTGTTCTTTCTGTGACACAGAGATGTCTGCTAATGGTGAGTCTGTTCTGTGCGTATATCGTGTTGGAGATTGTTCAAGTTTTTAGAGATCGTACATGTGCAGGTCATACGAGTGCAGATTGTACATGTGCAGGTTTAGTGCAGCAGTCATTTCACCCACTTTATTTATGTTGGATACTTTATTTATTTTGGCTACTGTTATGATGAAAAGACTGAAAAGTGTTAGTCTTTTGGATGCATGCAAACTGCTATGTATACATGCACCATGATGAAACCGGGACACTCAAAAAACCCCATCATACCCGGGACACTGATGTTCATGTAAACACGCTCACTGAGTGGTATGGTGATCTCCAAGGAGGTGCCAGAGTTGAAACGCAGGACTGTGAGGCCACAACTCCAGTGTTTGTGCTGTCAGACTCAGCCTCGTCTCCTTAAAGTACACTACTCACAGCAACCTACTTTCGGTTTGTCGATTAAAAATGAACGTGATCGATGAAATTCTTAACAATCAATTTCCTATTAGTCAACTAATAATGCACATCTCTAATTCTGACGGTGAACGGAGTCAGCTAATCTGCAATCTGACAGTTACACAGCAAATTCTATCCCACAGTATCTTGACCTGTCCTCCAGCTTCATTTTAAACATGGGAATGAAACCTATTGAGTTTATCAGTGGCTTCAAGCAAAGAAAATATGGAAAAGAAAAATAAAGCTTTATCAGATCCAAAAACATTACTTTTTTTCTATAAATGCCCATTACAGTTAACATTTGTCCAGTCCTGTCATCTGAAAACTGTCTCTGTGCAATAACATAATATGATAATTTTTCACACTGCTGTATTGAACAAAATAATAATTAGAAGACTCTGAATTGCGTGTCAGTTTTGTTTCGTGTGGATAGACACAGTAATTATATTGACAATAAACCAAAACAGCCATTTGTTGTGTTCATATTTTGGGATGATGTCATTCTCTCAATTTGGGACGGGATTTCAGAGTGTAATTTTGAACTTTATAATTTGCAATTGTGGGATTGTCTGTCCAATTTAGCTACATGACAAATGTGTGTTTATGTTACCTAGAGCTTTTCCTTAAACAGCCCATATTACGCTATTTTCTGATCTATGTTATAATCATCACAAATATACCCGGAGTTGTGTTTTGTTTCATTCACACACATCCTGCATATTTAGGTCGAGTTTCTCTCAAACTGAAAATGTTCTTCCTTGTGATGTCATGTGGTTTTTAAACTGGACAATTTCATCCCTGGAATTGCTAATCTCTACTGAACAAATGATTAAAACAAGCCAAAAGAAAATGGTTGTTAAAATTACCGCCACATGACATCACAAGATGGAACAGAGCATTTTGAGCTTCAGAGATGTAAACAGACTAATAATAAAGGATGACTCATTTGAGTGAAAAAAAACACAACTCCGGGTATGTTTTCAATGCGGTAACAACATTATAACATGATTAAAAGCTCACAAGAGTCAATTTAACATAATATACAACCTTTACACTTTAAAGGGACAGTTTGTAATTTTGGACATAGGACCTCATTTCCTAGTGAGCCAGAGTGTTGGAGACGTGTGGAGACTCTTTTTTTAAATATTCCATCCAGTCCTTGTATTTGCAGAGGTCACTGGTGCTAGGCTAGTGCATGTCAATGGCCATAGTTAAGCCTGCAACTAAAAACAGTCTTACCCACTCCACAAAACACCCAAACTAAATCTATTATTACACCGGACTATCGATGTAAATGTCTGTTTTGATAGAATAATGTTTGAAATAAAACTAACCTTGCATCGCATGAATTGTCTCATGTTGAGGGACTATTTTCTCATATATCAGTCCACTGAGCTTTCTATCAGGAAGTACAACTTGCTGCTGCTGCTCAAACATAAATCCTTCAAATGCAAGGTTGGTTTTACTTCTAAAATTATTTTATTGACACAGACATTTACATCGACAGTTTGGTGTAATGATTGTTTTGTTTCGAGTGTTTTGTGGAGTGGGTAAGACTGTTTTTAGTGGCAGGCTAACTATGACCATTGACATGCACTAGCCTAGCACCAGCGACCTCTGCAAATACAAGGACTGGATGGAATATTTAAAAAAAATTTATCCACACGTCTCCAACACTCTGGTTCACTAGGAAATGAAGTCCTATGGTATGTCCAAAATTGCGAACTGTCCCTTTAAACATATTTTTTTGAGTTAATATTGCACCTTTTCTAGTGTAACTTATAGGAGATAATCCACCTCTTTGTCTTCTTAAAGATGGGAGATTATATAATGTTCTTGCTGTGTTCTTCTTGTTCTTGTGCAAAAATACCTTGAAAAAATGTATTCTTATTGTGTGTGGGCTCAACAATCCATACATCAGACCTGTAACTTGGCCTAGTGGTATCACCTGCTTGTCTCCATAGTTACAGATATTTTTATTTCCATATTGTGGGATATTCTAGGCAACACAAAAGCATCTTGGAGACTGTATGGTTAAAGATACATACTCATGTAAACCTTTAAATGCTTTCAACTTAAGTGAGAAGCAACAAAATCGGGATAATTTTGTTTAGATAATTGATTTAATAGATGATGAATAAGGCTGAAAATGGTTTAAAAAACATGATGTGACTATAGCACTATTGGTAAACTAACCCAAGAGATTTCAATACATGTTTTAATAACCTTTGCCATTCTGTTATGTGGACAGTTGGCCTTTCCTCAACCCTCTTCATGTTTTTTTTTATTCGCTGTTGTCTTGTTGAAACCCTACGCGATGACCTTGTTACCAGATGCAAATCCTTGTCGAATACAACATACATTTTATTTAGTTTCATTCCCATCGCGGGTTACATATTTCTCACATTTTGCGCTAAAGAAATCCCCTCGGTGAGACAATATTCAGGAGCAGGTATCGCAGGTGTCTCAGGGATCAGGACGACCGAGGAGCTGTTGTCATATCAGATCTCGAGGAGGAGGTAAACACAGATTTTTTTAGCGTTCCCCGTGGATTTCCGACCCGGCTTTTGGTGGCCTTCTTTGGGATTTGTCGGAAAGCTGGTCCATTATCCCAGCTGTGCGAGCAACGCGGAAAGGTGAATCCAGCTTCACGTTTCTGAAGCTATAGAAGAGCCTGGTGCTTTATAAGGGTCCCTCTGTATCTTAAAGAAGGGGAATCTAATATCCATGTTGTGAAATCCATTGGAATTTGACATTTGTGAAGTTGCTGCGGGTAAATTGGAGTGTTGCTTCTTCAGTATATTACACATTTTATTTATTGCAATGGCTGCTTTAAAGGTGCAGGTAATATTTCTAGTGGAGGGTACTCTACCTGCTTGTCTCCATGGAAATTGTATTGCTTTATTTAGAATATTCCACAGTACAGAGGGAGACAAGCAGGTTACAACACTACGCTACATTACAATTCAGATCTGTGGAGAGTCGTCTAGGGGTGAAGTGGGTGTGGTACATGGGGGTACACCGTCCACCCACTTCCCCCGACGTGAGATATAAAAAAAATAGCAAATATAAAATAGCTAGAACTTAAATGTCAAACCGGAGTTATGGGTAATGTTGAAAACAAAATGCATAGGCTCATCATATCTGCACTACTGTCCTATAGTGACCTGAGACATGAGGGACCAGGATTGAACTAAGACTGAACCAGGACTAAAACAAGTCTAAACCAGGACTAAACAAGAACTGAACCAGGATTGCGTGTCGTTGTGCCCTCGTAGACACTCGGGTGATTGCGGGCGAAAGGACCAATGCAGAGCTCCGAGCTCTTTGTGGACACCCTAGCTGTCCTGGTTAGTTGGTTTAGTCCTTGGGGTTCCTGGTTTAGTCCTGGTTTAGTCCTGGTTTAGTCCTGGTTCAGTCCTGGTTTAGTCCTGGTTCACGCATTGTAGCCTGTGACTTATGTTCTGTAGGTGATTATTTATAAGTGTCGTTAAAGTTAATAACATCAATGACGACACAAATCGCAAACCCCCACTTAAAAAATCCCCACTACACCACTGAACTCATCCATGTTCACAGAAGGAATTATTGTATTTTTATTATCACTAAATGCTCGATTAATATGTTTGATGTCATACCATGGAACATTCCAGGCAAAGCAATAACATCTCCATGGAGACAAGCTGGTGGCGGCCCCTCCACCAGAAAAGTTGCACAGTGCACCTTTAAAATTGACCTGGAGGACAGATCTAAATTATGTAGTGGAATTTGCTGTTTAACTGTCAGATTGCAGATTTTTTACCTGGTTTATGTTTAATATCCGTGTAATTACTGTACCTATACAAATGAAAATACATAAATAAACCTGGCACAAAGTCCATGTCTTATCTGTCAGCCAACGCAAACAAAAGTTAAATTATGGTTTTCATAAAAGCTTCAGAAAGTGGTGCCATTACTCAACCCGAAAGACGTGATGGTTTTCAGTTGAAAGGACTTTAAGCCATAAGATTAATATGGCAAGTTTGTGCAACTAATCTCCCATAGAGTTAAATAGGCCCTTGCCCTCCATATGACATTATGATATAGTGAAATTATAGAACGTGAATACAACCTCCTCCCTTCTCTAACTCTGTAGTGCTAAGCTATAGAATTCCACTTTCAATGAACACTTTTTTTGCTCTAGCACACAGTTGGTGAGTTCATTTATTTTTGGTTTGGCCCTGATTTAAAGTTGCACCATGTTTCATTTCTAGTGGAGGGCCCGCCACCTGCTTGTCTCCATGAGGATGTTATTGCTTTGTCTGGAATATTTCACAGTGGTATTAAACCTTTCTATATCTCCATGGAGACCAAACCAGACCAAGTTAAAGGTCAGATCTGTGGAGAGGCAACCCCGCTCACAGTCAGAATTCCTGTTTTTCCAGGTATTTTTGAGCTGTAAAACCACCTGTAATTGAATACATGTCAGGTAGAGCTGTTTAATGTCATACTGTGGAACATTCCAGGCAGAGCAGTTATTAGGATAAATAACTAGGCTTAGCTATTTTGTATAATCACGTCTATAGTTCATTGTTGTATCGAGGTCATTTGAAGATAAGAGCTCTGATCCCAGCTGTGAGACTCGTAGATATATGTCAAGACAAATGTATGTTTATCTAATCACAAACTAACTAAATAAGACAAGAATTACTGATAGGGATGATGTCATGACTTGGTAGCCAGATAACACCCTGGATGGAGTATGATTGGACTGTGTAATGTGCCAAGAGGCCTGGCTGACCTGTGCACCAACGAAGAGGCGCCAAGTCTACACCATGGTAGCGTCCCACTATAGTTTGCATATAAAAGTCATTGTAAACATTGAGTCTCTGCATGGAAATGTCTGCACAGACTCATTGTATAAGTATGACTTTCTAATATTGGAATAAGTAAATTATCTGGACTTTATTTCTGTTTCAAGTGTATTTTTTATCTAAGTTGAAACTAACTAACACAGAAGGAAAAGGTTGTTTTCCTCAACACAATGACACAGAAAAAAGTTACACAATGCACCTTTAAGTTAGCCAGGCTGGCGCCACCTAGTGCCTCTACTCAATTTCATTTCCAGCAACTAGGTCAAGAATTAAAATACACTTGACGGTTCACAAAAAAACACGGAAGTGCAAGTTCAGGCCCCAGCCAATCAGCGAAGAGCCATAGATTCAGTGTTGTCAACGATTCCCGAGATCAAGGATTTAAAGTTGGAACAAAGAGAATGTTTGGTGAATTTTATCAAGAGGAAAGACGTTATTGCCCTTCTTCCTACGGGATTTGGAAAAAATTGAATATACCAGTTAGTCCCGTTAGTGGCACATTACATATGTGACGACCAAATAGCAGCGATTGGTTCAATGATAAAAAGTACCCGCCTACTGTTGAGTGAATGAATTCTAACACTGCAAGGTCAGACGGTTTCTACAAAGTGAAAACGGCTGATAAATCAGGTTACCTTTAAGTCGCTATAGCGCCTAAATGCACCCAATAATGAGATGAACTTCTTTGTAAAATTTCACCATTTGTCTCAATAATACCTGATTCCCTTTAGTTGTATCCAGTTTGTGCAGTCAGCTGTACATGAGATATAAGTAGCTTTTTCTCTATTTAAATGTAAAAACAAACAGATTAATATCACAGCCTAGCTACCTTCATAAATACTGTGTCTTTATCTGAAGGTGACATTGCAGTCGTCTCCTTCATTATCTCCACTCCCTGAGCAGAAATACATTAAAAAGTTTCTTGCATTCATCGCCATCATTTAAAGTCGACTTTTTTATTACTTGGAGGAATATTTTTTCTATTAAAACCTTAATCCATTCTACTTCTTTTCAGGTCTGCAAAATGAGCCCAGATACGATATTTTAGTCAGTTTTTGTTATTCCCTCTCATTGTACAGTATCTATATTAAATTATTTCTTATACACTTTGTGATAGTCCCAAACCTGTACAAATGTAAAAAAAAAAAAAAAAAAAAGAAAGTGTGATGGTATTTCAGGACTGGTGGATTGTGTAGCCAAAAATTGCAGTTGTGTTACATCAAAATACTATTATTCAAAGTACATTTTTGGTCCAAGAATTAATTTTAATTTAGTAAGAAAAAGTATTTGGATAAACCTCCACTCGAGTAAGAGTAATTATAAAGGTAACTGCTTTAACAAAACATGAATAACAAAATCTGATATTTGGAAAAGTATGACGTATGAAAACGACTCAGAGTATTTTATTAAAGGTGCACTATGTAACTTTCTGTTTAGGTTCCTGTCTCCTGCTTGTTTCTAGGGAGATGTCATTGCTCTACCTGGAATGTTCCACAGTATGACATTAAACAGTTTTGTGTTTTTTTAGCTCAAAAATACGTAGAAAAACAGGCATTCTCACTGTGAGCGGGGTCGCCTCTCAACAGATCTGACGTGTAACTTGATCTGGTTTGGTCTCCATGAAGATAGAAAGGTTTAATACCATACTGTGAAACATTCCAGATGAACCTTCATCCGAAAAGTTATACAAAAGAAGCAACTCAAGTAAATTATAAAATGTCTCAGAGTGCATTTGAGTTCTACCATCTTTGTATTTCACAGTATACCTCTCCATGAATGTCTTTTCGTGCTGTATAGTGCAGTAATGACTGATAAATGTCTCTATGTAGCGGTATAGTGCTGTGTGTTGTGAGTGTAGCCGGAGAGCCCATAGCTTCAGACAGACCAAATTTAGTCTGGCCCAGCGGTCGTTGGTAATTGAATGATTCTCGGCGCTCCAAACTCACTTATGACGCTTTCCCGCTCAATTTGACCAGGGCGCTCTCATCAATACTGCCCTGTTGGCCCTTCCGACAGCAGCCTGCGCATCTGAGACTCCTGCTCCTCTGTCCACACCGGCGCTTGTGTTTGGGAGAGGTGGAAAATACAACAGTGTGTGAAGTGATGATGGGATGGTGGTTTTGTGTAATGCTTAAAGGGCCCATATTACGCTATTTTCTGATCTCTGTTAGATGCTGTTTTCTCGTCAAAAACATGTCCAAAGTTGTGTTTTGTTTCATTCGCACATGTTAAACACATATTTAGGCTGTGTGGTTTTCTCAACTACACCTTGATATGTCATTTGGTAATACAGGAAGTGCTCCATACTCCTTCACTAGAATCATCTGGATGATTTCAGCCCTGGAATTGCAAATCTCTGCCAAAAAAAGGAGCTTTTAATTTGAAAACTACCACTTCATGACATCACAAGGTGGAGCAGAGTGTTCTGAGCTTTGAAGGTGTAGACAGTCTAATAATAAAGGCTTACTCAAACATGTGTGAATGAAACAAACACAACTCCAGGTATGTTTTTGAGGAAGTAAAAACATGATAACATGACTTAAAGCGCCCAAGAGTCAATTTTGCATAATATAGGAGTTTTAAATCTGAAATACCAAAGTTTTTCTCATAATTCCATTTTCCCCCCAGAAAGTATGTGGTGAAAGCAAACTACTACACATTGTCTTAGTCTATATATTAAACATTTGATCTTTTTTGTTATCTATCAAATTTATGAGAAAGCTTTTAACCATGCTACAATGGCGTTCCCTCTCCATTAGTCACAGTTGTATTTCAGAGTAATTGCATTTGAGCCTCGAGTGCTTTGAAAAATGTCTGTCTTCACCTACCTCCTATCCCCGCCTACTCTGTACTCATTTCATTCATACTCCTGGTCATACATGAAGGAAGTCAATAATCCTGTTTGTATTTTAAATCAATATTGTAATTCATAATGAACACAGTGTCATACTAAATTCTTAAAAAGTATCTGTCTTCTTTTGCTTGTTTTCTCTGCAGTTCCTCGAGGCGTGATCCAAAATGGCGCCCGTGTGAGAAGCCAAGCGCTGTTTCCTGTGATCAGACCTCTGCCCGTCAGCCCGGTGGGCAGCAGGACCTCGGCCATCAGGTGGGTCCAACATCCCCAGGAGACCAGAGTGTCTACAGCAGTTTTATAACTTTAACAACTTTAAGCTGTGAAGACTTACTGTACTTACAGAGTACATCCTTGAAACCGCTGTGGATGTGACTGGACAGTTATAGCGCTGAACCATTGGGAATATATATACAATGGCAATTTTCTGACCAATATTTCGATTACGATTAGATTTGCAATTTGTTTTAATAATAGGATTCTGTTCAAAGTTCACATTTAAAGGTGCATTGTGTAATTTTTCTGGTGGAGGGTCCATCACCTGCTTGTTTCTATAGAGATGTCATTGCTCTTCCTGGAATGTTCCACAGTATGACATCATAAACATCTCTAGCATCTCTTAGATTAATTTAATTACAGGTGGTTTTATAGCTCAAAAAATATGTAGAAAATTTGGCATTCTCACTGTGAGCGGGGTTGCCTCTCCACAGATCTGACCTGTAATTTGGTCTGGTTTGGTCTTCATGAAGGTAGAAAGGGTTAATACCATACTGTGAAACATTCCAAATGGACTGATTTGACGGACCCTTCACCTGAAAAGTTACACAAAGCACCGTTAAGAAGCTGCTCAAGTAAATTATAAAATGTCTCTGAGTACATTTGAGTTCGACCATCTTTGTATTTCATAGTATACCTCTCCATGAATGTCTTATAGTGCTGTATAAAAACAGGCATCCTGACTGAAAAATCAGACAAGAAGAAACAGAAAAGTTGCACAATGCAGCTTTAAACTCGTCCAGAAAAATTGACAAATAGACTGAAATATGAACTGGCAAACCAATACAAGTATCACATTTCATAATTATGCTGAATAAGACTGGATATTTTGTTGTTTATGGAGTAAATTATGGTACTTAGAAAACTGCAACCGTTGCGATTTGCCAGTTGTGGTCATCTAAATTGCAATTTCGATTTGATTAAAAGGCCCATATTATGCTATTTTCTGAACTGTGTTATAATGTTGTTTCCTCATCAAAAACATAACAGAAGTTGTGTTTTGTTTCATTCACACATGTTTAACTCACAAATCCTGCATATTTAGGCTCAGTTCTTCTCTCAAACAGAAAATGCCTTGTTATGTCATGTGGTATTACAGAAAGTGCTCAGAATCATTTGACATCACACAGTGGAACAGAGCATTTTGAGCTTTGGACATGTAGACAGACTCATAATAAAGGATTATTCAAACATGTGTAACTGAAACAAAACCCAACTCCGGTTATGTTTTGATGAGGTAACCGCATTATAACATAGTTTAAAGCACACAAGAGTCAATTTTGCGTAATATAGGACCTTTAATTTTACAACCCTACTGGTCTGGTTCTTGTTAAACTGTAAACTCTAAATACCGATGAAAACATGTTACATAAAGTGTTGTTTGAAAAAGCTTTCCAAGAACCAAAACAAACCAGACATTCTTCCACTTGCTCCAACATCTCCTTGTGATAGTGTAATTATATCTTTATAGCGTTCATAAGACGTCACCAGGTGTGTTTACATAACCCCCTGAAACACAGACTTTTTATTAGAGGGAGAGGCTTCTGATTCAGAGAGCCAGCTTCAAGAGCATGCACGGACCTGCTCATCCATCATAGAACACACCACTGTAATGAATTAAACATACCCAAAGGCTCAGTAAAGGTATGCAGTGAATATTTGATCACTGTAAGAGGTGCATGTTTGGCTTATAAGATATTAATATGCTAACTCTGTGCTTCTGAATGGGGCAATGTCCAAAGGAGGGGCGGCACTGCTAGAGCTGCTTTGATTTATAGGTTGTCAGAAGTAGCCTGTCTTATATATTCGGCTTTACGAGGGGAGGTGTCAGTCGCTAATAGAGCTGAGTACTGAAGCCGGTGATCATGTAGCCCAGTGTGGGGTGGACAGTGGTTAAATAGCTTCACTTCGCACGCATTTAAAGGTGCACTGTGAAACTTTTTGGTTGGAGATCTGTCACCTGCTTGTTTCTGTGGAAATGTCACTGCTCTGCCTGGAGTAGAAGTCGCATCAGCCAAAAAATGCATAATGAAAAAGAAAAAAACATATATAAGTCGCACCGGACCATAAGTTGCACTTTTTGGGGGAAATTAAAAATAGAGACCAGGAAACAATATAACAATAGAACAGAGAACAACAGGCTGTTAATGTCTGACATATGAACAGTTCTTCAGATAACTATAGTATCAACAACAGAACAAATTTACCAAACTCTCCATCTCACTCCAAATCACTAAATCCATTGAACACTTCATTCTCGGTGTCACTTCTGAGCAACTCCGCGACCTCCGGGGAGCATCACTTCATCTTCTGCGTGGCTGTCGTCAGACTCAGCAGTTAGAATTATTCTGGCCTTTCTGAATTCCGACAGAGTGGTTTCAGTTGTCTTTATGTTTGTTTAAATTTTAAATTGTCAGTGATACAGAAGTAATGGTGCAATCGACTGACGTGATACCAGACAGGACAGTGGCTCTTTCTCTTTCTTTTGCAGCCAACATGTGCAGTAGAGTGTGAAGTGACAGTGGTACAGGAGTACATGAGTCTAGAGTGCCCTCTCATGGCTGTCAGTGTGAAAAATTTAATATATAATATAATATATATAATATATATAATATAATATAATAATAATAATAATATATAAGTCGTTCCGGAGTGTAAGTGTAAGTCGCAGGACCTCCCAAACCATGAAAAAAAGTGCGACTTACGTTAACATTAGATTTTGTGTCTTATTTTAAGTGCAAAGAGTTGTTGTTTTTCTTCTAGTGTAGCAAGGTGTATTTTTATATTTTAAATTATTCCATGGGGAGATCATTTTACTTGTCACATAAAATTTGCTCAAATCACGATTAAAACTTTCTTATTTCGAGTCATCTTAACATGGCTAGATTTGAGTTTTTGTGGTTTCATGGCTCAAACCTATACCTAGAAAAGCATTCTGACTGTAAGCTGGCTTGCCTCTACATAGATCTGACTTGTAATACGGTCTGGTTTGCTCTCCAGGAAGAAAGAAATGTTTAATACTATACTGTGAAACATTCCAGACAAAGCAGTAACATATCCACAAAGAAAAGCATTTGATGGCCCATCCACCAGAAAAGTTACGCAATGCACCTTTAAAGCCAGGTCCTGTTTATGCTGAGCCAGTCACACTCACTCTGCCCACCAGGACGCGTGTCACTGAGAAATGCAGCGGTGGCACTCCTGAAATGAGTCTGCGCTTTTCCAAAAGGTTTTAATCTGGGCGCAAATATGAGCAGGACCGCAGGGGTGTTTTAGGTTGATAGATTATCACTGGAGCAGCCAAATGTGCACTGACATGAAGTGGAGCGTGCGTCGGACCACCTGGCCACTCTCGCTGCACTATTTAAGTGTGGTGCATACAATTATACAGAGGTCCACAGCTGTGAACACCTCAGGCACGGTACACATGTGAACTATGAATTTACCTCACAGCACTGCATGTGAGGCTGTCCTCAAGAGCGCTGCATTTGTGTTTTAGTATAACATGAAATTGAAATATTTAAATGCTCTATATTACGCAAAATTGAGCTGTAAGCCATATTATAATGTTGTTACCTCCTCAAAAACATACTCAGGGTTGTGTTTTGTTTCATTCACACATATTTACCCTTTATTATTAGTCTGTCTATATTCCCAAGGACTCATAATGCTCTGTTCCACCTTGTGATGTCATCACGCTGAAGTTAACAGCTACCTTTTGTATAGAAAAGATTGGAAATTCCAAGTCTGAAATTATCCATATGATTCTAGTGAAGGTGTATGAAGTTTAAAAATACAGTGGAGTACTTTCTGTATTACCACATGATGTCACAAGGTGGAACAGAGAGTAGAACTGCCTAAATATACAAGGCTTGTGTGACTGAAACAAAACACAACTCCAGTAGGGGTGTGAAAGAATATAAAAATATCTATATATTGTATCGTTTAATGTGATGATACTGTATCCATATCGTGGGCTGCTGTATCGATATATCGCCAAGAGTATTTTTTGGATATATTTTACTAAATTATTGTGTTACAGAGCTACAGTTTTGTTTGTTTAGAGGAAGGAAACTCATTTGACATTTTCACTGTTTTGATGATTCTCTTTGCACAAGAAGTGATTTAACAAAGACTTTTAATATCACAAGCATAATTTTGACATTATTTTTTATTGAACCATATTGAATCGATTTGAAATATATCATATTGAATCCAAAGCTCACTATATCGAGATATGTATCAAGGCAACTTCTTAATGATGTTTATGATGTGGAAACAATAACGTAGATCAGAAAATAGCGTAATATGGGGCCTTTAATATAAAAAGTTGTTTCAGGGATACATTTCAGACATTTAACTGATGCAACACTCATAAGAGGTTTGGTGCAGGTAGAAAATATTCCAACACAAAATTACCAACACAACTCAGAATTGCCTTGCACGTCGGATGTTTTCTCTTCATTATTTGTTAATGACTCTCATATTAGATCATTAGGCAAATTTTGCTGATAAATACTTTATTGGAGGAAAGTGTTTGTGCTTGTTTTCTGTGCCACATTTTGTTTTTTAAGAACAGAAAACCCCTTCTTTAGTCGGTCTACCCTAGCAACAGAGCTACTATATTGTGCATGTAAAGGCCTCCTGATAACACACAGTTTTATCTGCATGCTTCTGTCCTTTGTGTGTCCTCTAATGCCCCCTGTCTTGTGCCCTTGTCACTACAGATCATCCCTGGGAGATTACCTGAGTCGGGGACAGGACAGCCCGCTGAGATACTCCCCTCCCCCCTGCGGAGAGGACCTCCAGGAGGACCACACCTACAGCACAGCCAAGTCCAACTCCCCGCCCGCGCCCTCCTCCCCTCTCCACGACGACGACATCATCGCCGTGGAGATCCAAGAGGACGTCAAACAGGAGCCCCGCGAGATACCCCTGGATTCCCACATCACGAGTGCGGCCTACATTACCCAGAATGCCCCGCGCGGACAGAGACGCAACAGTAGCACAGGCCCCGGGGCGATAGCGTCTGTTGGAGCTGGGACGCTAGCCGGCAGCAGTTTGCCCTGGACCAAAAACAAAGCGCGGGGCCTTAGCGACACGTTGCCCCTGAAGAAGAGACGCGCGGCGGCTGCTCTGGAGAAACCGGAGAGTGACGATGAGGAGATGAAGGAGGCGGCTGGGTCCCTGCTGCATCTGGCCGGGGTCCGCGCCTGCCTCAACAACATCACAAACCGAGCGGCTAAAGGCCAGAAGGAGCAGAAAGAGACTCTGAGAAACTAAGACACAGACACGCACACACACGCACAGTACAGGACACACCAGCTCCTCTAAAGCTCCACTGCAGGACATTTGTAGCACTTTGTCTCGCTGTAATCCTGAATTGGGTTTCAGATGACATCACAGAATCTGAAAACTACCAATACACAAATTTACAGTCAAAACAAGAAAAGTTTAACAATTACTAATACTATTTTAAATATACGCATCTGGATTTCATTTTGTGTTTAGAAACTGCTGGTTCAACTTCTTTCCCCACAGAGTCTCTTGTACTGTATTGAAATGAATTTGTTTTGCAGCAGTATTACAAGTGACTACAGTGGGAAAAGGTTGATAAAGCATACACAGCTAATAATATATTAATTGTTGCATACTTTCATGGACCTCCTCTGTTAGATATGCTACAAAACTCACCTTGCTTCAATATAAACCAGCAAAATATTGTGTAATTTGTTAGAATTTTAGGTGAATTGAAATGACTTTATGTCAAAAACTACTTCCCTTACACTGCAAAAAAGCTTGGCCAAAATCTAACACTTAAATCTATCAAAAATGACTTAAAAGTAGTGAAATTATATCTCCATGCAGCAAGATCGTTTTACTTGGCAAGTTATCTTAAAATAAACTACCTCTAGACTAGAATTAAGATGAATAACCTGATATAAGTTTTTAAAATCTTGGCCAGATCAGAGAAATGTGCAGCGTAGCATCTTGTTTCATAAAAGCACTTCTACTAACTCATTCAATTAGCATGGGTCTAATTTAAGACTGATCTTTCATGAAAATAGCCAGATGCGTACATTTAAATTACTGATTTAAATGAATGGGAATCTCCACTGTCAAACTGTGCTTTTAATTCAACTTTTGTAGTAGTAATAGTAGTTTTGAGTACATTTAAGGATACAATTGGCAGTGAAATGCAAACTGAAACCATATTCCAGACTTTCCTTTCTTAAATAAACCTGGTAATACCTTCTGCTACAAACATCCCATAGTGGAGCTTTAAAAGTGGCTCGTAACAGCATATTGATAGGTCAACAGGTAACAGCATTAGTCTATGGACACTTCTCATCTCCCTCTAACTTTATCTGCAGGGCATTAGGTGAATCCTACTTATTTGTGGCAATATCAAAAATCTATGTTTTCCTACATGTTCAACAACACTAACATCTATGGGTATTTCTCATGTGTCTGCGTAGTTTTTGTTGTTCAAAATGGGGATGAAAGCCATACAAAAGTCGTCACTAATTTGGACTAAATTGAGTTGTGTTACGAACAGAAGATGGGTGTTTTGTCTTATCTGTTTCTCTATGTCAATCTGTAGCAATCTTCCAGCGTCGCCGACAAGATGAGCAATTGTAATTTTTATTTTATTTTTCGTCAGTCCTCCGACCGCATTTTGTCTTCGTAACGTTCATTCTTGTTGGCGCGCTGATTTTCTCCTATTACATCCATGAGCACAATTGCGAGACTGTGCCAAAGATACGCGACCAGGTTGCTTCATGTAGCCCATACACACGACAGCTAAAAAAACACAAAAAAGAAAAGAAAGAAGGCATAGTAGAATAAAGCTGGGAACTTTAAGTCTCAAAATAATTGTAAAACCCCAATATAATATATCTTCATGCACTTACAATGATTTTCACTACTTCTTAATTTAATAATAGACCCTTTTAGCGTTTGACTTAGCTGTGTGCGCATATTTGTTTAGCAGTGCGTTTTGAATTAGCATTAGCATCAAAAAAGCTAATCGTGGCCTATCTATGCTAGCTTTTTGGAGCACAAAAGGTTGCAGTCTAGATTTGAGTCTTAACCACCAGCATAATATTTATTTCTTAACAGGAGGTGAACTTGCAAGCCTCTAAAATGAATATTAAACCAGTATTTTCAAGTTTCATGGAGTCAAAATGAAACAAAACTGCTCCTTTCGCTGCTAATTTGAGAAAGAATGTGCGCACAGTTGCTAATGTTGTCATTCGTGAAAGGGTCTATGGAAGCATCCATAGTTTTTTTCAAGAGCACTCATAGTATTTAAGAAAATATATATTAAAAAGCTCATGTTAGCGATGGGTAGTGCCGGGTGTCAGGCAATATCTCCTTCATTTTGTTGTTCTTGTTGCTCAGTGTAAAGTCCACAGACATAGTACAAACCTGGTATCAAAAATCTGTAGCTAATTCCAGCCGCTACCACTCCTCCACTTCATTTGAACAGATATGGATTTCTGTTGTCTGTTTTCCTCACTCTACCCTCATAAAGATATAAGCAATTTGTCCCTTGTGGGCAACTATGTAAAAAGGTTAGAAAATATTTTATTTTTTCCTTTCTTAATTGAAGCAATTTGACCTGCAGGACTTTCTCAGTTATATTGCATGGGTGCTTGTAAATAAGATAAAAAGCAAATCTTTTTTATTCAAAGATCATGTAAGATAAACTATGTATTTAGCATGAAGCATGACTTATTTTCATATAAACCTTGATCCTAGAGGAAAAACCGCCAGTTCTTATACGCGTGATTATAATGGAGTTTTTCTTCTTTGAATCTTTTATGGGTTCTTTTTCCTGAGCGGGCGACTAGAGTTTTCAGGGAGGAGCAAGGGAGATCTTTTTGCAGCCTGGAGTCCATGGGTGACGTATAAGGACGCAAACATGTACAAATGAGTAGTTTGGTTTAAAGTATTTTTGGTTTAATTAAAGGTGCACTGTGTAACTTTTTGGCATCACCTGCTTGTTTCTATGGATATGTCCTTGTTCTGCCTGGAATGTTCCATAGTTCCATATTTTTTTCAATTATATGTGGTCTTAGAACTCAAAAACATTTTCAAAAGCATGTATTCTGACTGTGAGCGTGGTCGCCTCTCCACAGATCTGACCTGTAACTTGGCCAGCTTTGGTCTCAGTGAAGTTAAAAGGGTTGAACACCATACTGTGAAACATTCCAGACGAAGCACTAACATCTCCATGGCGATAAGCATCTTGCGTTTGACAGACCCTCCGCCAGAAAAGTTACGCTATGCACCTTTAAGTTTGCTTTTTAGTATCACAATGTACAATCAATCAATGAGGGATACGCTACGAATACACTTCCTCTGAGATAACTTCCAATCACAACTGGTGAACTACCAAAGATCGTCAATAACACTTCCATAAATGTCCATCTGCTAAAATATGAATAGGAAACAGCGAAGTGTAGAAAGTATTTATAAGAATTGCTTCGTATAGTCTGAAAAATTAGGATAAAAGATGCTTCTTAGTGGTCTACAAGAGCTACAGTAATGGGCTTCCAGTTTTATATGTCAGTGAAGTATTGCATTTTGCGCAAATTAATTTCAAATGTTTAGGTTTGTCACTTTTTAGAGAATACATTGACACTGTAGATTATTTAAATAAGAAGGTATATACATAGGCTAGAGAAAACTTTGAAAATATTGAACCTGATTCTTTTGTGTTACTGACTTATTTGATTACTTCGCGAAGTTAGAACTCAACTGTTATGTAACTTTGCTGCCATTAATGCTACACGATCAGAGAATATTGTGAAATTTTGATTCTTCCTATAATGAAAGAATAATTATTTACATTTTTAGTCATTGTGCATACATTATTGCATACCAGTACTTCCACTTACTCGTAAATTTTCCTATAAATATATAACGTAATGTATTTTCTATCTTTGTAAACAGCGAACTCGAATCTAACTTTGTACATGTTTGTCGTCCTTGTATCTTCTGCCATGGTCTTTCCGGTTGCTATGGCCAGCTGTTTCACCTCACTAAAGTGGTGGGCTTCCGTCTTCTTCTGCCCGTGCCGTGGATTTTTGGATGTTTCAGTGTTTTTTGATCCCAGTGTTAGCCCGTTTCGGAAAACACGTGTGCGTATCCAAGAGTGTGACACCAACACACACACCCTTTAACATGGTGCCTGCCTGCCTGCCCGCGAAATCTTCTCTTGTCATGTCCGCCATTTTGATTTTGAACCTGTTTACCTCTTCTTTGTGCGTGAATTGTAGCTGTCTTTTATCCCCTCATTGACATTGTTGTGTGTCAAAATGTGTGCATCGAACCTCTCCAAATACTGTTTTTGGATTGAAAGAAAGAATGGACAATTTGAGTTATGTTTTACAATAATCATTTGGAGTTCAGGCTTGCATAACGTTCAGCGCTGTACTGTATATATATGGTTCAATACAGAAATCAGAACTTGTTTTATTTTTATTTTTACAGTTTTTTTGTTTTGTTTGGTAACCTGTTAAATGTGCATGTGGATCGCACTTACTGACTTGATTGAAATTCAAAAGCGAGTATAAGATAAGAGAGCTTTTTTTTTTGCCATTGCCGTATTAGAAGCTATTACAGAAAGTGCCATTGTTTTGGTGCTCATTGCTAAAAATGGAAACTCGTCAAAGTATTAATTGTCCCAGATTTGGAGTGATTGTGCAGGTAGGAAGAGCTGCTTTTAGAAAGAAATTAGACTGGCTTTTAATGGAAGAAAGTAATGGTTTAGCACAAATAGATAATGCTATATTGAAACTAAGACTTTGTCCACATTAAAATCGATCTTAGAAATTATGGTGCGACGACTAAAGAAACACACACCGAAAACTTGTATTCCAGACTGGTGTTTGGATATAGCTGCGAGATTAATCGCAATCAAAACAAAATTTCAATATGAATGGACCCTATTAGCAAATCGCAAAGGCTGCAGTGTTAGAAGTACCATAATCTCGTCCACAAACAACAAAATTGTCCTTCTTATTCTGTAAACAAAATGCTAACTCTGATGTTCAAATCTCAACAAACATGCTCTGAAGTGTGATTCCAGTATTAGTTCAGTCTTTATTCACTCTTTATTCATGTTTAAAGAGTCAATTTTGAACAGAATCCTCTGATAAAACATTTAATTGCAATGGTTGTTGAAAAAAATCCCAAATCGTGCTTCAAACTGCAGTGTTTGTTTTGTATCTGTAAACTGCACACCATATGCTTCTATTTGGTGTCCATGTGTATAGAATATGATTGCAAAACATGTAAAAAATAAAATAAAAAATAGGACAATTTTTAAGATACCAATAGTTTTATGTGGACAAAGTCTTAGTGGGGGAGATTTGAAGGTTGACTCTCGGTGACAGAGATTCAAACACGAGTAGCAGCAGCATATACGCACAGACAAGCCCAAACCGAATAGTTATTGTCAATCAAATCAAACGCATGTCTGGTCCACTCATTACTGGTACAGTTTTTGCCACCTGTAGCATGCATCGCTGCTTTTTCACATTTGTATTCAGTTTCAGTTTCAAATAGGCCCAGACCAGTGATTCTCAAACTTCACCAAGTAACACCTAAGAACGAAACTATGGTAGCTCAAAAACTAAACCAGGTCTCGATCATGACTTGACTAAACAAGGACTAAAATAGGCCAACATCAGAATGAAAGTACAGAAACCAGTTTTAACCAACTGAAGTATAGGACTAAACCAGATCTTTCCAATTACCATAGTTTTCGGACTATAAGTTGCTCTGGAGTATAAGTCGTACCAGCCAAAAAGTCCATAATGAAGAACAAAAAAACATATTCAAGTCACACTTTTTTGGGGAAATGTATTTTATAAAATACACTAGGAACCGACATTTCTATATATAGATAACTATAGCATAAACAACATAACATAAGTTTATCAAACTCTCGTTCTCACTCCAAATCACTAAATCCATTCAATTCTTCATCCTCGGTGTCACTTCTGCGTGACCTCCGGAGGTAAACGGGGCGCCACTTTCTCTTCTTTCCTCTTTGTAGCTGTCATCAGACTCAGCATCAGTTTCAGTTAGAATTATTCCAGCCTTTTTGAATCCTGACAGGATGATTTCGGTTGTCACTGAAGTCCATGTCGATCCATCCAGTGACTTCCAGGAAAGTTACATGGTGCAAACTCCCAGTTCCCGTGAAGCTGTGTTCTCCATCTCCACTTTCTGCCAGTCCCTCACAAGTTTCTCGCTCACTCTAAACTTTCTTTCAGCTGCTTACCATTTTCGGCTGAATATTTCACTACTTACAGCAGGACAGTGTTTTTTTTCCAGAGGGGACATGCGCAGTAGAGCGAAGAGACAGTGTGTGCAGTAGTAAGAGGAGGAGCGGTTGAAAATTTTAATATATCAGTCTCACCAGAGTATAAGTCGTAAACCATGAAAAAAAGTGTGACTTATAGTCCAAAAAATACAGTACAAATTTTGTGTATTTGCATGTAGACAATATATATACCAGTATTAGCTCTAGGTCTACAGGTAGTTTCCATTTGTAGTCCCTGGGTATGTGTACAATGCAATATACAAAACTCAAAATTGTTTAAAATAACATTTAGGTCAAAATTTTAACTTGAACAAATCATTTTTTTACTGGTACCTCCTCAGAACTACATGGCGTAACTCACATAAGTCCAGCAGAGTAAGGCTATTATACTAAAAGGACCGTATCAGGACTAAACCAGGTCCAAACAAAGACTATTCTGGGTCTAAACTACCCGCGCATCACAGTTTGATTTGAGAACCACTGGTCTTGAGGCAGCGTTGTCAGAGTATACTATATTTCTTGTCAAAAATGTACCCCTTTCGTTTGGGTCAAGCTCTGTATTCTCTCAGTAACAAGTCCCTGTTGTAAAGTGACTAATACAATGTTCAGATGACACCAGGTATGTCAGCAGCAGGAGAATAGTTTTTTTTTTTTTTCTTTCCTCTGACTCACCGATGACATGCAGGATAGATGAACTCCTGACCTGTCTGTCCTGGAAACACAGAAAAAGCACATTTACAAGCATAGCAAATATAAGTAGGTCTATATACTACGTCACTGCCTGAGCAAATGTAGAAGTGTTACGATTTTATTTTAACCTGCCAAACGTCAACAATGCTCTCAAAATACTTGCCGTTTTAACATAAAGCAATTTTTTAGTTTTGTATCAAACATATAGCTCTTTGTAATCAACTAAACTGTGCGTGTTTTGGTGGAGAACTTGAGCAAACTTCAGTACAATTTCGAAGAAGCACAAAATATCCAAATTAGAAACAATTACGTGAAATGTGTTTGGAAAACCTAATATTGTTAATTTGTAGCCTGCAGCAAACTCAAAATTTAGCGTTTTAAATAGCTAGTGCGTGACTTTTATTTCTTCTCTTTCAGAATCGTGATGGGTGGATCAATACGAAAATAGTCAAACAAAAAGTATGAATCCAAAATTTCGCTTTAACATTTACTCAAATTTTAGTTTATAAATAAAGTTTATGATGATTGATGAAAGAATTGGAAACAACTGCCTGTGACTATGACAGACCGTGTTTTTCCATCAGTTTAACTTCAAAGTGGGCGGGGCTAAAAGTAATATGGGCGGGGCTACTTGTACTTGCAAAACTGGATGCAGGTTAAGCTCAGTTACTTATAAAAATTAAACTTACTGCCTCCTGCGTTTTCAAACTACGTGCACTGTTTCATTTGATTACAAAGATCTACACTGCCATTATTCTGGTGTTTGTGTGAGTAATATTGGAAAGCCATAGGTTAGCGATGTCAAAATGCAAAACTGTTATCGATTCTTCGGACGTGATGCAGAGTGCACCAAGGTTTGTGTTTTCATTTTTTTTTCTTTTCGGTAAATGTTAAATTCTCCTTATTGTGCAATCATGCTGCCAAAGAATGATTTCAAAAACCTATCCATCACTACGTGTAAATATCAACGTTGTCCAATACCGTGGCAAAAAATATATAAATGTTGTTTTATTTTGTTTTCCATTTTCTGAGAACTACAATGATGTTTATGTGATGTATTGTCTTCCAGTTGGTTGCAATAATAAAAAATACAAGTTGCGGAAGATGAGTTTGGCTTGCTGTTCTGTGTGACATGTTGATAAATTACAGGGGGAGCAGTGAGCATGTTCCAGTACATGGTAATGAGTCTGGTGACATGCAGCAGTTGTAACATGGGAGTGTACATCAGCAAATGACTTCTTCAAATGGCTGTTTTCTTCTCTGCAGCGTCTTCAGAGCAGGTTTGTCAGGGTTTAGAGCTGTCTGCATGTCTGTGTTCTGGTACAGGTTTTGAGGGCCAGTATACAAGTAACTTACACAAAAGCATCACTTACTTAATATTACTCTACAAGCATCAAACTTGTGATTCAAGAAAGTACCTTAGTGCAGATTATAGACTGCATGTATAAATAGGCATAGCTAACCTGCTAGAGCCAGGCTGGTGATCAATTTAATTTTTCTCCATCAACTAGGTCAGGAATTAGAATACACTAGACAGTTTACAAGAATCCTAGACGTTGTAGACTGCGCACCGGTCAATCAGCAAAGAGCTGTGAAGCCATGATGTCAAACTCAAGCACCTGTCTGGGTCCCTTCTGTGGTACAGCACAACAGTAAACAAAGCGGTCGAGATGGATGTAGACGAAGCCATACATTCTGTTGGCAGCAATTCCCGAGATCGAGGATTTAAAGTCGGAACAAAGAGAATGTTTGAATTTTATCAATCCTACGGGATTTGGCGCATTACATACGTCACAACCGAATAGCAGCGATTGGTTAAATTAAAAAAGTACCTGCCTACTGTTGAGCGAAGGAATTCTAATGCTGCGAGGTCAGACGGTTTCCACAAAGTGAAACCGGCTGGTGAATCAGTGTAAATATGCCAGCCACAGCATTCCAAAGAGGAAGTGAGCATGGGCGCTTCCGGCTCCATCAACTCTGGCACCGATTCACTTTATATTGAAAAAAAATGATGCACCTCTCTCTGTAACTGTTGCTGTCAGGCTCCTCATTTGGTCTTAAAATATTCGTATCAACCCGCTCTACATGATCCTCATGTTTTTATTTAACTATTTTATCCATAAATAAATTTCTGTTCCTAATATGAAGCTCCAAATTCACCCCTACAACTGCTAGCCTCGTGAGATGCATTTGACTGAAGCCAAATGCTAAAAAAAATAAACATCTTATTATTGACAAGAAATATGAACTTATTGCCATTCTGGGGGAACATTCAAGGTCTTCATGGAGACAAGCCAGTGGCTGCCCCCTCCAACAGAAACACATCTCTATTTTTGTCTGAATAAACACAATATTATCTAAATTTCAAGCCCAAAGAGCAGTGTAAATCCAGCCTTATACGTATTTATGAGTATGCCACCACATAAACCACCAGTGAATGGTCCTGGCTGCATTCACAGCTCCATCTCTCGTCTCATTGTGGTGAAGTGCTCTTTGTGAGACTGGAGACTCTTTAATTTGCTCTCAAGTCTGACCCCAATCATTAACCTCAAATATTCCCATCAACAAGGGCCTTATCATGCCCACACCGCTCCAACCACTTAATTATTCATTTACGTCCTTTAATGGTTTAAGTTCAATACTGTGTGATTACAGTGGAATGCTGGCTTCCCTGGGGCCATGCCTGTACCGGACTATTATCGCATGAACAGGAAGTAGAGGTGGGCAATGCATTGTCTCCAATCATTATGAAGTAAGCATGATAAGAATATTCAGTTGTCTATGATTGGAATAGGTCAAAGCAACATTATCCAGACTTTACTTTTTTTTTTTACCTTTTTATTTGCTATGCCTCTTACAGCAACATTTATATTTTTTTCAATTATATTAAGAAAATGGTCAAAATGGTCATGAGCTCTGGGTAATGAATGAAAGGACAAGATTGAAGATACAAGCGGCCGAAATGAGTTTCCTTCACAATATGGCTGGGCACTCCATTAGAGTTAGAGTGAGGAGCTCAGTCACACAGGAGGAGCTTGGAGTAGAGCCTCTGCTCCTCCACGTCGAGAGGAGCCAGTTGAGGTGGGTCTGGCATCTGTTATGGATGGAGGGACTATGTCTCTCGACTGGCCTGGGAACACCTTGAGGTCCCCCTGGAGGAGCTGGAGGAATTGTCTGGGGTGAAAGAAGTCTGGGAGTCCCTGCTTAGACTGTTGCCCCTACGACCTGGCCCTGGATAAGCGGGAAAAAATGGATGGATGGGTCAAAAAGTTGCTCAAATTGTTTATGAAAAAAAAAAACAGAAACAGAAATTTATATTTTATACAAGTTTTCACAAGTTTGTACATGTATTGTCTTCAATCTACATGATAATATTGATTTAGTTCTTTTATTTTAGCTGTCTATGTTCTATATTGGAAGCTATAGGTGACAGCAACATGTTTGCTACTATAGACTATATATAAATGGACGTAGTTAATCAGATAGCCACTATGTTCCAAACAGGAAGTGAGCATGAGCGCACTTCTGGCTCCACTGACTCTGGCTCCAACTCACTTTACATACAAAAATTCCCTTTCACCCCTCTGTCTGTAACTGCTGCTATCAGACTTGTTGTTTTGGTCTTAAAATGTTAGCATTAACCTGCTCCACATTATTCTGGTGTTTATATTTTGTCAAATTTGCTCCTATAACTGCTAGCCTGGTGAGCTTCATTTGACTAGAGCTGAACCCATTATGGGTGAGTCCACTTCTTTATAGTCTGTATTTGCTACATGGAACTTACGAATTAAGAATCACAGCAACATATGTTTTTCTATTCCAATAAGAAAAATATAAAAAAAACAAAAAGTTGGCCAATATTTTATGAAAAACAGAAACAACAGAAATGTAAACAAATGAGATGATATAGTTTTTGCACTTGAGTTTTGAATTTTCAGTCTGTTCACTTTTTGTCCGATACATGAACCTAAGGCAAGAGCAGTCACGTTTTAACATGTCTAGTGGTTTTTAAAAAAATCTGGTATAATTATTGTTATCCTACGAGTTCTAAATATTTTCATAAACAAGTTCAAATTTGACAGGCACTTAATTGGACAGCTTGATCCGATTGCCTTTGAGTATATCCAAGAAGCAGATATTAAATAAAGTTAACTTAATTCATGCAATTTTAACTTCTTTAAGATTGTCATTTTTGCAGTTCATTTTTGTCAGTTTCGCCCACCCTTCTCGCAGAGTCCGTGCTTGGCTTGTCAGTGAGAGTGGTGCCATTTTGGAGGTGTGTGGCAGTGGAAGCCCATTCATAATTGAAGCAGAGACAGACTTAATCTGAGCAGCGCCTCCCTGTAGCTGCCTCCAACACAACTGGAGCTGCTCCTCTGTTGCTAAGCGACCGACCGCGGCAACGACGGGAAGAAAGTGCATCCTCCAGATCTTCGGCATCACAGCGCTCATTTAGGCAGCGCTGGCACGGTCCGGAGTCACAGTACAACTTTTATTTTGTATATATGATTTCACTTAACAATATGCATTTAGATTTGTAAACTATGTGAAAAATGTTAATTATTTTAAAGATGCACTATGTAACTTTTCTGATAACTGGTCTGCCACATGCCTATGGAGATTTGATTGCTTTTCCTGAGATATTCTTCAATTTATTTTATTACAAGTGTTTTTAGCATTAAATATATATATCTTAAAAGACGCATTGTTTCTGTGAGTGGGGTTGCCTTGACACAGATCTGACATGTAACTTGACCTGGTGGCGTTATCATCATGTCTCTGTGGAGATAAATGAGAGTAAGGCCATAGTCTGGAACATTCTAGGATAAAATCTTCAGAAGGACGGACAAGTGTCGGACTCTTCAAGAGAAAAGTTGCATCTCTAATTATTCTTACAATTGCAGCCTAATCAAAAACACAATAATAATGAGTAAATAGTAAATAGTAAATATGTAATGTCTAGTTACTGCAAACAAGAAAATACTTCAGTTTCATGTGGGCATATTTGTATAGCCGAGTATAAGTACTTAACTATGTAGTTGTGTCTGCAAACAAGTTCTAAATCTACTCTGTTTACAAATATTGTGATGACATAATTTGCAACTTAAAATGTGATTTGGTGTTTTGCCTATTAAATGATTCTGCAAATACACCACCATTTTGCTTTCTTATAACAACATGTTTTGTAATGACCTTAAATCAGCAAACTGGTTCAGTAAAGTAAGCAGAAACAGATCAGAGAAAGCAAAGAATCACTGCTAATCACAATTCTAGACATCTTCTTCCATCTCTTCAGTCGGCTGTTTAAAATCACACTTTTTTTTTATTCCTCACGATCCGCATCGACAAAGGAATCAGTGACAAGTAATTGCCAAAGTACAGCCTCCTCATTAGTTTTGAGAAGCCCCTAATTTGCTTGCAGAGAGATAAATTATATGGTTTCAACTGTGGTGACATTCACACACCATTGACGCGGCCAGGCATCGGCGCAGCGCAGTGCTAAGTGGATTGATGCGCACACAACAATGTATTTGCCGGTCTATATCATCCATATCCAACCAATGACCGGCCAGGCAGGTTTCCATGGCGACCGGAGGCGAGGTACCGTTCCCCTGTCAGCTCTAGTTTATTGCGAAGCTTTATTGTTTTTGGGGGAATGGTTCAGCGGCTGTCGGCAAGGTGAATTTTTGATTAGACATGTCTGACTAATAAACACACAGAAGACCGTTTTCCGACTTGAAGCACTATGAAATTAATTTGTGGAATAGCCGCATGTAAAGTGAATGGGTGCTGTGTCTCAGTCTAATGGCATTACAAAGCAGGGAGACGTTTCTAGTGTTTGGTAATGCAGTTTGAGCACACTCTAGTGGACAAATTGTGTTACTACATGAGAATATGCCTATATATTTGCATTGATCTTCAAGAATGGAGAGCGACTCATTCACACTGTTTAGGCAGTAGATAATCTATAAAACTATTGTATTCCCATTAAAGGCCTATGCACATTTGTATTACTAATGCTTCTGTCAAGATTTTGTTGCACTGCACTGTATCTAATCTATTGTGCTTGTTATTTGATTACAAATAAACAAATGATTCAGATTTTATGACAGCAATAATAAGGAAATTATATTAACCACAGATTAAACTTAAACTAAAAAATAATATATAAAAATATAAAAAAATAACAACAACAACAATAATAATAATAATAATAATAATAATAATAATAATCGTTGTGGTCGTCATCGTCATCGTCACCATCATCATCATCATCGTCATTATCATCATATAAAATAATCTAGATAAGACTTTTCTTATAAATAAATACTCCGAATAGGCAAGGCAAATTTATTTGTATAGCACAATTCGTACACAAAGTACTTTACAGAATGAGAAATACATTAAAATCCCAATACAAACAAATCAAAACACAAATAATCATCTTACAATTAAAAAGAGAGACATTAAATGAAAAAGAATAGTGTGGAGTGAAAAATTTGTTCATAGGCAAAATGTTAATTATAGGCTGCTTTTTTTTTTTCTTTTTTTTTTTTGACCATCGATTGAACTTCCTTTTATTGTAATGATTATGCCAGATAGAAAAAAAAATAGTCTAATAAAATTGGAAATATTACAATATTCTCTAAAATAATAATTAATTTATACCTATGTACCTATATTGAATATCCTAATGTCTATTTACATGTACCATAGTAGCAGTAGTTTGTTTATAATGCGCTGAAAACACTGGCGAGATCCATTGGTCAGATCAACTCAAACCGCTAATCCTTCATTTGAACTCAATTTCCCAGCATCCTCAGAGACAGGTGATTCATAATATTGGTGAAATCTCGCGAGAAGTGCGGTCTGACCCTGCCCTATGTCTCGCGCATTCGCAGCTCCTCGCTCAGTATATAAAGCAGGACGACGGCGAACGGAGGACGGCTGGGGAGTCGCAGCCCGGGATTGTAAATAAGACCGTTAAAACTGTGTTATTTACAAACGTGATGCCGGCTGTTTTAGAGGCTCGTGCCCAGCTGATTTAAGTCGTTTTTTGGTCATTTTTGGCTTTTATTTCTCGCCTATTTCCGTGTGGTTTTGACACTACGCAAATAATGGCGAGCTCGGCTAACTCGAACCCAGTGGTAAGGATCAATCTCTAAGGACTGTGCACTGCAGGGGATGGGGTAAAGTTTGAGGAAACATGATGGAAAGCTGGCTCTTACTGGTACAGTGAAGTAAATATGCCTTTGCAAGCACTGCAGTTTAATAAACAAGGTCTTATCTGCCATTTTAGTGAGTTTCAGCTGGTTCTACTTCTCTTTAGGCTGATCTGTGGACTAACACTGGAAGCTTTATTCAGTGTAAATATTAACTCATGCCTACAACGCCACGACTTTGCTTCATAGTCTACGAAAGGCAGATTTTCACCTTGTTTTTGGCAACGGTCTTAAATAGTTTGTGCTTTTACTACACTTTATTTATTTAGACTAGTTTGCAGGTCTTTTGTCAAAGGTGTCTAACTACAGATGTTCGCAAAGCACTTACATTATCCATGTAGCTTAAAATCGCGTTTGAAACAAGCATAGCCAGAAGACGTGTGGTATTTTTTTTCAGTCTGCCTTATCATTGTCCACCATTTCCACAACAGAAAGCAGGACAACTCTCCCAAAAAACACAACTTCCGTCAATCCTATATAACATTTGCCATTTCCCACGCAATAACGACACGATAGGCCCTGGTTTCGTGCGCAATAAGGCTGAAATAGTCCTCCAAAGTGTGATAAAAATCGGCTTTGTACGCGACTCTGAGGCTCGCAGTTCCCCGCTCAGTAAAATGGCTTCCTTCTGTCCTCTCCTCTCGTCTCTGGCCCTCCTCTTTTCCGCTGCCTGGTTTTATACGGCCATATTGCCTCTCTAATATAGCTTTGCCCGGGATGGGAAGGTGCTACTCCGCGCTACGTCACCGGCTCCGCTTATAAACAGCACTCCGCTTTAAATAGTGGAGTCGGACCGAAGGGAGGGAGAGACGCGGCCGAGAGCGCGCAGTGGACAGTGGGACAGCGCACGGTGTAGGGAGCGCAGTGCGGATCTGTCCTGAAATGTTCCTCAGTGTCGCTTTAAATCCACGCTTTGTACAGTCTGTGGTGTAAACTGACGCGTTATAGCCGCTTGTTGTTTTGGTTGAGATAAAGCAGTGTGGTGCAAGCGCAAGACTTAAACACAGCGTATTATTAAGCTGCAGCGTTGATGGTCAGAGCGCAGGACTGTCCAGAAATAGCTCTAGGCTGTTTGGTATTGTGTTACAGGATTATCCCATGCTACTTTAAAGGTCGAATGTAGTGTAGTTTACAAATGTATTTGGACAAGCTATTATGGTCATTTAAAATGGTAGTAACAAATTACACAAGTTTACTCATATGCTGCAGTAGTGGGTTATGCACTATATTACTTACATAAATAGACCTAACACATGTAAACAATACTTACACTAATACTACTACTACTGTTACCTCTTGAATTTTAATAGAAAGCATGATTTGTTATTGTAATGTATTCTGAAGGACAAACAATACATTTTCATACGTTATTCAGTTTTGCTCATTTATTTATCATTTATTTTTATATATAGAAATAGTTGTTTGTATTGTAAAGTATTACAATTAACACAATTATATATTTATATTAAGTGTAATGTGGTTAAACTTTGTGATTGGGAGTCTGCCACCTGCTTGTTTTTATAGATATGTCATTGAACCTCTTGGAATGTTCCACAGTATGGCATTAAACAGCTCTGCCTTACATTTATTCAATTACAGATGGTTTTATAGCTCAAAAATATCTAGAAAAACAGGCATTCTGGGTGAGCAGGGTTGCCTCTCCACAGATATGACCTGTAACTGGTCTGATTTGATCTCCATGAAGATAGAAAGGTTTAATACCATACTGTGAAACATTCCATACGAAGCAATAACATCTCCATGGAGACGAGCATTTGACAGACCCTCCTCTGCATCTTTAACATAACATGTGATTTGATGTATTTTTTGCAGCCTAAGCTGTACAAGTCGGTGATTGAAGATGTCATCACTGAAGTACGAGAGCTGTTTTTGGACGAAGGAGTGGATGAACAAGTGCTCTTGGAGCTCAAAACGGTAAATCACTCTAACACAATTATTTTCAACCTGATATATTTGCAGATGTGAAATGGGCTGTATTATTGAAACCAAATGAAAAGAGTTCAAGTGCAGACACAAATGCATGCTGTTTTATTATATTTGTGTGTAATATAAAAAGTAATAATAGCCTACAGGCGATATGGGTTTTTGCAATTGAATTCTTTACATATATCATTACTACCTAAGAACACCATAATAATAAAACAGAAAATGATACTGAAGTAGAGGTTTGACTATAAAGAATTTCTAATATTATTGGTAGACCTAGAGCACAGAATTAGACTAATAGTAATAAAATGACTAAATAAATAATAATAATAATCATCATCATCACATCATAATCCAAACATATCTGGAGTTGTGTTTTGTTTCATTCACACGTGTTTAACTCACACCCTCTGCATATTAAGGCTGAGTTCTTCTCTCAAACTGAAAACACTGGTGATGTCATGTGGAAATACAGGAAGTTTTACATTGTGTTTTTAAACTCCATACACCTTCACTAGAATCATTTGGACGATTTCAGCCCTAGAATTGCCAATCTCTACTGAGCAAAAGGTGTAAGGTAGCTGTTAACTTGAAAACTACTGCTTCATGACATCACAAGGTGAAACAAGCATTCTGAGCTTTGGAGAGGTAGACAGACTAATAATAAAAGTCTACTCAAACATGTGTGAATGAAACGAAACACAACTTCAGGTATGTTTTGCATATATTGATTTTTGAAATATTATAACATGGCTAAAATATCACCATCATCAAGAGTTAGGTTTGTGTAATATAGAACTGTTAATGAAATGTGGTTTTAAAGGGATATTGTCAGTTGTTTGTTTTTTTTGCACATGGGGAGTGTGGATGAGTGTCTTTATTGTGTGTACATGTGATCTTCAGCTGTGGGAGAATAAGCTACTGCAGTCGAAGGCGGTGGAGGGCTTCCACACAGAGGAGCAGGCGGCTCTCCAGGCTCAGCAGCAACAGCAGGTCCAACACGTTCACTCCAATCCACAGGTGACCACAGCCCAGGCCCAACCGGTCATCCTGCCCACGCAGCAGCAACAAGGTACAGGCTACTGCAAACCCATGTGCATTGGATTCAACCAGAGCTGTCACGATAACACATTTTGAAGCATGATATATTTCTACAGAGAAATATCACGATAAACAATAGCACTGAAACTAGAATAATTTGTCCTGGATGTGACTTTTTCATCCCTCTACCACTCAGATGTTACTGTATTGCATTAAAAATAGCAGAAACCTCTCCACTAGTGCAATATAAATATGCACATGATAAATATTGATGCCTAAAATATATTGTTCTAACTATTATATATTGACCCAGAAGATAATGAACATTGGTAAGGCAATGGTGCTTTATTATTTGATACTCTAGTTTCCTTGAAATGGGGGCAGTCAATACAACAAATATATATATATATTATTATATTTTATGTATTATATTATATTCATTATATTTTTTTCCTCATGATCAATCACAACTTTTAATTGTACTCTTTCTTATTAAAACAAAAAACAGTAGATTCAGTATTAATTCCCTGATCATAACAAACAAGACAGATTGAAAATTATGAACATTATAACTGTACTTCTAAATTCTAATGCCATCTACATTCTGAATAGATCTGGGATGTTAATGTTTACATTTTTTCTCCTTTTTAAAACCCTCATACAATCATGATGGCGTAGAAAGTATACTGGTATGTGAACAACGTAAGTGACTGAACAGATAAGAACAAAGAAAAAGTTGTCTTATTTATAATACTGTAAGGCTCCCCACAATATTTTAATAATCCCATACACTATTGTAGCATTCATGATCATAAATATTTGGTTTTGTCCACAGCGCCCCAGCAGCAAGTTATTGTTCAGGATTCAAAGATTCTTCAACACATGAGTGCAACGGGGATGGTGAGTTTAAATATTATTCTACATTGACCCTTGTTTCTCAGAGCTTAAAGTCTGTTGAAATTGGATTCTCATACACATTCACATACAAGCCGATTCACACCAGGAAATGCATTGATTTCTTTTGGGGAGTAAGGTCATATTGGCTTTTTACTTCTTTCTCGCCATCACCTAAAATAACCTTTTGCTATGGCTGAAGCTTGTAGTGGGAGGCTGAATATTTACATAATTACAAAGCGTTTTTTCTCCACAAGCCAAGGGACATAAGAATATAATATGGTAATTTAAATAGCTTCTTAATTATGCTTCTCTGGAGATGTCCACTTAAGTTAAACACCTCTTAAGTTGATGTTTTTTAATTGCCTTCAAATGGTGATATACTTGTCCCCTAGGCATTGAGTGTACTAAACAGCCAGAATAACTGTGTAGTTTAATCATGTGGGTCAATTTTGTGCCTAATGCAGTTCTTTGTTTTGTCCACTAGAGTGCAGCAGCCACCGCAGCAACTCTGGCTTTGCCCACAGGTGTTACCCCGTACCAACAGCTCATCACCAGCCAAGGTAAGAAAATACATTGGAAAATTGGTTAAATCTTATAGTTTTAGCTGTTATGTACATGTTATGCAAAATGAATGAGGTTTTAAACATGTTACAGTGTTGTATATAGTTTTATTCATGCATGTTTGAATAAGTAATTTCCTGCATTTGTGGCTTGAATGCTCAAAAAAAATAAAAAATAAATCTGTTTTCATACTTAGTGTTGTACATGTAGGATTTGAAAATGTCTTGTAGCCAATTTTCAACAATAAAAAGGGTAAATGAAGGTCACAGTAAAGTCTCTATACCACTAGTCACTCTACCAAAGAGGCTCAACAGTTCTGTATGTTGGAACAGGAAGTGAATTACTCTTCTATTATTAAACCATTTTAAAACTGTTTATAATTAAAAAACTTAAAATCACGACTAGGTTATGTAGATTATGTGGTAGTACTAAATACCTGAAAGATAACATAATAATTTCTCATCTCTAAAATATTTCAGGTCAGATCCTTCAAGTGGTTCGTGCAGCTAATGGAGCTCAGTACATCATTCAGCAGCCTCAGCAGCCCATCCTCCTCCAGCAGCAGATGCAGCCCGGAGGAGTCCAGGCACCGGTCATTCAACAGGTAATGAAAACATGCAGATATGAATTTAAGATCAGCTAATCATATCAAAAACTAATATGATAATATGAGAGTGAGCTTAGGTCATTGCCAGTTGTTAATAATATGTGTTAATAATATGGTTGGGCCTTTTTAATCAAGAGGTCTACAGCAAATTCATTCAGTAAAAGCATGTGGTTTGGATCAGAGTTCATATATTGAAAGAAATTTGACTTTTAATAAAGACTGAATTGACATTTAAAACAAAAACACAGAATATTTCGTTCTATGTCAAAATAAAACTGAATAGAAAATCATGATCAAAGTTTTATGAAAAAATGTCAATTTTATTCTCTTTTTGTCATATCACCCAGCAGGATCGAACACTGTAAATGGGCCCTAATCTCCAATGATAACTTTTATAATGATAAAAATTAAACTAGTCCACAATTCTCCCAGTGTGAAAGATAAAACTTACTTTTATAAAAGCTATTAATGGTTAAATGTGGCTGCTCACATCCAGTTTGAAATTAAAATAAAATGGTCCAAAGCCAGACCCTTGTGGAACCCCTCACAATTTTGTATAACATCCCTCTCCTAGTATCATTATGAATGTATGAAGGATTCTGTTCTTGTATTGAATATGATTAGGAAGTGGCTCAGACTTGATAATGAAATCCCGGGTCTTGGTCTGGCTGTGCAGAATAACTAATGTGTTATCTAAAAGGCCATAATGTGTTTTGCTGTAGGTCCTGGCCCCGATCCAGGGAGGCCTGCCCCAGCAGACTGGAGTCATCATCCAGCCACAGCAGATCGTCTTAGCTCCAGGAAACAAAGTCCAAGGAAATGCACAGGTCAGCACTTTAAACTCACTGCACAGACTTTACTTTAGAACAACTTAATCTGAAAAATCCTTAGATTGGGGCCATGTATCCACAAATCCGGAACTGATGATGTATAGCTCTAAAGTCTGTTGTCCTGCTGTATTTGTTCAGTCATGCGACGCAAAGAACATGCAGTGGACTAGATCACTGTCCGCCAAATTAAATGCAAAACTACAGGCTTATAGAATACGGTCATGTGTCTATAATGTGTATCCTGTTGTGTTCTTGAGCAAGACACTTTATTCACTTCGTCCATGTATGAATGTGGTGTGTGAGTGGTCGGTGAAATGGAGGCTACAGGCAACCACACTTGTTAGACCCAGGGCAGCTGTGGTCATAGCTTCCCACAATTGAGTGTAAAGGGTGAATGAGTAATTGACTTTGAGAACCAGTGTGTTTATTATTTTACAAAATCACCATGGTAAAGATGCTGCACCCGATTTTTACGGTCTTAAAAACAGAACTAGTTAATTTTAAGCAATTCGCAGTGATCCAAAGTTATTCCTCACTTAATTTATGCAAGTCCAGAGCGGAATTTTGCTGTTGCTGTAAAATTAGTGAACTAATATTGGCACTTACTGATTCATAGACAAGAAAACACTTTAGAATTGGATACAGACAGACACAGCAGACTTATTTTGACCTCAAGAGCTGCTTATACAATAAATCTGTACTAGGGCAAGAGAAATTTTACTCAAATACAGGTCCTATATTATGCAAAATTGACTCTTGTGAGCTTTTAGACAGTTGTTATCACCTCAAAAACATACCCACAGTTGTTTTGCTTCAGTCACACAAATTTGAGTTATCCGTTTTTATTATTTTATTAATAGTCTGTCTACATTTCCAAAATACTGTGTTCCACCTTGTGATGTCATGTAGTGGTAGTTAACAGCTACCTTTTACCTTTTGTTCATTAGAGATGGGCAATTGTTACGACCCAGCTCGTTGAGGTCAGGGAAGTAACAAAAATAATCAAGAATGAAAATGGAATAAATTAAATAATGTTTAATTAACAGGAGTGCAAAAGGTAAATTAACAAAACAGACTAAAATATACAGAAAATAACCTAAAGTAAGAAACAAAACAACAGAATTAACAGAGGAGTTTTGTGCCACAAAACAGGTCACGCAGGCTTAAACAATAACAAGTGGTAAGGAACACACACAAAACTCAAACAAAGTAAACCACATAAGCCCACAAACAGAATTGAGTGATCAAATAAAAGAAGGCACAATGCAGAACTACACACACATGAACACAAACACAAAATGGCAGACTGGCCACCAAGTCCAGCAGCCCCGAACAGGTGCTGAGAATTTCCTTAAAGTGGGGGCAGTGGCTGCAGGTGAGGTGGGCGTAGACAAGCCCCACCAATCACGGGCCAGGGCTCCCACAGCAGGAATCAGGACAGCCAGCAAAATAATTAAAATCACACAAAACAAATTACAACTGAAGTCCTGGGGCCGTAACAGCAATTCCAGGACTGAAATCATCTAAATGATTCTAGTGAAGGTGTGTTTTTCATTTGAGAAAAGAACTTGACCTAAATATTCAGGATTTGTGTGTGAATGAAACAAAACACAACTCTGGGTATGTTTTTGATAAGGAAATATTATAACATAGATCAGAATAAAGCTCAATATAGTAGACCCTTTCAACACCATCTCCTGAGTTACACATGCATGACACAAACCTTTACAGTCTCATATTGAAACCCTCTGTTATCCCCTCTGCTGATTTCAGGTGATGCAGGCAGCGGCCATGGCCCCTCAGCCCGGGCAGCCCACCGCAGCAGCTCAGGTCCAGTCTGTGCAGCAGGTCCAGGGCGCTCCGCAGGTGGCCCCCTCCCAGCCCCAGACACAGACACAGCAGCCTCCCATGATGCTCCAGGTGGACGGGGCAGGAGACACGTCCTCGGAGGAAGATGAGGATGAGGAGGAAGAGTACGATGAAGATGAAGAGGAGGAGAAGGACAAAGATGGAGCCGAGGACGGACAGGTGGAGGAGGTGAGGAATCTGAATAATCGAATGACTAGTTTAACGACAACAGGATGAGCCAGTGATTCCTATCAGAGAGTAATGGTGGATCTCTACAGTCTAATTTTGTTGATTATGGCCTAAAAATGTGCTAAGGAATACAATTGTTGTACATAACACGTCCTGTTATGCTTCCTGTAGTGTCACCTGTAGTCTTAGAATCATAGAAAAGGAAATGTATTGTTAAGGAAAAGCTATTATGTGAAATCAACTCTTCAGAGCTTTTATAGTTTCTCATAGTTTAGCCTCTCTAAGCTGTTTTTGGAGTGATTCATGCATATTTGAGTAATCTTTAATCGATTTTCTTCAAGACACCATATTGCTGATCAATTCCCGTTTTCACCACCTCTGGCATGCGCCCATTTCTTTGTGCTTACTTCTTTCTTCAGTTTTATTCTTGTTGTCATTTTGCTACAAATGAAAAAAATCCGCTGCTTGCTAGCGTGATAGTGCCACCTAGTACCACCTAGTACCTCCTAGTACCTCCTAGTACCTCCTAGTACCTCCTAGTACCTCCTAGTACCACCACTCAATTTCATTTCTCTCCAGTGACTAGGTCAGGAATCGGAATACACTAGACGGTTCTCAAAAACCCTGGAAGAGCAAGTTTGGGCACCAGCCAATTAGCAAAGAGCCATACATTTTGTGTTGGCAACGATTCCCGAGATTGAAAGTTTAAAGCCAGAACAAAGAGAATGTTTGGTGAATTTAATCAAGGGGAAAGACGTTATTGTCCTTCTTCCTACGGGATTTGGGGAAAGCTTAATATAGCAGTTAGCCCCGTTAGTGGCGCATTACATACATCACGACCAACATTTAATCGATTGATTAAATGAAAAAAGTACACATCTGCTGTTGAGCGAACAAATCCTACCACTGCGAGGTCAGAAGTGAAACATCTGATCAATCAGGCTAGTGATGTGCAGTTATCCAAAGGAGTTGCCGACTCTTTGTTGTGATGACTTATGTGTGGCATTGTGTGCTTCCATTGGGTGCTACAGTTTTCTAACATGGAAGTCAGCGGACTTGTTTTAAGTTGTTGATGAAAGCTGTGATTTGAACTGTCCAAATTATAACAATGATCCAAGAGTGTCATATATTATGATTACATACAGGCTCAAGCACACTGTGGGATCTTTAAAAATGCTTGGTGCTGGGTGCTTGATTTTTCATAAGATCCGTGCTGTCCATGCAAAGCAGCTCGCAGATCCTCCACCTGAAAAGTGACATAGTGCACCTTTTATTCATGAAAAGAACCTTTTAAGGCAGAGTGTAGCCTGGAGCATGAGCTAGTACGTTTGAATGAGACAGAGAGGTATGTGATTTCTGACCTCATGCATTTTGATTGTCTTCCTTTTTAGGAGCCTCTGAACAGTGAGGATGATGTGAGCGACGAAGAGGACCAGGAGCTGTTTGATACAGAGAATGTAGTAGTGTGCCAGTATGACAAGGTAAGACACGACCTTTGACCCCCATCTCTGCCTTCCCCTGTAACCTCATGTGAACCACTGTCAAAAAGTGAATATGAAACAAACTGCCTTTAGGGTTATACTTGATGCATTATTCAGTGTGTAATTTCCCTATGGCTGAAAACTGTATGTAAAAAGAGTACAAGTAACTCAGCCCTGATACAAAGTGCCATGTTAAGTTGTTCAAATGAAGTTTAAAACAATAGCCGCCTTCTTTTAAAGTTACATTTCAGATCAGAATGTGGCGGTGGTGTGTGGCTAATTCTGGGATTATCACCCAACGATGTCACAAATTGAGCCCGAACTTTTTGGAGCACCTCAGTAGGACAAAATATAATGTATTACTTGAACAAGCATTAATGAATCAATACACTATTCAAGAGGTGTTTTTAATAAGTTTAATTAAGGACACACCATTTGCATTTTTTATATGAATAGATGCTGATGTAGGGGAAATATTTAAGTGTTTTCCCTCATTGATCAATCCCAATTTTTTTATTCAAGTAAACTTTGGCTACAATTCTGCATATTTACAAGTACATGAGTTTCTTTTGCATTATCTTGTCTTTTTAATATGCTTTGTCCCTTTAAGAAATAAATACAAATACAACATAAACCACACAGACTTTGATATATTTTTTTAAATTTAAGTAAAAGTTCCACTTCCAAAATCTGAACTCCCAACCAAATGCTTTTACTGATGGAGGATTGCTGGTTGACATCGCCAATCCAATCTAACTTTATTTGTATACCAGATTTTACCAACACAAAGTCTCCAAAGTGTGGCACAGAGTAGGCACAGTATAAATTAAAACACTGAATAAATTATAGAGAAATAAATCTTGCCTAAAAGACCCAAGCTGATCATTGACGATTTCAAATGACTGAATCTCAATTTCAATAAAAAATGATAAATCGCACAGCCCTAAGATAATGTTTTTTTTAATAATCTGGAAAATGAAGTGTCAATGCATTTGATATGCTCACATCTGTTATTCTATCTCCCATTTGAAGTCCGTCTGTCTGAAAGTGTGTCCCAGTGTCCCTTTAAAACACCCACTCTTCATTTCCTCTCCAGATTCACAGAAGTAAGAACAAATGGAAATTCCACCTGAAGGACGGGATCATGAACCTCAATGGGAGGGACTACGTTTTCTCCAAAGCCATTGGGGACGCCGAGTGGTGAAACTGCGAAATTACACAACAGAAAGGAGACTGAACTGACGAAAAACTCCGATCTCCAGTTAACAGACACTTCATATTCTTCCATATCCTGTGATCAAGACAGGGACATATTTTTGGAGCGTAAGACAAACCCAAAAGACTCTTAAGATACTGTAAAAAAAAAAAAAAAAGTCTAAAAATCCGGGTTTGTTTGAAAGCTTTGGGGGAGATTTATGCCTCTATCCGGCTGTTAGTTTTCCTCACATGTTCCTTCATACACACATAGAAAGCATAGTAAACATTTTAACTCCGGGGCAGTGGACCAGAACAATCGGACCTATTCAAAACTGCAGAATAGGTCAAAGCCTGTAGTTGAAAATGCTTCAAAATGCACTGCTAGTACTTGGTTGGCTGGATTAACAGTGAAGTCTCATTACTTAGTGCCATCCAGTCAAAGTTTGCTGCCTTTAGAACAGCCAGTCATTTTTGGCCTTTTTTTTTTTTTTTTCCAGTTTCATTTTCGTTTGTGTGTACAAATGGTGCTTCAGAGTGTTTTATGTAGTTCTCGTTTTTAATAAATGTTGAATGAAGGTTTAAAATAACAGTCCAAATTTAGATCATTTTAATATTTTTTTAGCAGATGTCGCGTATCCAAAGTTAGTTTTAACCTTCTCTGGAGCTCCATTCCATCGTCAGAAAAATTTCAGAAAATTCTTGAAACTGTACAACTCCTTGCTGTGTCTCGTCTTTGTGCTTGCACTCTTTGTTATGGTGGACCTGAGGGACAAAGTCACGCAGATTCACAAAGCACAATAACAATTAGAGCAAAAACACATCAACTAATTACTAAAAAGCATTGCAAAAAACCCAACAAAAAACTAAATATATATATAATAATAATCTGAAATTGGCAAATTAACAAAACACATCAACTAATTACTAAAAAGCATTGCAAAATAATAATAATAAACAAATAATAATAATCTGAAATTGACAAATTAACCAAACGCATTATAAAACAAATACTTCAGGGAGACAAAAAGCCTTCCTGATTAAATTAATTTAATGAATTAAATTTCCAAACATTAATTTAGGAAAGCAATAACAATATCAAAGCACAACATCTAAAGAGAATGCCAAGACGATTTACAATGCACAATTTTAGAAATGTACACTACTTATAGTCAACAAAATATAGACAAAAGCAAAATAAAATAAATAAGAAGAAGAAAACAAATAAAAGTAAAAAATTAAAATAAATTAATAAATAACTAATAATAATAATCTGAAATTTACACTACTTCTGACAAACAATATACTCACTAAAACATGGGTAGAAAAAAATAAATAAAATAAAATAAAAAATTAAACTAAAAAACAACAAAAGTAAAAACTAAATTGCTAATCTGAAATTCCAGACAATTCAAAATGATAAAATCCATGATCAAAATGGAAAACAAATTCGGATCACGAAACACTTTCTTGTTTAATTGAGATTTACGTTTGACTTTTGCAGTTCCACATTTAATTGCTGTGACTTGTCTCGCCTCCGGGCCACCGTAGTTTTGTCAATATCGTGAATCAGTCCACGCGTTGAAGGATGGCTTGTATTTTGTGTGAATGCCGCGTCACTACCTTTTTTCTTCTTCTTGCACAATAATCTGCGAATACACAACAGTTAGTTTTTATGTGTTATGAGACGAGTGTTGTATTTATTCCAAATGTTGTAATAATTATTTGAAAGGGTTGGTAAAGTTGCACCAAACAGTGCTCTTATAATTATCTAATCTAAGTGTTCCTTTTTTTTTGTTTTGTTTTTGGCTGGACCGTGTTTTAAATCATTTTGTCCACTGTGTCCTTCTCCCTCTCTGCTTTTCATTTTATTCATGACTTTTAAATGAGAATATTTTCTATCAAAGTGAATTTAACTGAAGGGGCTGGTGTGTCTATGCCGTTGGTTTCTAGTGGCCCCAATGCAGCAATTTGAAATAAAGTCTGTGTTTTTTGACCTTTTGCGTTGCTTTGTTTACTGTGTGGAATAATAATAGCAGTGGTAGCTCAGAATGGCAAAGTAGGAGCTCATTAATATAATTCTGAAATGAAAGTGTGCTACATTTTGGTATTTTGCATAGAGAATTTTGAATCATTTTTACCGTTAACAAGATTTTGGTCTCTGGTGATTAAGCTGAATTGGCCCACAAATTGTGCACTTAAGTTTATTTGTTTGGTAAAATATGACTCTTGTTTTCATTCATCTGGTTGGGAGAGTACATACTTTTTTTAATGGAAAATCACTGACGCAGAGATAACTTATAGAGGAGAATCTGCTACGTTTTACCATGGAGATGTTGTTATTTTGCCTGGATTGTTCCACAGTGTGACATTAAACTCCTATCGAGCATTTATTTCATTCTTCAAAAATCAGATTTGACCAGACTGTATAAAGAAGATGATGAAGGGAGTGTGACGTGACCCAGAGTGTTCAGCTCCAGTCAAATGAAGCTCATCGAGGCTCCCTGTTAAAGGGACATAATTGCATAGTTCCATATTAGAAATGAAAACTGATCTATAAAATAGCAAAATAAAAACACCAGGATCACGTAGAGCAGGTTAATATGAACATTTTAAGACCAAAATGACAAGTTTGACAGCAGCAGTTACAGAGAGGCAATGTTTTTTTCAGTACTTTTATATATCATCTATGGAGAGCAGAGATGGGGACTTGCAAGTCGAAACTTGGACTCAAGTCAGACTTGAGTCACTATTTTTAGGACTTGAGACTTGATAAAATAGACTAAGACTTGGGACTCCATTTCAACTTGAAGCTCAGAGACTTGGGAATTGATTCAGACTTTAACTTTAGGCCTGTGACTTGAGAAGACTTGATACTTCTCCTAAAAATATATATCTTTTTAGAAAATACTTTTCACTTTACAGTTGATACTTGTTGTGTTAAATTTTACAGGAACAAACTGAAACATGTTTCTCCCACTTCTCTGTTACTTTGGATGTAACTGAAGCACACTACAACTCTTACATAAATATTCATAAATGTACCATGACGTTTTAAGTACAATTTAGTTTAAAACTCATAAATTGCACAAAATCTAAGCTATATTTGGTACTTTTGTTTTATGTTGTGAAATGACTTGAGCTCAAAGCAGACGACTTGGACTTGACTTGGACTTATGGGCCAGTGACTCAAGACTCGACTTGGACTTGCCTGTCTTTGACTTGGGACTTGACTCGGACTTGTGGTCGAAGACTTGAGACTTATTTGCAACTTGCAAAACAACGACTCGGTCCCACCTCTGATGGAGAGTACACACTTCGCAAATCGCTTAAACAGAGGTAACTTTTCTTGGAGGATCTGCCCCTTGTTACCCTGGAGATGTTATTGTTTTGCCTGGATTTTTCCACAGTAAGGCTTTAAACTCTTCTGTCTGCATTTATTTCATTCTTCACAGATCAGGTCTGACCTGTAACTTGGACTGATGGTGTCATTGTTTCTATTCCAGGCAAAGAAACATCTCCACAGAGACAAGTAGGTGGCAGACCCTTCGCCAGAAAAGTTCCATAATACACCTTTAAAAGCATCATTAAACTAATATTTTTCTTTAGATTCATTCATAACAGCACTACAGTTCGGACAGATATTACATTTCCTTGCTTTGAGCCTGTTACTGTAGCTGTAATGTTTGTGTGAGAGTGCAGATCTGTCTCTAAAGTCCTTTGTAATCCTTCAGCTGGATCATAGGCGGTCTTTCCCCGTCCCTCCTTTAGTTCTATACCCCAAGCTCACTAAATCCAAGTTCACTCAATTCAAACTCACTCAATCCACGCCTGTTTCCTTTGGAGTTATTACAGCTCAAAGTTCAGGCAGAATTTAAAGGGCCCATATTACACTATTTTCTCATCTATGTTATGATTTTCTTTATCAAAAACATACTTGGAGCTGTATATGCATATTTAGGTTCAAGTTCTTCTCTCAAACTTCCACTTTGTGATGTCATGTGATAATCCAGGAAATGCCCCACTGTGTTTTTAAACTCCACAGTCCTTTACTAGAATAATTTGGATGGAAGTTCAGCCCTGGAATTGCCAATCTCTGCTGAACTAAAGGTAAAAGTTAGCTGTTAACATGAAAACTACCGCTTCACAACATTTTGAGCTTTGGAGATGTAGACAGATTAATAATAAAGGATGAGTCAAGCATGTGTGAATGAAATGAAAGAAAAGTACGGGTATGTTTTGGAAGAGGAAACAACAGCTCGACTTTGCATGATATAGGACTTTTAAACCATGACTGAATATGGAGATTGGCTGTCACTCCTACTCCCAGTCACACTTCACACTACGGGCATTTAAAAGGAGGAAAAAAGGCTGTATTTTGGAGGTTCTGAAGTGTCTGTATTGAATAATCAATTTAATCAAGGTGGAAAACATTTTATGTAACTTTTCTCATGGAGATGTTATTCTTGTTTAGCCTGGAACAGTATGACATTAAATTTATCAGTGATTTATTAACAGTTATTTTTATCACTCACACACATATATACCCTGAAAAACATGCATTCCTACCGTGAGCGGACTCTCCTCTCCACAGACCTGACCTGCAACTTGGCCTGTCATTATCACCTCCCTGCTTCCATGGATGTTGATCAATTTAAAGGGACAGTTTGGAATTTTGGACATAGGACCTCATTTCCTAGTGAGCCAGAGTGTTGGAGACTTGTTGAGACACTTTTTTAAATATTCCATCCAGTCCTTGTATTTGCAGAGGTCACTGGTGCTAGGCTAGTGCATGTCAATGGCCATAGTTAGCCTGCCACTAAAAACACCCAAAGCAAAACTATTAATACACAAGACTGTCGATGTAAATGTCTGTGTTGATAGAATAATTTTAGAAGTAAAACCAACTTTTGCATTTATTATGTCTGAGCAGCAGCAGTGAGTTGTTCTTCCTGATTGAAAGCTTGGCAGCAGCAGACTGATATATGAGAAAATAGTCCCTCAATATTGGGACGATTCATGTGATGCAAGGTTAGTTTTATTTCAAACATTATTCTATCAATACAGACATTCACATCAACAGTCTGGTGTTATAATAGATTTGCTTTGGGTGTTTTGTGGAGTGGGTAAGACTGTTTTAGTGGCAATCCAATCCAATCCAACTTTATTTGATTAGCACATTTTACAAACAAAACAGTTTCCAAAGTGCTTCACATAATAAAGCAACATTTTACTTTAAAACGAAACACTAAGAGACGCTAATAGAAAAATAAAAAAAAGTAATAATAATAAAATCAATGAACAAAAATAATAAAATCAATACATAAAAGCAGTACTAAAAAATAAAATCAATAAAAACAATAAATAAATAAATAAATAATAAAATATAAGACACAGAGGACCACACAACTCACGCTGTATTAAAAGCCAGAGAATAAAAGTGGGTCCTAAGACGAGTCTTAAAACAGTCCACTGTGGGGGCCGTTCGGACATGGCTAACTGTGGCAGGCTAACTATGGCCATTGACATGCACTAGCCTAGCACCAGTGACCTCTGCAAATACAAGGACTGGATGGAATATTTAAAAAAGTGTCTCAACAAGTCTCCAACACTCTGGCTCACTAGGAAATGAGGTCCTATGTCCAAAATTTCAAACTGTCCCTTTAGACAACGCATTAACATCTCCACAGAGACAAGCAGCTGGCAGATCGTCCAACAGAAAAGTTACATAATCCCCCTTTAATTTTAACTAGCAGCACTTATCCAGGCACTGTATAGAAATCTCTCCCCCTGTTCCCCAGCTCCTTGTGGGCATCAGACGGAGCCTCGTAATGGGGCTCTGGAGAGTCTGATGGTGCCCCTCCTGGAATGTCTGGTGTGGAGGGCTGGTCTGAAAAATATCAGGTCTCTCGTGAAAATCATACTTCAGGTTTTACAATCCACTTTATAGAGCCGCAAAAATTGTTAACTTCTTCGTTTGGTCGTTGTAATTTCACGTTCCAAAATCTCAAGTGTTCAGAACAAAGCATCGCAGTAATTCATTTATAGTGCAAGTACCGGTCAGGCTGAAGATTTATAGTGAGTCAGTCTTTGGACTTAAAAGTTACATAGTCCACCTTTATGGTTTGGGAGTCTGTCATCTACTTGTTTCTATGGATATGCCTGCCTGGAATGTTCCACAGTATGACATTAAACAGTTTTGTGGGTTTTTTTTAGCTCAAAAATACCTAGAAAAAACAGGTATTCTGACTGTGAGCAGGGTTGTCTCTCCACAGATCTGACCTGTAACTCAGTGTGGTTTGGTCTTCATGATGATAGAAAGATTTAATACCATGCTTTAATACATCTCCATCTCCCTCCACCAGAAAAGTTACACAATGTACCTTTAAACAAAATCCAAAGAAATAATGTGAGTTTAACCCCAAATCGCTGATATTATATTTTCTTGTTTAGTTAATTCATTTTTCATATTAACAGTAAATCTTCTGGGATACACAGAAACATGATATTGGGGGAGACTTTTATTAGGAGTTGCCAAAAATTTGTAAAACTAATACAAAACATTGAAATCAGTTGTGAAAAGCAAATACTTGGGCCACACACAGTTCAAGGAAAAAAGCAAATAATAGAATTTAAATTTGAAGAACCACAAAATTGTTAACGTCTTCATTTATTATTTCAAGTTACAAAATCTCGACTGTTCAAAACAAGCATCATAACAATCATTTATAGTACTTATATTATAGTAAATATTCACGCTTTGGACTAAAAATATTTAGGCTAAACCCAAAAAATCCCCCATAGAAAATGTATGTTTGTATGTCTTAACAAATTAATTCCCAAGTTCTTCTTCTTTCCAAATCTCCTGAGATACATTCAAAAAATATGATATATATTATTTTGCGAAGACATCTATCAAGAGTTGCCAAAAAGTATTATTGCTACCACTAGGGGTGTAACGATATCCAAGTCTCACGGTGCGATATCGTCACGTATGAACCTCACAGCGATATTTATTGCGATATCATGGGAAGGCTCATGATTCAAGATGTGACAATATCCAAATCTCTCAGTATGTATTTTCTCAGTATCTCAGTATTTTCACGATATACATCTCACGGTATGACATTTATTGCGATATTTTGTTATAGGCAAACAAAACTGTTAATATGCTACTTTTTTCTCTTAAAATGCCAAAACTTAATCCAAAGAACTAAGACTTAAAAGTTTTAGAACTGTTATTTCTTCTTGTAGTTTACACTGAAACGGAGCAAAGGATCATGGTCTATGTAGTTCTCTCTGTCTTTTTTCTGTCTATTGCTGCACCATAACTCTTCATTTAAGCAAAGAGACTTGTAATTCGATATATTGTGATAGTCCAAGATATTATTGTGAGAAATTGGATGATATGATATCAGGATATTTCGGTTACTGTTGCATCCACCAGCACATGTCAGAAAAATGTATACATCTATTTTGATAACCCAAGTGACTACAAAAATTAAGCCTGTACATATCTGATTTAAAAAAAAAAAAAAAAAAGATGGCATAAGATTGGACTTGACTGACAATTGATGCTTGTTTTTTTCTAGCGTTCATTAAACTTATCATGGATACAAGCACGTGACACCACCAAGCCAAGTTACAGGTCAGCTCTGTGGAGAAGCGAGCCGGCTCACATTAAGACTGCATATTTTAAGGTATTTTTGAGCAATTAAAACCTCTTTATGACTAAACGCAAGAATGCAAAGTTTAATGATATACATTGGAGGGGGGGGGCAAACCCAATATTTAAAGGCATATATTGACCTACAGATACATCACTAATAGTAATACATAAGAAATAAAATAAGGCACAAGTATAAGTATTTAATTTTGTAATGTTTATGTCATTTTGTAGTGCAGAGAGAGGGGTGGGGTATGGGAGGGTTTTGTTTTTGTTACGTAAATAAAAACTAAATATTCTAAACAAAAAAATATATGTATCCGATTGCATATAGCCCACATAACTTTTCTCCTGTAGCAGCAGTTTTTGATAATAAATAGACCTAAAGTTGTTGAATCCAGATGAAGTGATTTGTCTCATTTCTGACCTTTCCTGGCGCTGGTTTGTTTGTCCGACAGAAAGAAAACAGTGGCATAAACTCACCACTGAAGCAATAACTCCCTGGGAAAGGTTAACTCTGTCACTTATGGGCCTGCTGCTTTCTATATAATGTAATCAGCAGCAGGCACATTTTGATAAGAAAACTCATGATTTTTTAAGACTTTTAGGAGGAGACCTTTGTATCTCCAGTCCACAGTGATGTTTATAATAGTAGCCAGCAATATCACGCCTCTTGCTAATGTTATCTAGTGTATATTGTGGCCAGGAAATCCAGTAAAAAAACACATTTATTAAGCATTGTGAAAAGTTTAGTTCAGCTCCACAATGAAACATAATGCTCAAAAGTATGGAGTATTGTCACCCTTCTCTCTATAACTGCTGCAGTGAGCCTCGTTATTTTGGTCTTGAAATTTTTGTATTAACCCACTCTACATGATCCTGGTGTTTTTATTTTGCTATTGTGAGCTTCATTTGACTGGAGCCTAACACTATTGGTGAAGTTACACTCACTTAGTCCACTTCTTTTACTGACTATGACGTTTCCCAAACTTTGTGACCCAAGTCAATAACCATTATTTGAAAATCACAAAATAAAGGTGGATTTGATCATTATTGAACATTAAAGAGGATATTTTATTATTGACTGGGTGATCGTGTCTCTCTGAACAATTAGTATGACTCCAGTTTTAAACAATGAAAAACAGTCATTGAAGCAGCAATAAAAGGATCCATAATTGACATTAAATGTAGTCTATTTCTTTTTCTTTTCAACATTCAACTGAACCAGCAATATTAGAACAAAATAGTCAGTAAAATAATTACAAAAAAGATTAGAAATTATACAAAACATGTCTTAACATCTCAACATTTCTAACAAGACAGGTGGGCCTGTCTGTGTTTTTGTAACGTGTTCCAGTCCGGGGTGCAGGAGGAGACTGCAACAGCAGATCAGGCACAGCATTCAGTCTGTTTTTGTGCTGTCTTCATTTTCGTGAGCACAGAAAATCCCAATTCACACATATATGTAGTAGTGAAAGGAATAAGCAAATACATACTGGCCCTACTGAGGACAGGATGTTCTGACAAAATGCTTATCCAGAGGTTAAGCAGAGTTAAGGTTGAGTTAAGAGATAAGGTCACAGATCCATGGATAGAACTGTATATTACAGACTTACATGCATGTCTTTGGGAAACAGTGGTCTATGGTCTCTATGGATATGTTATTGCTAAGTTACAGGTTAGATCTGGGGAGAGGCAAGTCCGAACACAGAAAGAATTCCTGTTTACATGTATTACAGTTACAGTTAATGGAATAAATGCAAGAAGGATAAGCTCCATGCCAAACTGTTGGACATTCCAGACAAAGCAATAACATCTCCATGTAGACAAGCATGTGGCAGACCCTCCATCAAAAAAATTACGTAGTGTAGCTTTAATGCAAGAATCATTCTGGATCTTTCTCCTTTAATTTATATCCGGTGCATGGGCCAAAAGTCTGAAGAGCTGTTTGCTTAGCTGCCTCTCAGCCTGTTCAGCTCTCATGTTAAGCCCCATGTTCACTGGCCCAGTGAAACACAGGCAGTGAAATACAGCCAGTGACATCATAATGCAGGGATTTGGTGTTCCCTGGAACGCACTGAATCTTTAATGTTACACTCTGACCTCCTCGCTCAACCACGCTGCTCCGATTTCACCAAATGTCCCAAAAACATGTCCAGTTTTGTCCAGAGATCGTGCTGAAGGTAGAAACTATCACAAAAGTAAAGTTCAAAGTATGTAAAAAACTTCAACATTAAATTTTAAAAGGCAACAGTGGCTCAGTGATCCTTCAAACCCAAAAGTTGTCAGTTTGATGCCAACTCAGGACTGCAATTGTGTTCCTGGACAAGACACTTTATTCATCTTGCCTATTTATTAATGTAGTTTGAACTTTGAATGTCTTATGATAGGAGACTGGCGAGAGTAGTCATCAGTCTGAAGTCTAAAGACGCCACCAGGCCAAGTTACGAGTTAGATCTGTGGAGAGGTAAACCCCTAAGAAGGCATGTTTCTTTTATATATGGATTTTTTTTCAGCAATAAAAAACATCTTCAAATAAATCTGAATAAAAGCATAATATAAAAGTTCAGTGCCAAGTATATTATGGAACATTCCACGCAAGGAAATAACATCTCCATGGAGACAAGCAGGCGGTGGACAGCCTCATCAGATATCTTTAATAATGCGTAACACATTTTCAAACAACTTAACTAAATCCTCCCAGAAGTGTCCTGCTTATTTGAGTTCATAGAGGCAAAGGAGAAAAGTGGCCTGTATATTTCCCTTATCTTCTAAATAAATTGCATGACTTTAGCAAAATATTCAAATCATATAACATAAGTATCCAATAGCGACCGTTTCCACATTGTTATGGCGCTTCCTCTGCTCTGGTGCGGACTTCCTCTGGCGCCCGGGGTAAACGCGGTGTGACGTTGACGATGAGGGGCCTTGACACTTACACTGTGATGAGATGAGTGCAGCTTTGGAGAGGCACAGGGGCCCTCACTGGAGCAGCCAGGCACAGACAGGAGCCCTGAGCTTTTAAAGGGCTCTCCTGGTCCAGCTGAGTGCAGGAGATGGACAAAAACACTGCAAAATATCTGACACGCTTGATTCTGATTATAGGTTTAAAGGCAGTACATGGCACTTTGGATTGCTATTTCATTACAGACAGACAATTGCTGGATTTTACTACAGTTTGCTGTACATGGGTTTCAGAGTGATAAGAAATTAGGGCAGTTGTCATAACAATTAACTACTTAAAACTTCTGAATAGTGAAAAGACCTCAAAATGTCACCTAACATGAAGCTGAAACACATGAATGACTTTGTGTAACTGCCACCTGCTTGTCTCCACCTGCTTTATCTGGAGTGTTCCATAGTATGGCATTAAACATATCTTCTATCATCATATAGAAGGATACAAAGCCAAGTTAAAGGTCAGATCTGTGGAAAAGCGAGCCATCTGCATATTTTTCAGGATATTTTTGAGTAAGTAAAGTCTGTTAATGAATAAATGCAAAATAGCAAAGTTTAATTATGTTATACTGTTGAACATTCCAGGCAAAGTAATAACATCTCTTAGCCAGGCTAAGTGCCTCCACTCACTTTCATTTCTCTCCAGCGACTAGGTCAGGAATCGGAATACACTAGATGGTTCGCAAAAACCCCAGAAGTGCGAGTTCGGGCACCAGCCAATCAGCAAAAAGTCATGCAGTCTGTGTTGGCAACGATTTCCGAGATCGCAGATTTAACCCTCTGAGACCCAAGCATTCATTTCCTGGATGAATTTTTTTTTTACCTTGTTTAACATGTTTGTACTAAGCCTCTAATACAGAAAATAATTAGTTTTTTCTTTTTTTTTAGGAATCTGTGGAAATGTTGCAAAATTGCAACATTGGGCTTTAGTGGTTACGAATATTACAAACTTCACATTTAATAAAAGCCAACTTTGTATTAGTTATTGCTCACTCAATAAAATTAAAACATATTTTAAAATGAATAAATTTAATTGAAAAAAACAAAACAAAACAAAAAAAGTTTAAAAAAAAAATACAAAACAGCACTAAGTACACGGCATGGCCCCATAGCTGATGTGATGCCTTGTAACCTTTTCCAGTGCTTTGCTTTCATCCATCCACTTTGTGGACAACCTCAGTGTTAGGGATGAACAGAAGCAAGACAAAGTTTGGAAGATTAGGCCATGGTCTGGTGCTAGACCTAGCAGGCTTACCCTGCACACTACCTTGGTTCACATCGAAGTCACAGAGTATGCCGGAGATTCCTGTTCTTGCCCAGATCTTAAAGTCCCAAGAATGGGGTTTACCACGCATATATTGCCTGATTCCACTGAACCTTCCCTTGAAAAGAATCATCATTTCATCAATGGAGTTAGTTTTGGCCATCCTGGCTTGTCAAAGCCTGATCTCATCAGATCTCAGAAGCTAAGAAAGGCCGGGCCTGATTAGTACTTGGATGGGAGACACTGTGAATTCCAGGTGCCACAGTGGGGCGCCAGTTGCAAAAACCCCATCGTTGTGTCCTTAGGCAAGACACTTCACCCACATTGCCTAGTATGAAAGTAGTGTATGCAGTGGAGGTCAGACGGGCAGGTGGCACCGATTGGCAGCCTCCAGGGCAGTTGTGGCTACAGTAGTAGTTTACCACCGCTGAGTATGGAGTGAATGAATAATGAACTGTAAAGCACTTTGGGTATCTTGAAAGGTGCTATATAAATGCAATGTAATGATTAATTAATTAATAAATAATAGTAAATAAATAAAAATTTATTAATTATGCTTTTCTAGCACCTGTAGAAACTTCTCCCTGAAGGACTTCAACCATAGCCAAATCTTCCAAAGTTTGTCTTGTTTCTGTAACACTGTGGTTATCCACAATGTGGAAGGATGAAAACAGCACTGGAAACAGTTCTCACTAACATTGTTCTCTGATTCTATTTCAAAATTATACAATTGTATATAGTACACAACTTTACACACACACATTCTATTGGCTCAACACTCAGGGGTGAGGGATTCTCTGTGTAAAAAGGGCACCCTTTGTAACCCAGTGTTGCGTTTTTGCAACATTTACTTAAATCACTCTAACTCATATGTAGTATACTTTTAAAAAAATATATTTAACTTTTCTAACACTAAACATGTTAAGAATGAAAGAAAAAAATATCACAGATTGTTTACTTACTTCTACAATTGCTAAAATTTATCCAGAAAAGAGAGCTGGGTGGTCAGTAGAAGGCAGCCATGTCGTTTGACTTTGGAATGTCATATTCACTCCAATATTCATATTTTCCCTCCAAAAGTGTAATATAATGTAATACAGAGTGTTGGGTGCTGGTATATGCTCTTTTTGTTACATTCAGTCAATGTGAGGCACTACTAGACAGCTCTAAGTAAATGTTGCAATTCTGCAACTGTGGGTCTCAGAGGGTTGCCGGAACAAAGAGAATGTTTGGTGAATTTTATCAAGGGGAAAGACGTTATTGCCCTTCTTCCTACAGGATCTGAGAAAAGTTTAATATACCAGTTAGCCCCCGTTAGCGGCGCATGACACAGGCACGGCAAAATAGCAGCGATCGATTAAATTTAAAAAAGTACCCACCTACCGTCGAGCGAACGAATCCCAATGCAAATGCCTAATGTCAGATGGTTTCCACAAAGTGAAACCGGCTGATGAATCAGGCTAAACATCTCCATGGAGACAAGCAGGTGGCTAACCCAATTCAGGAAAGTTACACATTGCTCATTTAAAGGTAAACATTGGCCTACAGATACATAATAGCCATCAGAAATTAAAGAGACAGTCCAGAGGTTCCTGGTGCTAGGCTGGTGCATGTCAATGGCCATAGTTAACCTGCCACTAAAAACAGTCTTACCCACTCCACAAAACACCCGAAGCAAATCTGTTATTACACCAGACAGTCGATGTACATGTCTGTGTTGATAGAAAAATGTCTGAAATAAATCTAACCTTGCATCGCATGAATTGTTGCATGTTGAGGGACTATTTTGTCATATATCAGTCCGCCTCTGCCAAGCTTTCTATCAGGAAGTACAACTCGCTGCTGCTGCTCAGACATAAATCCTTCAAATGCAAGACTGGTTTTACTTCTAAAATTATTCTATCGATTCAGACATTCACATCAACAGTCTGGTGTAATAATAGATTTGCTTCGGGTGTTTTGTGGAGTGGGTAAGATTGTTTTTAGTGGCATGCTAACTATGGCCATTGACATGCACTAGCCTAGCACCAGTGACCTCTGCAAATACAAGGACTGGATGGAATATTAAAAAAAGTGTCTCCACACGTCTCCAACACTTTGCTAACCTAACAATGGAACTGCTTGGACACTGCGTGGGTGGTTTACAAGCTTTGCGCACAGTTGTTCTTTAGAGAAGGTGTCCAAATCTCATAAAAAGTAATTTCAGATGCGTTTTCTGACATCATCCGACCACAGTGATACCAACAGAGATTATCACACTGATCTTCTGGATTACCATCGGATTGCACCGTCCAGCTGTCTGCTCGCGTATCTCCTCCACTACTTTGCAAGTGAAATTAAGAAAAGCTCTGAAATAATCCCCTTTTCCTGGAACGCCTCCCCTCTACCCCCCAAAATCACCCTTGTTAAAAAATGTCACCCAGACTCCGAAATGCTAACCAGATGTTTCACAGCCACTGGTCGGAGGTGTCCATTAGATAGCTATTTAAAAGCTAACAACATCCAGCAGCACGTGTCTACGGCGTATTTACTTTAGTCTCGAACTATCTTCTCAGAGTAGAAGTCACTCAAGGATGGAAAAATATCTCAGTTTGTACTTGGGAAAACAATCCAAGCATACCAGACGAGACTATAGATATATATTTGTGATTATCATACCTGGCTGTAATTTGTTGAAAAGGGCTCGTAATCATAACATGCTCTGGTGTTTTGCTTTTGTAATTGGACTCCTCGTACTAAGAATGATGAACTTTGAGCTTGTCTGCAAACTGTTCCCATGCACTATCTGCGACGGGAAATAAACCAAATGGGGCTATCTATTCTGTTATATTTATTATTGCAGAGGCCGCTATCACAACAGCGGTCACCTTACATGGGGTTATCTTAAAAAATGGTAAGTGATGCATTGGGTCAAGTCAGGTAAGAACATTATTTACTGTACCTGACAATATTATTTACAAAAGACAACTACATAAAGGTGAACTATAACTTTTCTGGTGGAGGGTACGTCTGCTCCATTATCTCCATAGAGACAATATTGCTTTGCTTCACAGTATGTATTTAATAACAAGTGTTTATATCACTCCAGAATACCGTAAAAAAAAATAAAATAATTTTTACTGAGATGGTATAAGGGATTAGCCTGATTTATCAGCTGGTTTCACTTCATAGAAACTGTCTGATCTTGCAGTATTAGGATTCATTTGCTCGATGGTAGGCGGGTACTTTTTTTAATTTAACCAATCGCTGCTATTTGGTCATGACGTATGTAATGCGCCGCTAACGAGGTTAACTGGTATATTAAGCTTTTCCCAAATCCCATAGGAAGAAGGGCAATAACGTCTTTCACCGTGATAAAATTCACCAAACATTCTCTTTGTTCCGGCTTTAAATCCTCAATCTCAGGAATCGTTGCCAACACAGAATGTATGACTCTTCGCTGACTCGCACTTCCAGGGTACGTGCAAACCGTCTAGTCTATTATGATTCCTGGAGAGAAATGAAACTGACTGGAGGCACTAGGTGGCACCAGCCTGGATAATTAGGGATGCCACTCTGTTTCACTGACAGAATTTCAAAACTTTTCCATGACTTTTTCATGACTTTACAGCACCCTACATGTGTAGAATTGATCAGACATTTAGGGCTAAATATGAATGAAATACGAATGTTAACCCTTTCCATTCACCTTATGGTTTGGTATTATCATTTTTAACATCCAAAATACTGTCAGTGCATTTATTGTCATCTCTTTTAAACAAAAGGTGCATAGGTTGAAATACATACTGTGGATCATAATAGCCTAATGAGAACTTAACAGAACGCTGTAGATGCGTGAAAGAGATACTAAAATTCCATGACCTTTCCAAAACTTTCATTGAATTTACAAAAAACAAAGATCTGACCTGGAACTTTGGCTTGTCTACACAGAGATGGAACAGATACATTCATTGCTGTAGTGTGGAACATTCAGAACAATAATATCTCCGTGGGGACGAGCAAAAGACATCAGAAAAGTTTCATGGTTCACCTTCCAATACAGCAACCTGTAGTAAACTTAATGAAAAGTGGAATGACTCAAAAATACAATACAGAAGTGCTAATTTGTTACTAGTACACACTTTTTAGGCAGCAGTGATCCTAGTTTGAGCCAGTTTTAATTCTGATGTATCTGTCCTGTTCTAGTCCAGGTTTAGTTCTAGGTTAAAGGGCCATATTACACAATTTTCAGATCTATATTATAATGTCTCTTCATCACAAACATACCTGGAGTTGTGTTTTGTTTCATTTACACAGTTTACACACAAACCCTCCATTTAGACTCTTAGTTCTTCTCTTAAACAGAAAATACTTTGTTCCACCTACAGGAAGTTCTCCACTGTGCTTTTAAACTCCATATACCTTCATTAGAATCATTTGGATGATTTCAGACCTGGAATTGCCAATCTCTACTGAAAAAAGGTAAAAGGTAGCTGTTAATTTGAAAAGTATCTGACATCACAAGGTGGAACAGAGCAATTTGAGATTTGAAGATGTAGACAGACCAAAAATAAAGGGTTACTCAAACAAGTGTAAATGAAACAAAACACAATTCCAGACATGTTTTTGATGCAACAGTATTCTAACATTGTCTAAAGCTCACAATAGTCAGTTTTGTGTTATATAGGACCTTTAAGTTCACAGTCAGTCCTCATTTTGATAGTGTAGTCATACCCTTAGATGACCTTTCTATTGTAGATCTATCTTGTTTCTTTAAACATAGAACAGGCAAATTTAGATTGATTTCAAACAGAATGACCAAAAATCTGGAATAAATTATCTGTGGGTTTGAGCAATTTCTTGTAAAACAAAGGGATATTTTGTGGGCATAAAATAGTATTAATTTTCTCTCAAAACACAATGCTGCTGGAGGACACTGCACTTATTTCAAGCCTATGCCACTCTAAATAATGTGACAGATTATGTGCTAGTTTGCCCTTTTGTGGTTTTTATTTGAGAATAGCATTGCATTGGTTTTTGAGGGATGTAAATAAGCACAAATAGTTTTAGATTTCAGAATGCACAGATCATTTAATTATTTTCAACAATGCAGCTTAAATATTACAAAAAATATACAATAAAATATGTTTTTCATTGTAAATAAAAGTATTGCATGTTAAGTAATGTGTACAATTTTAAGTGCAATTGATGAAATGATAAACAAAAATGTGTTTCCAGTTTTAAATTGTGTGTCTAATATTTCTTACATTATAAATACTACTTCTTATAAAACATGTATTTACATTGATCAATATATTTCTTTCAAACTCATTCATAATATTCATACTGTGAATCAACCACAGATTCTTCACAAAGTTTCATCAGACTTTTCAGATTTTCAGTCCTCTCCAAAAACTAGAACCAAAAACTCACCTCAGAGATTGTGAAAGCAGCTGTCACATGAAACTGATATGGAAGTTTGGACTTTTATCTTTGCAACAGCTCTTAAAGGTGCATTATGTAACTTTTCTATTGGAGGGTACAGCGCTTTTCTCAAAAGTCTTGCTTTGCCCGGAATGTTCCACAGTAGTTGCCATGAAGACAAGCCGTGCGTTTCAAGGTATTTTTGGGCAATAACATCCACAATGCAATTAATTCTAAGTAGACGCATCCAGCTGTCATTGTTGGAGACTGTGTGGCCATTCAAACGCCAATCACTCTTATATTTTTTGGATATGTACAAAATTAAAATCATTCTGGGACAATGTGTTTGGAAAAACAGATACGATCTTGACTTATGTTGTCCCCAAGGACCTGGAGATATTTTTGTTAGGCCTTCTGCCTGGAGAGGTGATTGAAAAAGCGGACGGATACCTTTTTAAGATTCTGACATTGGCATCAAAAAAGTAATAACAAGAAGCTGTCTTAAAAAGGACCCACCGTCAGTGAATCAGTGGCTAGACATTATAGAAGAAATATATTCCATGAAACGACAGATTTTTTTTCTGTGACTAAAAGGACATTTCTTCTTTAAACGCTGGACAAAATGGTTGAAATATAAACAAAAAGAGGCTTGATTCACCCTTTAGCATCCTTGCAGTGGAACAGTGCCCCAAGCTTTGTATTGGTTGTATTTTTGTTTGTTCTTTATTACACAAAACTTGAAAAACTGAATAAATAAGGAGTATATTAAAATAAAAAATGGACACATCCAGCATTATACTGTGAACAATCCAGGCAAAGCAACAACATCTTAAAGGCGATAACGTTACACAGTGTCCCTTTAAGTGTTAAACTGTAGAGACATGTCAATATCTCACTGCAGAATATGTCAAATTTGGAATGTGTAAAATTTAAAAACCCTGACTAGAGTTTCTGAAAGTTTAAATAGGATCTTTAATCTCCTAAAGTATTTACACACATTTTCAGTAGTGCATATGCTACTTCACTTTTTCAACGTATTATTGGTAGTTTTCAGATTTTAAAATGTGATAATGTCATACTACCAGATGAGGGGCAAGAGACAGATTTTCCTATTGATTACATTGTACTTTACCATGAAATAACCAAAAGAAAAATTCATAAACTAGACCCCAAAACTCACTGTATTACAAAAAAAATCTGCATTCCAACTATATAAACTTTAGCTGCTCCCATCTGTATTAAATATAATTGAACCTATAGAATGCTGTGATTTAATCTGAAACGGAGAAATAATGAGTTTGTTTATCATTCTGGCATCTTTATTTAGAACTACATAAGTCATAATTCAGTCCTAGTTTAGGCCTGGCTTAATCCTGTTGTAGACCTGGTTTAGATCTGGTGGTTGGTCGGTCCGGCGAAAAATGTGATAAAATGGGCATCGCGACAATGCCCAAAGTGGCCCCACTCAACAGCGCTCACTTAAAATTTCACATTTTGAAATGAATGGGAGGATGAGAAGCATATTTTGGCATAGGTTCACGAAATTAAAACAGCTTACAGTGATAGAACTCCAGGAGACAAGCAAAAAAGCCAATCATTGTGCTGCTCTATGATGAACAGGAAGTCGACCATATTGGATAAAAAATTCGCCGCCGTTTTGATTGCGCGTCAGATTCAAATCACAATTGCGTTATCCGGACCTGAATGTAATGAAATATGAAATCTAATAAATGTGAACTCTATAGCGCCCCCTAACATAGACATTAAACACCACCATTATCTGATTAGAACCAAATTCGTTGATTAAATTCTATGCATGATTACAAGTAAATAAAAAATCTATTACACGCACATGCTTTGTCTGATTGTGCTGAAATTTGAATCAATAATGCCTGATCACGGCCTGATTATAATCCACTATAAAGTATATGAAAAGTGAACACTATAGCGCCCCCTACCATAGACATGAAACATCAGCATTATCGGATTTGTACCAAATTCAGGGATTAAATTCTATGCATGATTATGAACAAAAATATATTAAGGATATTGGGCATTTTTCATAGTTGGCCAGCAGGGGCACAAAAACTCCCCCCCAAAATATTTTAAAAATGATTACACGTACATGCTTAGTCCAATCGAACACAATTATCAGTGCTACAGCGCCACCTATAGAAATGCACAAAATTTACCATGGGGGAGAAAAAAAAATAGCTTTGACATTAATTCGTGAAACTTTGCAGAGCATTCACTGACATGCTCCTGATCATAAAAGTCAACGAGAACTATGCCCCATGCCATAGTTTGTACACTTTTGCCTCTAAATTTATTCAATTTTAAAGGCACACTATGTCATTTTTATAGTGGAAGGTGTGTTTTTATGCACAGTCTTAGTCTGACAGTGCTCTTGATCATAAAAGTCGTATGACCTATGGCCAAGTTTCTATAGTTTCTCTCTAGAATCATTCTCATTATCCAATTTTAAAGGTACACTATGTAATTTTTCTGGTGGACGAGCTGTCGGTCTGTGCGGCTGTTGGGAAGAGAGGATGTTGTGCTGAAGCGGTTGCGAGTCCTCGGAGGTCGCATGGGGGGGCGTGCGCATCGGGGCGAGGGCCATCATCGCCGCAAGCGGCTTTAATTTATTCTTTATTCCCTTTCCTTTGTCTCTACGGATTTGTGATGTCCCGCTGCTTCCTTTTGACGAAACGGTTTGCCCCCTGAACAACTGCGCCCTCTGCTGGCATAACCCAACTTTACTGAGGAGAATAAAAACATCTCCTCTGAACGCTTTGGTGAAGATGGCGTACAGAAATGGATTGGCGCAAGAGTTAAGTGGGTAAAATAGAACCAATAGGATTTTTGAATTGGACACTGTGATAAGGGGGCGGTCCATAACTGCGGACATAGCGTAGAACGAAATCGGCGCCATGCATAGGAAATCTGTAAAGATTAGCACAGCCATACGCTTAGCGATATTGGTATCTTTTGACCCAGAGTGGTAGTGCGGGTTGTGTACTGCGCAGTATATTCTAAAATAGCAAGCACATATTACGAAAAATGCTACAATATTAAAAAGTAGCACCAAAAGAATATAAACTTGCGCTGCTGTTGATTTCGTATCCATCGGAAGGCATATACTAACCATTTGATAGCTGCTAACGCCAACTAGCGGAAGTATTGCTAATACA